>NC_043711.1:2146508-2162329 GCF_006229205.1 Suricata suricatta | reverse complement strand
AGATCATGACCTGAGCCGAAACCGGACGCTCAGTCGACTGAGCCCCCCAGGCGCCCCAGTTTTCCTGGTTCCAGTCCCTGTACGCTGGTGTGTTAAAGGGAAGGGGAGGGGGCGGGGCCGGTCCTGGCCTGGGGCGGGGCCTGCTGGGCAGTGAGGCCCCGCCCCGCCACGGTAGCCCCGCCCCTCCCCTCCGCCTGGTCCCAGGCCGTCCTCAGGTTCTCCCCGCAGCGGCCACGGGAGGGCGCCCGTGAGCACCCCAGCTGGGGAAGGCTCCCTTCCCAGACTCCTCGCACTCCGTCTACACCACCTGCTGGCCGGCAGGCCAGCTCTGAGGTGGTGTGCGGACTGTCCTCTCCCGCACCCAGAACACAGGCCTCTGTCAGACTTGTTCTAACACCACGGAGGTGGACACACGGACGCGGTCGGCCGACTGCCAGGCCTGCGTGGACGCGAGCAGACCTCACCAGTGGAGCAAGCTGACAGCGGGCGCTCTGGGCCTGGGGCAGAGACCCGGCCCCCCTAAACCCAAAGGGCAGTGCTGTGCCCTGGCCGGGACCTCCCTGGAGCCTAGTTTGGGGCTGGATGATGGGGGCAGCCTGCACACGGCCCGCTGCTCCTCACCCCTGGCTGAATGTCCCCCCCCAGGGTCACGCCCACCAGAGCCTCAGCATGGGACCTTCTCTGGAAGGAGGGTCTTGGCAGATGGGGTCACATGGCCCGGGGTGGGGACACACGTGGACAGTGTGCAGGCTGGGGGGAGGGACGACCGGCTACAAGCCGAGGGACCAGGAGCGCCGGGTACAGGCCGCCGCGGTCCCAGGAACCGAGCACACCCCACGATCGCAGGTGACCGCGCCGGGGGCAGGAAGGGCCGACGCGGCTCACCGGCCCCCCGAGGAGCACAAAACACCGTGGAAGCAGAGCCGCAGCCCCGAAAGGACGCGAGAGGCGGGTCATTCAGTATGGCTTTATTTTCTGATCGTCCAAGTCCGTCCCAACCAGCCGGTGCTCTGAACAGTCACCGTCCCCGCGGCCGCCCGGCAGGAGGCACACCCACTGGACCGGCGCGCTGGCGAGCCAACGCTGGTCCTCCCATCCTGCCCCCAGAGGTGGCTGGGCACTCAGCGAACAGCCTCTGGGGGAGACGGCCGCCCATGGGGGGCGAGGCAGGCAGAGGCAGGAGCGCCTGTGGCCCCCACACTGGCCCCTCCCTGGACCTGGGACGGGGACAGTCTGGCTTGGCGAAGGCAGGAGGCCGCAGGTGGAGACAGAGACGCAGTCCCCAGGAGCCTGTCCCCGCAGTGAGTGGTGAACTGGCTTCTGGGAAGAACTGGGGGGGGGACATGGGAGGGAACGGCCCCCCCTCCAGACCCTCCAAGGCCTCCCCGGGGGCTGAGGCGGGTGCCTGAGCCCGGCTCCCCATGCGGACCCTGCCCTCAGCACCGACCGCCTCACTGATTATATTGCTAATGAATCGGTTCTCCTGGGTCTCCCTGAGGTCAATCTCAGCAGCACTGGAGGCCCCCTGGACCCTCCCTTACAAGGAGCCTGATTTGTGGGGCTCAGGCCCGGACCTTCCTCTCCAGGTCCCAGGTCCTGGGAAGGGCAGCCCCGTGGGCCCCGCGCCCACGACTCCAGCAAACGCTCTCCTGGACCACCAGCCTGGACGCCATCCTAGGACGCAGGGGCACCGGCTGCCTGGGAACACGTCCTCCACGCCCCAGGCGAGGAACCTGAGGCCCAGAGAGCCCGAGGGAAGGGGCCGATGGCCAGGGCGCCTCCTCTCTCCTCCACGCCTGCCTCCCACCCCCGGGGCGCCGGGTCTCCGCGGGACAGGCCCAAGTGACAGGCGCGGCAGGAGGGCAAAGGCCGGGGGAGGCATGGGGCTCGGGGCACCCGTGTTCCAAGGCCGCCTCCGAGGCACGCGGCGCCCCTCGGCCCCAGCGGGGTGGGGGGACCCAATCTCCGAGGGAGGGGCCGGCGCTGCCCGGCAGGCGACAGGCCAGGCGTCCGCGTCACCAGGCGGCCCCCTGCCCCTCAGCCTGCCGTCGGGCGCCTCCCCGTCATCCCACAGCCCATGAGCCTGGAGGGCCGGGGGGCTGCCTCCGGGGCGGGGTTTCGTCCCCAGACTTGTCCCCAAGTCCATGGCCCGGCCCCGAGGCCCCCACCAAACGCTCATCCCAGAGTTCGTGGGACAGAAAAGAGAGAGTCCCCAGGTCCTCGCACAGGGCAGCCCTGTGACTCGGGCACTGGCCGCTGCATCTCGGGGCGGGCGGTGGGCGGCGCGTCACTGCGTCTTGGCCTTCACGAGCAGTCTCTGGACCGTTCTGTACAGGAGGTCGAAGTGCTGGGGGCGGCGGGGGGCGTGGGTGAGGCCTGGGCCCGAGGGCCGCCTGGGGTCACGTCCCGCCGGGCGGGTGGGGGCGGGCACTCACCTGGACCGCCGTGTAGGCCATCCCGAGGTAGGCGCCGATGCAGACGGCCAGCAGCAGGTCGAAGATGGCCGGCTTGACCCTGGGGGAGACCGGGGGGCCGGTGGGGTCAGGGCAGGGTGGTGGCGGCGTCCCTGGACCGCAGGCCACGGGCGGGGCCGCGGGCAGCTCACCTGTAAGCGTTCATCACCTGCTTCAGCTGGTCGTAGAACACAAACTCGGGGTCCCTGCGGAGAGAGCACTTCCTCAGCGGGGCCATGCGGTGCTGCGACCCGCTGTGTCCCCCCGAAACCAGACCGCCCAGGGGGCGTGTGCGCACAAAGCTGCTGCTGCCACCCCGGGGAAGCACTAGCCTTTAACCTGAAATGACCTCTTCCCTCTTGCTTTTCTGGGTGTCAAAATGCACCCTTTAAGAATGGAGTAGAGGGACTACTAAGATTTTGCTGGTCTGGAGAGCATTCCCATAGGGAGGGAGGGCAAGCACGTCTGGGAATCAGAGGCCCTGGCGCCACAGCTGTGGGTCCACTCTGACCCTCGGTTTCTTCTTCTATCCAAGAGCTCTGACTTCCGGCCATACCATGAGTTGTGAGAAGGTCACAAGGCAGCAAGGGGCACCAAGCAGTGTGGGGACACCTCCCAGCGTGGACACCTGCAGGTTCCCTCCTACCACATGGCCCTGAGGTGCTAGGTTGGCCCTCCTGAGGAGCTCTGGGCAGAAAGAAGACAAAACCCAGGTGGCCCACACTGGGGAGAAGCATCTGACGGCAGATGGGGGACCAGGGAACAAGTCACCTGACTCTAAGCACGAAAGGTCCAGAAGGTGGGAGGGGTACAGGGCTGCCCAAGTAAGCCCAGAACAGCAGTTACACGTGAATTTTACGTAAAGAAAAAAATTGGCCGTCGGTGTAAGTACATCCCAAACGCTGCAGCGGACTGACTTACACCACAGAAAAACCTGTTTACGTGGAATTCACCTCTAATTGGACACCTATACTTTTTTCTGAATTGTTTTTTCTGTTTTTTATTTTTGAGAGACAGAGAGACAGAGCATGAGCAGGGGAAGGGCAGAGAGAGAGGGAGACACAGAATCGGAAGCAGGCTCCAGGTCCTGAGCTGTCAGCACAGAGCCTGACGCGGGGCCTGAACCCTCGAACCGTGAGATCCTGACCTGAGCCGAAGCCGGCGCTTCACCGACGGAGCCCCCAGGCGCCCTGACACCTGTACTTCTCACTCACTGTTTTACCTTCTGTCTATGCCCACCCGCTCGGGCTCGCACGGGTGGGAAGGGGGGCCCGCCCGGCAGGGGGCCGCGGCCTCACCGCTTGTCGGCCTTGATGTGGTGCTGCTTCACCTCCTTCAGGTAGCGGCTCAGGTAGTGCTCCAGCGTGCTGAGGAACGGGCCGTCCTTGCCCACCAGCTGCGCCGCCCGGGGCTGGTCGGTGAGCCAGTCCATCACCGAGTCCAGCTGCTCCTGCTGGATCTGCTGCGGGGGGGGGGGGCTCACTGTCCGGGGCTGCCCGCACCATGCCCTGCCCCCCCCCCGCTGCCCCTGCCCCCCCCCGCCGCCCCCGCCCCCTCCGCTGCCCCTGCCCGCCCCCCGCTGGCCCCCCACCGGTCCCAGCCCACCCATGCCAGCCCCTGTCCCCCCAACTGGCCCTGCCCCCCACCCCGCCCGGCCGTTACCATCTGCTCCGTGAAGACCGGCATATCTGGGGGGGTGCCCTGTGGAGAGAGGGGGACGGGCCGAGTCAGGCGCCAGCGGGGCGGGTGGGACCGGCGGGCGCGGCAGGGACTCACCTTCTCAGTCAGGTTGTAGATGACTCGGGTCAGGGCCTCTGCGATGAGCCTGGTGTTTCGGGTCAGCGTCTTAGAGTCGACCCGGGACCTTGGGGCAAGTGTGAAAAAACACACATGTGTATCCAGAATCGCCATCAGTTAAATTTCCGACGGTAATAAAACAAGAAAAGTCGCAGCCGCCTCCGGGGGTGGGGGGGTCTCCCCAGTTTCTGCCTGGAATGAGGGGCGTCTCTGGAGGGGCAGCCGCGCTGCTGTGACGCCCTGGGCCATTCACGCCCACCTCGCGCCTGGGGACGGGGCTCCGCGAGCGTGCCCAGTGGAGGTGCGGCCGCCCTGAAGGGGTGAGCCCGAGTCCCTACACAAACGGGAAATCCGCACCCGCAGGGACACCCTCCTGAGGCGGCGGAGGCCACACACAGGTCGGAAAAGGACTCTGGTGCAAACCCGCGTCCTGCTGGGCCTCCCGGGAGGGCAGCCAGGTCCGTAGGTGCCCCAGCCCCGGAAGGCCCTTCTCCTGGCCCATGCCCCTCGGGTCTGGCACTGCCGCCTCCAGGAAGCCTCCCTGATGCCCCAGGGACGGTCAACGCTCCTGCCGTGCCCGCTCTCTCCCTGCGCCTCGCCCACTGCTGGCAGGGCCTCCTCCAGGACCAGTTTCTCCTCCCCCGGAAGACGCATTCAGCAGCCGGGCCCCAGCCCCAAGGCCACCATAAAGCCACCCTAGCCCCACTGAGGGCTGACAGGCCAAAGAGAGTCACGAATGGAAGTGAAGTCATAAAACGAGGTGCCCAGGGTCTTGAAGAGAGTGAGGAAGGAAGGGGCGGGGAGGGCTGCCCGAGGAGGGCGGAGACTGGGCACCGCTCGCCAGGCCTCAGCACGGCCGTGCAAAGGCCCAGGGGCAGGAGCTGCAGCATCTGGGAAGCTGGGGAGACTGAAGTCCCCAGCGTCACGCATAGGATGTGGACATCCCATGTGGGGACCAAGGGACCCAAAATCACTCACACGGTCTCCCCATAGCTAACAGGGGTGGCGCTCGGTATCCCGACCCCGGGCCCGCCTCCCCGCTCTGCTCCTGGGGTCCTCAGCTAACACTGGCCCCTTCCCGACCACCCACATTTTGGGTTCATTCCCTCCAGGCGCCTGCGGCTAGGGGGTCGCCCTTCCAGGGCCGAGGGCGGGGCGGGGCGGGGCCGAGCGCTCACCGCACGTCCATGATGCTGCTGCGCTGGCCGCTGCGGTGGCTCTCCAGGCGGGACAGGGTGAAGGCGGGCAGCCGGCGGATGGCGAAGCGCTCGTGCTCCCAGGCCAGGATGTCGTCCGCCAGGTTGATCTTCTTGTGCACCATTGAGAACCGCACCTCCGGGAACTGGTGCGCGGCCACCTGCGCGGGCGGGGAGGGGCCGGCAGGGTAACGCCCCCCGCCACGCCCCCGCCAGCTCGGACCTGGGCGTTCACCCAGGGCGTTGAGAGCCAGGATGGTCACTGGGTCCACGTCCGTGGCGCCCAGCTTACAAAGCGCCTGGTCGGAAGCCTGCTGGACGGGACCCCGAGGCGACGACATAGGGGCTGGGGCGCCGACACCTACCGTCTCCAGCTCCCGCAGGAAGGCGTGCTGCAGCGTCCCCTCCCTGGGCGGCTTGGACACGTGAAGGTGCAGGCTGTCCCCGCGGCCCACGGTGTCCAAGCACAGGACGAAGGCCACGTTGTCCTGGAGCAGGCTAGAATCTGCGGGGGCAGCCAGAGCCGGTTGGGAGGGGCGGGAAGGGAGGGGCCCCGTGCAGGCCTCGCCCCCCCCATGCCCGCCCCCCAGGGCCGCTCACCTGTGTGGTCCAGGTTGTCTTCCAGCCAGCGCTTGGTCCCCTGGTAGTTGAACTTGCCCCCTCCAGAAGCAAAGAACAGCAGGTTGAACCTGGCGGCGGGGACAGCGGGGTCAGCTGTGGGGGGGGAGAAGGCCGGGCCCAAGAGGAGGAGGCGATCTCCCGCAGCACAGGGTCCTGAGCCCTCAGAGCGGGGAGTCCCTGCCCCCCGTCGGGCCCCAGCAGCACCCGGCCCCGCCCACTCGGTGCTAGGGGCTCCCCCAGCCCGACCACAGACGGGACCCCGTGTCCCCGGGGCGCAGGACCCAGGCACAGCCATTACCGGGGGCATGCACAGCCCCCCCCCCTGTCCCCCGCCCACCCGGCGCGCACGTACGCGGCGTGGGTGCGCTTGTAGGTGTAGAGCCTGGAGAAGAGGCGGGCCAGCTCCAGCAGCACCGAGATGCCACTCCCGTTGGAGTCTGCACCGTGGGACAGCCACTGCGGGTGGGGACACGATGCCGGGTCACCTGGCCGCCCCCCGCCCGGCTGCGCCTCGCCCCCCCCCCCTCGGCCCCCACTTGGTCCCCTGCTCCTCCTGGTCTGACAGCTGGTCTGGTCTGAGCTGCCCCAGGGAAGCCCCGACTCCTCTGCATTCTGGGATCGGAAGCACCGTTCCCAGCGGCCTGGTCGTCAGATTAAAAAAAAATGGATTCTGTAATAGGGCCTGGAGCCCCGCAAGTCATGGCCTGTAAACCAATACGTCACGTGTTAATACATTAAAACTCCACCTGACGCTCCAGGAGGGAACCAGACACGAGAGGCCACACGGCGTGGGAGTCCACGTGTGTGACACGCCCGGAACTGGCTCGTCCACGGACGGGAAGGGGATCGTGGGGGTGGGGGCGTGGGGGAGACGGCTTGTGGGGACGGGGATTCTTTTGAGGGTATGGAACGTTCTGGAAGTAGATGGTAATGGCTGCACAGCTGAGGTTCCTACAGCGAGCTAAAACATTTGCTTTAAGAAAACAAATTTCAAACGAATCCCGTCTCAAGGAAGGCATCACGGCGGGGGGTAAGGGATGAAAACAAAATAATCTATAAAGACTGCAAGTCGGGAGGGAGGGAAGTTCGAGGGGCTGAATGCCCCGAGGGGATGGTCCGGGCCTTGCCTCTGGGCCCCGGGGGCCGGGCACGGGGAGCCATCACCACGGTCACGGGCCAGGACCTCAGGCCGGGCTGCCACTCGGAACCTTTTTGGTTTGGACAGTTTTTCTTTCAAGGCAAGACTTCCCTGAAGCCACAGGCATTGTTTACGAGCTGGTGACCATGAGCAGTGACCGTGACCTCACTGTGCAGGGGGCTCAGACAGCTCGGCGGGGGCTGGGGGGTGGGGGGAGGCCTGCGGGTGGCAGAGCTCCGGGGGCCCCACACTTCCCTCCCCAGAGGCCCGCCTGCACCCCGGGCTCCTGCCACCCCCGCCGGCCGGGGGCTCGTGGGAACCGGGGTCTCCGCACGCCCCGTCCTGGGAGGGCTCTTGAGGACTGTGCCACAGACACCCTGGGCTCCACTTCTGGACTGGCCACGAGACCCACTTCGCGATGATGCCCATGCCTGGGATCTCCCTGGGCCCTGGGGGGCGGGGGGCTGCTGTGGCCTGGGCCGCAGGGCACAGAGCGCTCCCTCTGAGCTAGGCTGTGCAAGGGCTGAGGGTGGGGACGCCGTGCCCCTCCCCCAAGTGCCACCTACGTACAGGGGCCACTCCGAAGGCATCGTAGTGGGCGACGAGGACGATGGTGGGAAGGTCCTCTCCGCCCAGCCCGGTCAGCCGCCCCTGCAGAGAGACAGTCTGAGGAGGGCGAGCCGGCGGCCCCGCGGCGGGCAGTATCTGAGCTCTGCCGGCTGTCACGACCGCAGCGCGCTGGCCTCGCTGCCATGCTTCCCCACCGGGAAACCGGCACGGCTCACAGAGGCTGAGCCCCGGGCCGCGGGCCGCTGAGGGGGGGCAGCCGTCCAGAACACGGCCACGGGAGCCCGTTGCGGCCTGGGGTCCGGGCCCCGGCGCCCTGCCGGAACCTCCCTCGCCAGCAAAGGCCTCAGCCTCCACTGCTCCTGTCCGAGACCAGTCCCAGGGTGCAGAGGGGTCAGACGGTGCGGCCCGGGGTCCTTGCGGCGAGCCGGCCGAGACCCCGGGCAACAGCTTGGGCCTGGGTCCCAGCCCAAACGTGGGCACCCCGCTGACCGCACCAGCTCGGGCCTCCCTTCCCAACGGGCAGGCTGGTCCTGGCGCTGGAGGCAGGAGCCAGCGGGGGGTCAGGGAGAGCAGGAGGGCAGCCGAGCCCCCGCTGCCTCCCAGACAACAGGGCTGGGAGGGCTCAGGACACTGCAAGCTTTCTAGAACCACAGGCCGGCCAGCCTGGCAGGCGGAAACAGACTCCCACCCGAGTGGTGGGGAGAGCCCACCAGACCCCTGGCACCCACCCCAGCTTCTGCCCGGCCTGGCCACCCGCAGCCCCAAGACAAGGACTCCGCCCAAACTGCCGGGATCCTTCACGCAATGTTTAAGGAAGTATTTCTCTTACGATCTCGTCGACTGCTTGGATGCCAGAGGGCCCTCCCCACATCCTGAATCGGCCTGCCCAGCCCCCCGCCCAGCACCGAGCACCCCGGCAGAGCCCGTCTCCTGTGGTCTAAGTGCCCGTCTGCCACGCTCAGGCCCCCCTGCACTGCAGGGGGGCTCCCCAGGAAGGAAGAGCACCCCACCCACTGCTGCCTCCCGCACACCGCAGGGCTCGGCGTGTTACACACCTGAGGTGGGCTCACTTAGTTCTGAGAGGGGAACTAACTTGCACAGAGCCCGCACGCCCACACCAGGCCTGGCCGAGGGCCACGGAGCCCATATGCCAATGCCAGGGCCTGGCTGAGTGGCACGGAGCCCGCACGCCCACACCAGGCCTGGCCCAGTAACCTTGCTCCATCTGGTGTAAGCCACTGGGACTGGGGCCCACGAAAGCCAAGCTAACACGGAGCCTGGCCCAACAGAGCCCTGGGCGACCAGCGCGCTCAGCTGCACGCGCTCACTGAGGCCTCCTGGGCACCAGCGCCTCCCCAGGCTCCCGGGCCGCCACAAAGACGTGTGAAGGTGGTCCCGGCTACCCTGGCGCTGGGGCCAGCGGGACAGAGACGGTGACATGCGTTAGAGAGAAAGTGAAGCCAGGGCTGGGTCACGTGCCACTGAGGGCTCCCGCCCAGGGTAAAATGACTCTGTGATTTTGCAGGCCGGCGGGGCCCCCCCACCCAGGGCCTCCGGGGCAGGCTCCAGGGAGACCTCACTAGGGCAGGGGACAGGGCGGGCGCGAGAACACCACGGAGACAAGACGGCCCACCCCTCGCCACCCCCACCCTGGGTCCCCACAGCTGCCGGAGCCTTCCGTCCAGGGCCCCCCACGGCTGCTGACACTCTGCCCCCGACACGGGGGAGAACAGGGCTGCGGAGTCCGGGCTCCACCCGCCTAGACGCTTGCTTACACACCCACAGCAGGTGGTTACGGGCGGAACTCTTTCGTGTCTGGCTTGCTGCTTTAATCAGCTACATCCACAGCTCAGCTCTCTCCCAGCTCAGCTGAGCTGTGGACAACAGGGGGTGTGTGGCCCCAGAAAGTTCTGAGGACGCAGCCTTGGAGGTATCGTGACATGGTAAGAAGCAGCAGCCTCAGGGGGAAGGGGGGCTCTCGGCAAGGCAAGGACAGCCAGTGCAAGGGCCCTGAGGCAGGAGGAGGCGGCCTGATGTATGCCTGGCGCTGGCCATGAAAGCAGATGGGCCGGGGGGAGATTTGACCCCATTTCCCTGTCAGAGGCTCCCCCCCCAGGGGGACGAGGTGGGGCTGAGCTGAGTGAGCCAGGGCACCCCCTCCTGGGTCCCAGTGGGACAGGCGGGGCCGGACGCTCACCTCCACGCTGGTGATGAGCCAGTCGCTCACGGCCTTGCTCTGGACCCCGCTGGTGACCATCTGGAAGCCGTTGGCAGTGGCGGTGTGGAGCAGCACTGAGGACAGGTGGGGGAGCGTCAGCCCAAGCCCCGGGGGCGGGGGGCCCAGAGCCGGCATCCCTGTCGCCCTAACGCCCCGCATGGCAGGGTTGGGTCTCGGGACAGCGCAGCGTGAGGACTGGGCAGGGGAGCAGAGCAGATGGGCGTGCCCTGGCGCCCGGCACGCCTGCCACTCACACGGGGCCGGGGAATGTCAGGCAGGTCCCTTCCCTGGAGCCTGACGACCTTTGCTAGCATGCACTCGACAGCCGTCCACCCTGCTCCGAGCTCACGACATCCTGTGTTCCCCTCCCCCACAGACCTGGGCACGACGGTGACAGGGCAGAGTCCTCGGAGGCGGGACAGGCGCCCCCATTTCCCATAAACCATCAGAGACTGAAGATGGGGACCCCTCCCCCAGCAAGTGGTTCCCGGGCTGCTGTCTGCACAGGACTCAGGGCGGGGGGGGGGGGGGGCACACACTCACGTGAGCCCTGCGGCCCCTCGACGGGCCAGGACCCCACGGGCCGGCCCCAGCCGCAGCCCAGCCTACCTTCGGCGGCGGAGGCGGAGCCCTGGGCGGCGGACGCGGCCTGCGTCTGCTCGTAGATGGACAGCAGGGCCTCGTCCTCCACGGCGAAGTACACAGGGACCACGGTCTCCATGGCCAGCATCTCAGGCTCCGTCTCCATGAATTGCTGTGGAGGAGACGCGGGATCAGGGCCAGGGGTGGGGCACGGGCAGCCCCTCCGAGGCTGGCTGAGGGGCCTGCATCACGCCGGAGAGGACAGGATGGGATGGGGGAGGGGCAGACGGGACAAGGACGGAGGGCGGGGCGAGGGTGGCGGCGCCCACCAGGGAGGCAGGTTGAGGCGACAGGAGAGAAGCCTGCCAGGTCTAGGGTCAGATCTAAGGTCGCTGTGGGCCAGTCCCACGGGCCATCACACCCTCAGCCATGCGTGGCCGACAGTGCTGGCACTCGGGACGGCAGGGACCCACACGTGGGCACAAGGTGCCCGGCCCTGCCCTGGGCTTCAGGAAGCCTGAGCCACTCCGCTGCCCCCACCCCCGCATCTCAGCTGCAAAAGCATCTTCCTCCGTGTGTCTCACGGGCCCTACCAGATGCCACTGATCCAGGGCAGGTCGCCGCCCCCAGTCCCAGGGACAGCAGGCGCGTCGCTGTCTGTGGGGCGTCCCAGACACGACGGGGGTGGAGTGGCACCCCGGCCCCACCCTTGTGATGCCAGGAGCTCCCAGTCGTAAGGAGCACAGATGTGTCCCTTGGGGACAGGGTCGCCCTGGGCCGGGAAGGCAGTGATGAAGGCCAGCGGGCACCAGCCCGCGTCTGAAGGGCAGGGGGCACAGGAGGGCGGGGGGCACAGGAGGGGGGGCACAGGAAGGCGGGGGGCACAGGAGGGCGGGGCCATGCGGTCCCTCCAAAGCCACGCTCCTCTTCCCTCCTCCTGCAGAAGTGTCTGGACCAGGCCTTCGGGAGGGCGGGGGTGGGGGCTCACCCGGATGACGTCCTGGGGCACAGCGGCCATGGCCCGCGGCAGGATGATGACCACGGCGCCGGCCGACTGCCGCAGGGCCTTCTGGTACTGCTCGTAGGAGAAGTCCAGCAGCCGCATGAGCACGCAGCGGCGACTCAGCACGTCCGCGTCGATGGTGCGTGCCTCCGTGTTGAGCACTGCGTTCCGAGTGCCTGCGGGGGTGCGGGGAGGGCCTCCGTCAGCGTGGCGCCGGGACCCTCCCTGGACACCACCGCCTGGAGGACCCCCACGCTCTCACCCGGGACACGGCCTGTCACTGGCCGCGGGCACTGCAGACACAGGCAGGACCACGTCCGCCAGGGCCGCCGCCTCACTGCCCGCAGGTGCAGCGCCCACTCGAACCCCAGTGCGTCACAGGGCCTCTGAGAACCGAATGAGAGCTAAGACCCTCCTCCCTGGGCACTGAGGGGCAGCATTCCCGGACCCTCCCACTCGGTGCCAGGGGCCCAGGTGTCCCCAGACACAGCCCAGGATCGCCCCAGGTCGGAGCCTCCGGTCCACAATCAAGGGCCATCTCTCACTCTCTTCTGAGAGCTGAAGAACATTCCAGAAGATCACGGAGAGAGCAAGAGACAGGAGTTTCCATGCAACTGAACACTCCCCAATCCAAGAAGAGGTGGGTCGGAACCAGGACGGCACAGAGCTTTTCTAGGGTCGACGGGGGTCTCCCCGGACACGACCCCTGAGCACAGAGCCGCGAGATGGCACCTCGGGAGCAAACAGGCCAGAAGCCTTGGGGATGCCACACGCAGGGGTGGGGAGGAGCACTGCCCCATGCAGGGTGCGCAGCTGGCCCTCAGGGCTGCTTGCCCGCCCCCCAACCCCTGCCCCAGTGGGAAAGGGCCCAGGCTGCTCCCAAGAAAAAAATTCCCAATTTTTACATCAAATCACCCAAACAGCAAACATAAGCAACGATTCTAAAACAAGTTGAGCGCTGCAGGCCGACCCAGGATGCCCAGAACAAGTAAATCCTATTCATCCCGGGGGGGCGGGGGGGGGCCGTCTGAGACCCCCAACAGTGAGCACTCACAGCAATGACGACAGGGAGCCCGGCCTTGCCATCGTCTGGAGGTCGGAGCTGTGGGCTGGTCCCGGCCTCACCTCTGCTTTGGAGGGGTGCAGCCGGGGAAGGGGCTGGTCAGGGGAAGGGGACGGTGTCCCGGGTGTGAAAGGGAAGGCCACCTTGGGAGCAGGGGCCTGTGACCCAGTCCCCAGGAGGGCCAAGCAGGACAAGGGCGCCGAGACCTTCAGGACGTCCTTGAAGCGCCAGGAGCGCGGGGAAGGCCCCTCCCTGTGCCCCACGGTCCCCACGCTCAGCCTCCCCGAGGCCCTCAAATCGGCTAGGGGTGGAGACGCACGGGCCACCTGTGGGGCCTACTGGGTGCCTCTACCTGGCCTCCTGCTCCCCCAGGGAACCGGGACGCGGGTCCCCAATGGCCCCCCAGACCCCGAGGGTCCCGAGGGCAGAGACCCTCTTTGCCGACGGGAAGCTGCCCTCACCCTCACCGTGGGCCCTGGCCAGGAAGAGGCTGGGCTTGGGGGAGGTCACAAATGGGGCCCTGAACGCCGAGTCGTGGGCTCTCTGGACAGGACCAGGTCTGAGCACGGCTCTCAGACTGCTCTACCCAGGGCCAGAAGGTCAAGCCTGTCGCCCGCTGGCCACACCAGCCCCGTCTCGAGCACTCAGTTCTGCCGCCAGAGACACACGCCGACCAGCGGGCATGGCTGTGTGCCAATAAAGCTTTATTTACAACAAAGAGAGAAGCCTGACCGGGGCACTGGGTGCGCGCGTCCCCACCTCCCAGGGCCTCGCCTCAGCCTCGGGAATCAAGTGAGGCAGGTGTGAGCACCACGCAGGGCTGTTAGAGCACCCTGCCGCCCTGCCGCCTGGGGGGCCAGCGTCCGCCTCCACCAGGGGCGCGGTCACACCCCGCGGCCTTGGACCTGTCGGGGTAGCCCTGAGCCCTGCTTGCACGTCAGCACAGGGCACACGCCTTCCCTTCCCGGCAGCCTCGTTTCTCAAGAGCGAACAGGAAGTGAGGAAAGACTCAGAGCAAGGGTTGCAGCAGGAGACAGGGAGTCTGGAGGCAGGAGGGACGGTCAGCGACGACCTACCAGGCCGGCTCACGGAGACCCCGCTGGCCAGGCGAGCGCCCGGCTCCCTCCAGTCCGGCCAGAACAAGCCCCGCGAGGGGCAGCCCCCCGAGGTCTGCCCAGGCGGACACAGCCCCAAGTGAGTGGCATGGGGTCAGGGGCTGTGTGACCCCCACGCTCCGGGCCTCTGCCTCCTTGGGCGGCCCGCCAGAAGCCCTTGGCTGAGACAGGGCCCCCCCAGGCCCCCGTGCTCACCCCCAGAGCCCGAGGTCTTTACAGACGCCACGCAGGGGAAGGTGTCAAGCCACAAAAAGGAAGGGGAGGGAGTCCCAGGATGAGGAGCGATGGACTCTGGGAAGGAAGGAAGAAAAGCAAGCCGGACGGGAATCCCCTCGGCATCCGGGCGTCGCAGGTTCGAGGCTCTGGGCCTCCTGGGTGCACATTCCTCCGGCGCCCGCACACGCCACCCTTGGCTATTTCGGTTTATCACAATTAACACAACGCTACAAACTGCCTTCCTCCCTTGCCTGAGCCACATCCCGAGGGCCCAGTGGCCACCCGCAGCCCGTGGCTCCCACGTTCAACAGCGAAGACACACGACACAGAAAGTTCCCCCAGACACTGCCGGTAACCCTTCCCCCACACGAACGGGAACTCCACAAAGACGTGCCCAGGACGGCAGGGGCTCCGGCTCTTCCCTCGCACTCCCCCCAGAGCGGGGACCTTGGGTCAAGATCATCCCTCTAACCCACGGTGTGCCCCCTTGGCACCCAGACAGTCAGGGTCGGGTCGTTCTCTGTGGGGGGTGCGTTGAGTCGCATCCCTGGCCTCTCCCACTAGATGCCAGGGGCACCCCTGCTTGGGACAAAGGCAAAGTTATCACCCAATGCCCCCTGCTGGGGATCCATGGGGCTCAGGCTGGGCCTGAGACATTCTAATAGGGGTGGGGGGTAGGGGCCGCAGTCCAAGAGGACTCTGGCTCAGAGGTGAGGAGGGCCAGAACTGCGGAGAAAGCTCCTTTATGGAGAGCTCCGACTCCACTTGTAGAGACCTAAAGCACCAAGCTGGAAGAAACAACCAGAAGCCGGAAGGTTCTGGAACACCGGATACAGCTACAGTCGGGCAGAGACGGGGAAATTTAGAATTTAGGCTCAGGGGCCAGAATCCGGACCTTGACAGCAGGGGCAGGAGGGGGAGCCAAGGAGCTGTGCTGGATCCACGAGGTCTGGGAGAGGGCCCAGCAGGGTCAGAGGCAACCCAGGAGTCCTAGAGAGAGGGAGCAGGCGGGTACCGAACACCCAGGGCGAGGGGGCTGGGCCGAGGGGGCGTGTGCAGCCAAGGCACAAGACTCAGGGTCTAAGGCACCCCACAAGCCCACAGGCACGAGCACTGAAATGGGAAGGAGTGGGGGTCCGGGACCTTGGCTAAGGAATGGGACTCATGAGCTGGGCCCGGACGTGAGGCCAGGTCCGGTTAGAGATCAGAGCTCCTGAGCCCCGAAGGGGCCAGAATACTGGCGCTGGACAGAAAGCACGAGGGTGCCAGGCCGGGGAGGGTCAGGGCTGGTGGAACTGTCCGTCGAGGGGCTCTGCCTGGCACAAACCAAGCCAGGAGGCTCCTCTCCAAATCGACTTCCAGAGTGGGAGCCCGGGGCCCAGGGGCACGACCCAGCGAGGGTGGGCACCGGGGCGCTGTCCCGGGAAGGGGGCCTGGGCAGTGCGGCTCCGGTCCCGCCGGGAATCCGAGGGTCCGGGAGCAGAGCGAGCTTGGCCTGAGGGTCGGAGCCCCGGATTCTGGGGCCACGCCGCCCTGGCCAGGGGCCAGGGGCGCCCGCGCAGAGGGCTCCAGGGGCACGGGCCGGACGGGTCTGGGGACCTCGAAGGGGTCGGGGCACCCAGGCTCGGACTCGGCGGCAGCTCGGCCAAGGCTCGGGGTCCTAAGCGGGGTCTGCGGGCTGCACTGCAGCGGGCCAGGCGCGCGCGGCGGGTGCCCGGGCTCCGGGGAACCCGGCGAGGCCGGGGTGCACGCACCGTACGGCTGCCCCTGCAGGTCGTACTGCTGCATGCGGTACACGGTGAACTCGTGCGCCGCGTCGGCGGCCGGCAGCGGCGGCGCCACGAGCAGC
>NC_043711.1:2144596-2146408 GCF_006229205.1 Suricata suricatta | reverse complement strand
GGGGGACATTTAAGCCCACCCTGTGTCGTTACCCCAGATTCCAGGGGCCACCTCCCACGTAAAGATGGAGATTCAGATGGTGACGGCTCCGGACTTAACCCTGACACGGCCCCCTCCCCGCCCCCCTCCCCGGGCCGCTGGCTCACAAGCCAGGCCACCTCTGTTTCCAGCCGGGGAAATGGAGGCACAGAGAAAATGAATCACTTGACGAAGACTCCAGCCTGTGAGACGCAGAGCCGAGATACTGATTCATCCAATGTTTTTTTTTTAATTTAAAAATTAATACAAACTTTATTTTTCAGAATAGTCCCATTTACAGAAAACTTGTGAAGTTAGTCCAAAGGCTTGCCACATGAAAGCATGCCCAGTGTCCCCTCGTGTTAACGTCTTCTATTAATACGGTGCTTTAAAATCTATTTTAATTTTGTTTTAGAGAGAGATGGGCGGAGGGAGAGAATCTGAAGCAGGCTCTACCACCGGAGCCTGATGGGGGCTCGATCCCACCACCATGAGATCGTGACCTGAGCAGAAACCAAGCTTAGGGCCCTCAACCCACCGGGCCACCCAGGCGCACGTGTCTGGTCACTTTAAAGAACTTCTTGGTTTTATCCCGAGATTCACGAATCGGGGGCATCGCGTCCAGCAGACGATAGAAACTCCTGACTTGATCTCGGTGACATCGGCAGGCTTGCCGCGCGCGCTGGTCCGGGACTGCCCAGAAAACGTGCCCCACGCTGAGTGACTTCCGTCACAGATTTTTACTCTCAGTTCTGGAGGGGAGAAGTCAGGGTGTGACCCGGTGCCGTCCCCCCCAAAGGCCCCAGGGCAGGATCCCTCCCCCCTCTTCCAGCTTCTGGGGGGGCTCCAGGGACCCCTCGGCCTGTGGCTCAGCCCCTCCTCCACCTCTGCGTCCGTCCTCATGTGGCCACGTCTTCCTCCCTCACAGGGGTCAGCGGGCGTACTGAATGGGGGCCCCCCAATGACCTCGCCTTAACTTGATGACACCTGTAAAGACCCTATTCCCACAGAAGGTCACGTGCCCAGCTCTCAGGCTCAGCTCCTGGCAGGGGGTTCGGGAAGCACCCCTCCGTGGACGTTGGCAGGCATTAGGCTGAGGCTCTGGCCTTCAGGGGCAGGATCACAGAGGCAAAGGGCCGCTTCCCATCCTGGTGGCAGGAACACTGATGTGACACCGCTGTGGACCTCGAGTCCCTGGCTGAGGGGTCGCCCAACTCTTTTTGAAAAAAAATTTTTTTTAATCGTGGACAATATCAAACCTACAAAAACAGGGAGGCGAGGCGAGGTTGTACTGGGACTTCTGTGAGCTCAAAGCATTTTTGCTTTTGTTCATCTCTTCCTCCAAACGTGACTATTAAAAATTATTTTTTCAAAAATTTTTTATTATTTTTGAGGGGAGAGAGAGAGCGAGCATGAGTGGGGGAGGAGCAGAGAGAGAGGGAGACACAGAATCTGAAACAGGCTCGACTCCAAGCTGTCAGCACAGAGCCCAACGTGGGGCTCGAACCCACGAACGTGAGATCATGAACTGAGCCAAAGTCAGATGTGTAACTGAGCCCCCCAGGCAGCCCTTAAAAGTTTTCTTAAGAACTATGTTGGTAGAAAGACCAATGAAATCCAGAAGGGGCTCTGTATTACATATTCATGATGATTGTATTTGCTTCCTTCTTCTAAATTCAAAAAGAAATGAAAGACATTCGCACAGGTCCCTCAAAGTGTCCTGACCCTAAGCTCGGGACCCAGACTCTATCCCTTCACGGCTGGTGTTGGCCCTTCCAGACCGGCCCGCTTCCG
>NC_043711.1:2132280-2144496 GCF_006229205.1 Suricata suricatta | reverse complement strand
TCACCTCAGCATGGGTAGCCGCTGGGGTCCTGCGGGCGCCGCGCCGGGCAGCCCGCGCCTGCTCTGGGGTCCTGCGGGCACCACCACGGACCGCCCCGTCCGCCGCGCTTCCCCCCGGGAGTTGTAGTCCTCCTGGCGCGCGCGGAGCCTCCTGGGAGTGGTAGGCCCACTCTGCTACTTCCCAACGGAGACCGCCACGGTAGACTGTTGGTCTAGAACTGATGACATTTCACATCAACTCCGAGTCCGAAAATACGGAGACTTTAAAACAACTATATGCGGTCGAACTTTCTCCAACGCCGTCTTTGTGGTGGGATGAGGGAAGCGGCGAGACGCGGGAGGGGCAGGACGTGATCTTTCGACCCGGAAGGAAGTTGGAATGAGTGACGAGAGTGGCCCACCCAGTGCGCGCAATCTCCTGGGAATTGTAGTCCTCTTGAACAGACGCAAGGATTCATGGGAGCTGTAGTCTTCCTGGCAGAAGTCAGAAAATCTCTTAAAACAACCAAGGCCCATAGATGTTAGACTCCGCGACGGCGAAGTCTTTTGTCCGCTTTGTGAGTTAATGTATCCCGGACCCTAGTATGAGGCCTGGCACACAGTGGGTAGGCTATGCCGTTTGGGGATGGATGAATGAAAGAAGAAAGAGATCAGGATAGAAGTTTACTAAAGGGATGATGCAGTGGGTTATGGGACTTGTAGTCTGGAGCCTGGAGTTTGAGCAGGATTGGTGATAGGATGATTGGTACTTAGGCTTGTTCATATTTGGGGCATATTCACAGTAAAAAAAAAAAAAAAATTCTTTTCGTTGTGTATAAATTGAACTGGGTGTCCCATAGTTGTTTTTTTCGAATCGGGCAACCTTAAGATCCCACAGTCTGCCTGCCAGGGGTCCTAAGGAGCGTCCATAACTCATACCCCTTGTACAGATGGGAAGACTGAGGCCACAGGAAGACTGGGCCCTAGCCCCCAGTGAGTTGATGTCCAGGCTCCATTACAGCTCCTGGAGGACTTGGGGGTGGGGGGGCCTGTTCTGCCCCAGGTCTGAGGTGGCATGTGTGCTGACCGCGTTCCGGAGTCAAGTCTCAGTGCCGACCGACCCCTCCCAGTTGTGTGACTCTGGGCAAAGCTTCACCTCTCAGAACCTCAGTTTCCTCAGCTATCTGATAGATGATAACCAGCTGCCCTTTCCCCAGCCCCCCTGCTCAGGGGTAAGAATTCAGTAAGATGATCCCCGGGGAACTGAGTCAGAAAGAGCTGGGCACACATTAAGGGCCCGGCACAGCACTGGCGTGAGAATGCACCAGCTCGTGCAGCCTCGGGGCTGCTGCCTGTCCTGGCCCTCCGCCCCCACCTCCTGCAAGACTAACACCTTCCTGAAATGACTCTGGGGTTGGTCGCCAGCAACCAGAGTGGGACCTTCGTGGGGACAGGCAGCAGGGTGTCTATGGGCGGAACCCCAGTGCCCAGAGCGGGGCCTGACACACAGTGGGGAATGAATGAATGGATGAATGAGTAAGTGGAGTGCCGGCCCCTCCCTCCTGGGCCTGTCCCCACTTCCGGCCACCGCCCCGGCCCTCCAGGGAGGTCCTGGGCCTGCGGGGTCAGAGGTGGCCCGGCAGGCCAGGGACAAGGGCCAGAACGCACTGTGGCCCATGTGCCCTTCCATCCGCCCTGTTCTTCCGGGTCAGGCTCTGAACCCACAAGACACAGACGCTCTCACCCGGAGGCGGCCCGAGGAAGGGGCCTGAACTTAGCTCGGGTGGCGAGGCGTGGGCCCTGGAGCCCTCCTGGTCTCCCCGCCTGGAAGATGGGGAGATTCCACTCCTCCCTTCCAAGCAGGATGGAGAAGCCACCTGCTCAGCCCCTTCTGAGGTGTGTGACCTCGGGCCCATGCCTGCATCTCTCTGGTCCTCAGTTTCCCCATCTGTAAAATGGCTTTAACAGTGGCGTTTGCCTCCCTAGAGGATTTGTGAGGGTGAAATGAGCTAATGATGAGAGCAGCGTTCCAGGCACCGAGCGATCCAAGAGCCTTTGGTGCTGCTGCCACTCATTTAAAACCACACACACGGCAGTCCGAGGGCCTCGAGGGGCCCTCACCTCATCGGCGTGCCCGGAGGCCCAGGGCTCTCCATAGTCTCATTTTATGGGAGGAAGTTGAGGCCCGCCGGCGGCTGGCAGAGCCGGAAGACGATAGCAGGTTACAGACGCTTGTCAACCGGCAGAAGTCAGGATTCAGGGGGGCGGTTCTGCTGCTGGCAGGGAGGGGGCTGGGGCGGGGAGGAGGGAGAGGAAGAGATTTCTGAGGCTCAGAGGAAGGCATGCTGTTGGGCCAGTTCTCGGAGCTCCGGTCGCAGCAGGGACCCAGACACCTCCACGGTCTCCCCCGTCCCAGAGCTGATCGTCCAGGCGAGGCGACGGATGAGTGACCGGAAGCGGTCACAGCTGCAGTCGGTGTGGGACACGCAAGCAGCTGTGGGAGCTGAGAAGAGACCTAGGGAGGAGGGGGAAACAGGGAAGACTTCCTGGAGGAGGTGACCCTAAAGCCGAGACCCGAAGGGGTGCCAGGGCCAGCTCACACGGGCCCAGGGCACAGGCTGACAGGTTCAGGGCAGCCCAGGCTCCACTCACCGCAGATTCCACCGAGACCTTACCACGCTTGCTGCCGTCACCGATAAACGCGACAAGAGTCAGAAAAATAAAAGAACGTCCCAGTTTATTGCACACCTGGCCACGTGCCTGGAGTTTCTGGACAACAGACGGCCCCGTGATGATGGACCTGTCGTGCGTCTACACCATCCCCAGCAGTGGCCCCGAGCCACATGCCACTAGGGAGTGCTGGAGATGTGGCCGGCGTGACTGGACGCCATGGGCTGAATCGTGTCCCCCTCAGAGCTCACATCTGAGTCCTCAGAATGAGACTGGATCTGGAGAGAGGGTCTTCACGGAGGTGACCAAGCCACGAACTCGGTCCGCGCCGCTGTGACGGGGCCCCTCCAGCCCACCGATGCACCGAGAAAGTGGATTTTAAAATTCCATCTCATTTGCGTTTGTTGAAAACGGCGGCCCGCGGCTGGCAGCACAGCGCACGGGGTCCACGCACCCCACCATCATCGTGCGGAGAAGCCACCGAGGGCCAGAGAGGAGCCGCCCTGTGCCCATGTGGCCGGCAGGGCTGCCCCCCAGGAACGCGGCGGGACGGAGGCAGGAAGACCTGGCGAGAGGGACTTTCTGCCACTGAAATTGGCCGCAAGTCGCCCGCGCCGTCCAGCAGGCTGGCCGCGATGCCACGGGCTATTTAAACTCAAACTAAGTTCTGCTCGCCAGCAGCGCTGACCCCGATCAAGTGCTCAGCAGCCACGGGGCTCCCGGAATGGACCTCGCCTTCCCACCATTGGCAGGAGCTTCGTCAGGCGCACTGGACGCCACTCGGCCTGGCGAGGGCCTCCTGCCAGGGGTTCTGTCCGTATTCGGCCCATTTTACAGGAGAGAAGGGCAAGGCACTTAGTGCTAACGGGAACTCCGGGGGCACCTGCGTGGCTCGGTCGGTTGAGCATCTGACTCGATCTCAGCTCAGGTCTTGATCCCAGGGTTGTGGGTTCAAGCCCCACCCTGGGCTCCACGCAGGGCGTGAAGCCTACTTAAAAAAAAAAACCAAGAAGATGGAAGATAAAAGCTATGGAAGCCGTATAACTAGGAGATGAAGTAAACTTTTTAAAATGATAATAATAAATAAAAGGAACTCTAAGGAGGGGGCAATTCCCGGAGGTCGGGAGGGCCAGGCGGCTGCCGCTGTTACCCCCAGATGGGGCCCCCCCGCGAGGTGCAGGCCGGGAGGAGTCTGCGGGGCCAGGATGAGAGATGAGGCCCGGAAAGGGGAAGTGGGCGAGAGGGGCTGGGGGCCCACCTGGCGGCCCGGGGCTCTCGCACTTCCACACGCGAGTGCACGCGGAGGAGTCTGTGCACACGCAGACACGCCCACACACACCCGCTGGCCCGTGCCCACCTCACTCCCTCGCACACACACTCATCCTCACTCTGCCTCCCGCCCTCAGCACCACACCCCGGATCCACACAGGCCCACGGCCCTCCCTGGCAGGGGCACACCTCCTCCCACGCTGCCCCACGCCATTGTCCCTCTGCCCCCACGGGGAATGCGGGGGAGGCTGCAAACTTCCGAGCCGCCGGCCGCCCCCCCACCCCGGCAGCCTGGGAGCCCCCTGAGGCCGGGAGGGGCGGGGACTCCCCTGGGGAACGACTTGGGAGCTGCGGAGGGACAGAGCAGAAGCCCCGCCCTGCCCCAGCGGCAGTCGTCTCCTTCTCCAGGGAGACCACGGGACACCGGCTTGGCGCCCGCAGGCCCGGGCACTGTGAGGAGGGCACAGGACCCTGGGGCGCACCCCTGGCTGGTGGCCCCGCCCCCGCCCCTCCGTCGGAGCCCCCTGCGCCCTGGCGGTGCCCCGGCCCCCGCCCCTCCCCCGCGGTGGCTCAGACGCTCCGCACGCTGGAGATGCTGGACAGAGGCTCCCGCATCCGGAAACTGAGCGACCGGGAGCCCCGAAAGCTGTCCCTGGGCCTCAGCGAGCTGTCCGTGGTGGAGGCTTCGGAGTGGGCCTGGGCGGCCTTGAGCAGGCAGTCCCCCGGCCCCCGCAGGCCCAGCCGCAGGCACCCGCAGCACAGAAAGCCCAGCACGGCCTGGCACACCTCCCGGCTGCGGAAGGAGTAGATGAGCGGGTTGACCGCCGAGTTGAGCACGGCCAGCGCCAGGATCCAGTCCATGCCGCGCAGGTATTCCTGCGCCCAGTCGTTGGAGCTGAAGACGTCGGCCAGCAGCAGGCCGAAGAGCGGGCCCCAGCACACCAGGAAGGCCACCAGGATCATGAGCACCGTGTTGAGCAGCCGGCGGGCCTTGCGGCGGGCCAGCACCCGGGGCGCCTTCCGCCCGTTGGCGCGCACCACCCGGAAGATGGCCCCGTAGAGCACCATGATGGCGGCCAGCAGGCAGGCGAAGACGGCCACGCAGAAGACGATGTACTCCTTGGAGTAGAGCGGCAGCAGGCTGGAGCAGCGCGGGAAGGCGCACACGCAGTTCCAGCCGAGCAGGGGCAGCAGCCCCAGGAGGCCGGCCAGCAGCCAGCACAGCCCGATGAAGCCGTACACGCGGCCCGTCTTGCCGGCCCCGCCGCCGCCCAGCGGCCGCGCCATGGTGGCGAAGCGCTCCCCGGCCGTGAAGAGCAGGCTGAAGGTGGAGGCGGCCAGCGCCATGAAGAGCAGCCCCTCGCGCAGGAACCACTGGGCGGGCGCCAGCAGGAAGGTGCGGGCCCCCGACAGCAGCACGTTGGCCAGGTAGGCGACGCCGGTGAGCAGGTCGCTGAGCGTGATGTTGACCAGGCAGTAGTAGACCCAGCGCCGCGAGCGCATGCGGGTCACGATGGCCACCAGCACCAGCAGGTTCTCCAGCACCACCAGGCAGCTCACCGCCACGAAGAGCCCCCGCAGGCCCCCCAGGCCGCCCTCGTCGGGCCCGGCCCGCCCCGCCAGCCGGCCCGAGTGGTTGTAGTGCAGGACGAGGAGCCGGCTGTGCCCGCTGGCCGCCAGCTGCTGGCACGACTCGGGGGCGGCCGCTGGGGGCCCCGTGCCGTTCATGGCGGTCCCCTGGGACAGACTGAGCCCCGGGCGGCTCACCCCCGGGCAGGGTGGGGCCGCTCGCCTTGCCTGGCCTCGGTTTCCTGTTATTCGAAATTTCCTGTTATGTTCAAGGTACCCCCAGCTGGCGGTGAGGCCGGGGACAGGGAGGGGCATCCCAACGGTCGGCTCCCACCCCGGCAGCCGCGACACCCTATCTGTGCCCCCTCGTGCCTCTGAGAGCCCGGGAAGGGGAGGGCCCCCGAGGGGAGGGGAGACGGGCCCCTCCGGGCACCGCCACCCTCTCCTGGGCCGGCCGTCTCCCCGGCCCCCACAGGCTACGGCCTCCAGTACCCCGTTATTCTCCCCGACAGCTCCCAGCCTGCCTGGCATACAGTAGGTGTTTAATAAGTGTGTTAAATGACCGCACACACATAAGCAGCCCCAGACACCTCATGGAAGGCACAGGCACATCTCATTTTATCCCCATGACAGGGCCGGGCCTGGCCTGCAGTATGGTGTCCGCAGACAGGGAAACAGGCCTGGGGCGGTGACACTAGCCATCCCCGGTCACCCAGGAGAACTCACAGTTGGAGGGAAACACCCAGACAGGGACACATGTGGGTCTCGGCCAGGACCCTCGGGATTGCCGCTCCTGGGTCTGAGCCGGGGCTGCTCCCCTCACCCCTGGAAGGGGTGGGGCTCATAGGAAAAGTGGGAGCTCCCCCCCTCATGTCCATCCTGACCCACTAGGCTCTCCAGCTATTGGGGACCGGGGCATGGGCGCCGGGGCGGGGGGCTGGGGGGAGGCGCGAGTCGAGGCTGTCCTGGGGGGTCTTAGTGGAAGAGGCCCAGAATCACACAAGGGGCTCCAACAGCCCGTGAGTCTTGGCAATCACGAGACCGGGGCTGGGAGCAGACCAGCTTCCCCGCTTCCCTCTGTTCAGCGTTCAGCCCTGGGAGCAGGGCGGGTGCAGGGAGCCCCAGGCAGAGGCGCTGCCTGCGGAGGCGGTGGCGTCCTGTCACGGGAGGTGACCACGCAGGTCTGAGGAGGGGGTTGTGGGAACAAAGCGCCCAGGCATCGGGGGTGTGAGGCTGGGGAGGGGGACACGCAGCCAAATCTTGCTCAGGGAGCGCCCGATACCTGGGAACTGAGCCCCAGCCTCAGCTTCATAAGGAACTGCCCAGCTCAGGCACGTTCACAGGGACACTGTGTGTGCTGAGGCTGAGCCCAGACCTTGAAATGGTCCCTGATCCCGGATTGAGCCCTGAGCCCAGACGGAGCCCTGATCCTGGACTGAGTCCCGAGTCCAGGCTCAGCCCTCATCCTAGACAGATCCCTGAGCCCTGGCTGAACTCTGACCCCAGTCTCAGGGAGCAAATTCGAGACTCCAGTAAATGTTAAGAGAGCGGAGTCTGACTAGCCAGGCCGAGCTACCCAACAATGACCTTCTGCCACACTTCACCTGCGGCCCAGGGGCAGGCCGTGTGTGCCCTGTACTGTATTTAGTCTCGTGATTATCCCCACGGGACAGAAGGCCACTACCCCCTCTAGAAACCTGCCCGGAGACACGGCTCTGCCCGTACACGAGCACGGGCACAAAAGTGATTCGTGGTTGTTTGTGAAGGCAGAACATTAGCGGCAGCCCAAACGCCTGCACGCGGGGGGAGGCCGGCGGGCGATGCGGTACGTGAGGGACCACGCAGCTGCGAACAGAGGGGGTGGCCGGGAGCGGCCTCCTGGACGCGGGGTTACGTGGGGGAAACACAAAAGGCTATCGGTAGCACGCCACCTTCTGCAAAACAAAGAAGGGGAAATAAGGCACAGATCTGCTGGCTTTTGCAAAAGAAACATGGGACAGATAAACCAGGAGCCAATGAACTTGGCTCCCTCCAGGGGTGGGGGGCAGAGCTGAAATGGAAAGCGGCGGCGCTGACGGCCTCAGCGTTGTCCTCACCCTCCGGGGGCGTCGAGGAGCTGGATGGGAAACACCAGCAGCGGCAAACCACGGCCGCCCGGAAGCAGAGCGGAACCCGCGGTGCGACTCCAGGCCCAGCACGCCGGAGACAGAAGGAACTTACAGAAAAAGAAAAAAGAAAAAGAAAAAACAGTGGACGTTGTTCGGTACATGAGTCTCCAGGGCTGGCAGGCTTTCGCAGTTCTGAAAGTGTCGTGTGTATAACGGGACGGAGCCACGTCGCAAGGGGACTGACGCTCGTCCGGAGAGGCTTCAAGGGGAGGAAATAGGAGGTCGACGTGGAGTAAGAGAAGCACAAAACAGCCCAGAGGGAACGTATCCGCATGGACCGTGATGAGTTGTTTTATTTTGTTAAGTTTATCTATTTTGAGGGGGGAGAGAGGAAGAGAGAATCCCAAGCAGGCTCCACGCCATCAGCACAGAGCCCGACCTCGGGCTCGAATTCACAAACCGTGAGGTCATGACCTGAGCCGAAACCAAGAGTCGGACGCTCGACCGGCTGAGCCCCCAGGCGCCCCAGGCCCTGTGGTGATTTAAACAAAAATTCCCTTCATAACTCTGTCCACTGAGACAAGCCGGTAACCACAGTTACATCGAGCCCCCCGATCTTGGCTTTTGAATCCCGCCTGCAGGGCTCCCAGGGGAACCAGCTGTTTCCAGGGGTGGGGCAGGGAGAGTGCCCAAGGAGCCGGCGAGTTCACCATGTGCCCCGAGTCAGGATGGGGGCGTGTCAGAGGCACGGGGGCCAGCCTGATGGGGGGAGGGGGGCTTCTGGCCAAATCTGGAGCGATCTGGGCATCGGTTCTGAGTGACCTTGTAAGTGGGAAAGACTGGGGTGCCCGGGGGGCTCAGTCGGTGAAGCGTCAGACTTCGGCTCAGGTCATGATCTCACGGGTCATGGCTTTGAGCCCCGCATCAGGCTCTGTGCTGACAGCCGGAGCCTGGAGCCTGTCTTCAGATTCCGTGTCTCCCTCTGTCTCTGCCCCTCCTCTGCTCACACTGTCTCTCTCTCTCTCTCTCTCTCTCTCTCTCTCTCTCAAAAATAAAAATAAAACATTTAAAAGATTTTTTAAATAAAAAAAAGTAGGAGAGACTGGAAGGAGTGGTTGGCGCCAGGGGAGGGGACAGTCAGGGTGTGATGGGGACAGAGTTCAGTTTCACAAGGGGTGACTGGCTGCACAGCATTTGGGATGGTTTGATGCCCCTGAACTGGGCATTTGAAGTGGTTGAGGTGGCCAATGTTATGTTGAAGTGCGTTTTATCACAATAAAACCAAGAAAAAAAAGAATAATCTTTCCATGTGATCCCCCTCGCTGGTGGACGTCCCCCCGTAACGGGGTCAGAACAGTCGTCACTCTGTGACCGCGACAGCGGGGCTCGAACCCACAAACCGTGAGATCCATGACACTGAAGAAGTCAGATGCATAACCCTCTGAGCCACCCAGGGCCCCCAGATCACTTTTTAATTGTGAGGAGAAAAAACGTCTTCCTCCAGAAGCCCGGCGGATGCGGTGTTTACATGACGAGCATTGTGCCTTCCTGACGGGCCATGCCCACGGGGACCGGTCACATCCCACAGGATAACTGGCCTGTACACTCTCCAAAGAGTTGAGGTCACGAAAGGTTGTGAGAGACAGTCTTGGATCGTAGGAGAACCAGGATGTGTGGAATTCAGGGCAAGAGTGACCCCGGACACGGGACACTAGCGTGGGGATCTCGGGGTGACTGATGGGATTTTCACTTGGGCTGTCTATTAAATAACATTATGCCGTCAATGCTAGATTTCCTGAATTTGACCATCGCCCTTGGCTTATGTATCAGGCCGTGTTCTCACTCTCAAACTATTTAGAAAAATTAAGATTTTCTATAGAGTATATTATATACTCTTAGAATCCATGCATAGCGAGACCCAAAGCAAAAGGTTAACACAGGCGGATCTAGCTCTGGGAGTTAGACTTTTTCTGCAAGGGGCCAAATAGTAACTGTTTTCAGCTTTTCGGGCCAGGTGGTCTGTGTCACCATTCCTCCCCTGTTGTAGCGGATGCTGGCAGGAACAATATGTAAGTTTGGCCGCGTGCCAATAAAACTTTATTTGCCGAAGCAGGCTGAGCACAGGTCGCTGTGGAGCGCTGACCTAGGTGAAGGGTATATGGAGTTCGCTGTCATCATTTCGCAACTTCTTGCCTCACTTTGTGGTCAGGTTGTGGTCCCTAAATATCACTTCCCATTCAAAAGAAGCAGGGCTCCTCAGAGAAATGACCGGGTGCAGGGTTGGGGCTGGGCGAGTGCAGGGGGAGCTGAAGGCGATGGAACTCTCCAGGCTAGTGGGGGCGTGTCCGCAGGACCCAACTCAGAGGCGCCCCCTGCTGGCTGGACGGAAGGGCAAGACACACGTGGAGCAGCGACGTCCATGAGTCACAGACACGCGAAGGAAGGCGACTCTGTGGTTCGCTTCCGTGGATAAGTGGGGACGGGCGTCATTGCTCTGAGAACTGCGAGGTCAAAGTCACGAAGCAGAAGAGGAGAGGTTTATCCGTCTCTCCCGCGCGGCTTCCAGTTACTCGTTACGGAGCGGTGGAGTTTGTCCCCTGTCATACTAAGTTTTCTACAATTATTCTTAACTGTGATAAAATCAGAGCATAAAATGAACCATCCGTCTCTAAGGCGCACAGCTCAACCACGTCAGGCACACGCACACTGTCGTGCAGCCGCCCCCACCACCCGTCTCCAGAACCTTCCATCTCCCCAGACTGAGACTCTGTCCCCATGAAGCACTGACCGCCCACCCCCTGCCCCCACCATCCACTCTCTGTCTCTGTGGACGGGACGCCTCTAGGGGCCCCTGCGAGTGGGGTCACGCAGGACGTGTCCTTCTGTGTCTGGTTCTGTCACTGCGCACTGCGTCGTCCGGGTCCGTCCACACGGTGGCAGGTGGCAGGATGTCCTACTTTTTTTTAAAGCTTATTTATTTATTGATATTGAGAGAGAGAGAGACATATAGCGAGCCGGGCAGGGATAGACAGAGAATCCCAAGTTCGATCCCACGAACCGCGGACCACGACCTGAGCTGAAATCAGGACCCAGGCGCCCGCGATCCCTTCACGCTAAGCTTTACGGCGGGACGACACTGCGGCGCATGCGCGGGCCGCCCATGGTGCGACCTTCGTCCGACGCTGGCCTCGCTGGCTGTTTCCGCTTCCAGGCGGCTGCGCACGCGCTGCTGGGAACACGGTGTGCGGTGCTTCTCCGAGACCCTTTGGATTCTGTTGAGTGTTTTTTGTTTTTTTTAATAGGATAATCCCAGGCAGTAAATGCAGAGAAAATGAAAGCATTAGAGTCCCCCCCACTCTTACCATCCCCAAGGCTGAGTCCGCAGAAGGTTCTCCCGGGCCCCGAAGACCATTAGGAGAGAGGCTCCCGGGAAACTCGTGACCGACGAAGCGGACGGATACCCCTCCGTGCAGGGCTGAGCGTTAACACGAAAGAGAGCGAGTGAACTTGACGTTCTGCTCCGCGTCTCCCAGGGCCGCAGAGACACGCGCTCGCCGGGAGGGAACCGAGCAGGCGCTCCGTGTCCTGGGGCAGAGGACGCGTGGTCCCAGGGGACGGGGAGGGGCACGAGATGCCACCCGCCGGTCAGGAGGCTGGGATCCGGGACAAATGAGCTGGTTTCTTCAACAGGTAAATGGCAGCGAGAAAAAGTTCAGGGATGCGGACAGATGAGCTACGGCGGCCAGCACCACGTGGGCTCCGTGTGCGAGCAGACGCCCGAGGGACGTGGCCATCCGTGTCCTGACACGTTGCCCCCCGTGGGAGGCGCCGCGATCGGGTCCCGGCACCATTCCCGCGGGTTCTCCCCCAAAATGCATGGCGTCAGTCAAATCGAGGGCAAACATCGGACAAACGCAAGTTTCGGGAACCGAACAGAACCCTTCCTGGGCTCCATCCGGGATGAGGGCACAGAGCCAATACAGCACAATGCGGGATTCTGGACCAGGAATTCCACGAGCTAGGTGACACGGGCGCATGGACACTGGCTTTCTTGTGTCGCCAGCCTGGCGGGCTGCATCGTCACCTGACAGGTAACGTCAGGGGACGTGTGCCCGCGGCCACCTGGGAGCTCGGCACCATGCCTGCGGGGTTTCTGGACATCTAAACTTACTGCAAAATACAAAGTTAACACAACGAAGACGTGTACAAGGCAAATGGAAAGATCTGGACACTGGGTATCTAATATTCACGAACCATCCCTGCCTTTCATAGCTGTGATAATGTTACATTATGGTTACGCTTTGGGAGAGGGAGGGCTTTTGTTTCAGACCCGGGCCCTGAAGAGAGTGACAATGAGACAGCGTGACATCAGGGATAGAGTCACCACGAGTCAGGCTCCGTGGGGCCAGGAGGCTGGAGGGCCGGAAGCGGGCCGGTCTGGAAGGGCCAACACCAGCCGTGAAGGGATAGAGTCTGGGTCCCGAGCTTAGGGTCAGGACACTTTGAGGGACCTGTGCGAATGTCTTTCATTTCTTTTTGAATTTAGAAGAAGGAAGCAAATACAATCATCATGAATATGTAATACAGAGCCCCTTCTGGATTTCATTGGTCTTTCTACCAA
>NC_043711.1:2105629-2132180 GCF_006229205.1 Suricata suricatta | reverse complement strand
CGGAAGCGGGCCGGTCTGGAAGGGCCAACACCAGCCGTGAAGGGATAGAGTCTGGGTCCCGAGCTTAGGGTCAGGACACTTTGAGGGACCTGTGCGAATGTCTTTCATTTCTTTTTGAATTTAGAAGAAGGAAGCAAATACAATCATCATGAATATGTAATACAGAGCCCCTTCTGGATTTCATTGGTCTTTCTACCAATATAGTTCTTAAGAAAACTTTTAAGGGCTGCCTGGGGGGCTCAGTTACACATCTGACTTTGGCTCAGGTCATGATCTCACGTTCGTGGGTTCGAGCCCCACATCGGGCTCTGTGCTGACAGCTTGGAGTCGAGCCTGTTTCAGATTCTGTGTCTCCCTCTCTCTCTGCCCCTCCCCCACTCATGCTTGCTCGCTCTCTCCCCTCAAAAATAATAAAAAATTTTTGAAAAAATAATTTTTAATAGTCACGTCTGGAGGAAGAGATGAACAAAAGCAAAAATGCTTTGAGCTCACAGAAGTCCCAGTACAACCTCGCCTCGCCTCCCTGTTTTTGTAGGTTTGATATTGTCCACGATTAAAAAAAATTTTTTTTCAAAAAGAGTTGGGCGACCCCTCAGCCAGGGACTCGAGGTCCACAGCGGTGTCACATCAGTGTTCCTGCCACCAGGATGGGAAGCGGCCCTTTGCCTCTGTGATCCTGCCCCTGAAGGCCGGAGCCTCAGCCTAATGCCTGCCAATGTCCACGGAGGGGTGCTTCCCGAACCCCCTGCCAGAAGCTCAGCCTGAGAGCTGGGCACGTGACCTGTGGGAATAAGGTCTTTACAGGTGTCATCAAGTTAAGGCGAGGTCATTGGGGGGGCCCCCATTCAGTACACCCGCTGACCCCTGTGAGGGAGGAAGACGTGGCCACATGAGGACGGAGGCAGAGGTGGAGGAGGGGCTGAGCCACAGGCCGAGGGGTCCCTGGAGCCCCCCCAGAAGCTGGAAGAGGGGGGAGGGATCCTACCCTGGGGCCTTTGCGGGGGACGGCACCGGGTCACACCCTGACTTCTCCCCTCCAGAACTGAGAGTAAAAATCTGTGACGGAAGTCACTCAGCGTGGGGCACGTTTTCTGGGCAGTCCCGGACCAGCGCGCGGCAAGCCTGCCGATGTCACCGAGATCAAGTCAGGAGTTTCTATCGTCTGCTGGACGCGATGCCCCCGATTCGTGAATCTCGCGATAAAACCAAGAAGTTCTTTAAAGTGACCAGACACGTGCGCCTGGGTGGCCCGGTGGGTTGAGGGCCCTAAGCTTGGTTTCTGCTCAGGTCACGATCTCATGGTGGTGGGATCGAGCCCCCATCAGGCTCCGGTGGTAGAGCCTGCTTCAGATTCTCTCCCTCCGCCCTTCTCTCTCTAAAACAAAATTAAAATAGATTTTAAAGCACCGTATTAATAGAAGACGTTAACACGAGGGGACACTGGGCATGCTTTCATGAGGCAAGCCTTTGGACTAACTTCACAAGTTTTCTGTAAATGGGACTATTCTGAAAAATAAAGTTTGTATTAATTTTTAAATTAAAAAAAAACATTGGATGAATCAGTATCTCGGCTCTGCGTCTCACAGGCTGGAGTCTTCGTCAAGTGATTCATTTTCTCTGTGCCTCCATTTCCCCGGCTGGAAACAGAGGTGGGCTGGCTTGTGAGCCAGCGGCCCGGGGAGGGGGGCGGGGAGGGGGGCGTGTCGGGGTTAAGTCCGGAGCCGTCACCATCTGAATCTCCATCTTTACGTGGGAGGTGGCCCCTGGAATCTGGGGTAACGACACAGGGTGGGCTTAAATGTCCCCCCCCACCAGGGACAGACACGGACCCCCCCCCCCCCCCCCCCCCCCCCCCCCCCCCCCCCCCCCCCCCCCCCCCGCGCAGCGTCCTCAGTCCCCAGCTCTGAGGGCGTGCCCTGCACGGGCGGGCCGCTTCCCCTCCTTCTCCATGTCGCTACCCCGCCCGGGACAGGCCACTTGAGAAGGGGCCGCGCAGTGACCAACAGGAAATCACAGGTGTCCAGACTGTCGTCTCTTTAATGTCCTGCAAGGCGCCCCACGTAAGGGACGGGAATAAATACATTAGGGATGTGAGAGGCAGTGCGCCCGGCCCCCAGCGGGAAGCCTGTGGGCCTCGTCTGTAATCAGGGCAGGACACACTGTGAGCCTCGGACTGTGAAAGGGACGGCGTTTTTCAGGGTCTTTTTTTTTTTTTTCCAGCCAGGAGCGGGGAAGTCCCTGAGCTACCCAGGCCTCCGACGGGTCGGTGCCGCCTCCTGCCCGCAAGGGGGCGCCAGAGCCCGGTCCCTCGGACGGAAGGCCACTCCCCCATCTCGGGGCGGAGGGCAGTACCTCCGCGGAGGTCCCGGCCTTTGCCCAGGAGAGGACCTCCGCGGGACGGGACACGTCCTCCGTCCTCTGCTCTCCCTCTTCTTCCTGCACCCTGCCATCCCAAGTGGCCCTTGCGCTCCCTTTCCAAGGAGGTAAACTGAGTCAACGGAGGGCAAACCCAAGGGCTGTCCTAGTGAGGGGCAGAGAAAGGATGGGGCCACACCCGGCCTTCAACCCCCCACTGTCACAGCCCTTCTGCCCCCAGGACCTGGGGCTGAGCGACAAGGGGCATCTGGGCTCACTGAGCACCGGTTCGCGGCCCCCCCCCCGCCCCCCCGCCGCCACGCGCGGGCCTGAGCCCGGGGCAGCGGGGCCTGGGTCACAGCAGGTTGATCTCGTCCAGGTAGCGGGCCAGCACCGAGTCCCGCACGTCCTTGAAGACCTTGCGGATGTTCTGCGTGTCCGTGGCGCACGTGTAGTGGCTGAAGAGCCGCCGGGAACGCGGACCCTTGCGGGCCCCGTCGGCGCTGTCCACGCAGCTGGCGTACATTCTAGTGTACATGTCCAGGATGAACTTCTTGGCCGCCTCCACGTCCTGCTTCGGGCCTGGGGGGGAGGGAGGGAGGATGCAGTCAGGGGGGCGGCTGGTGGGGCAGGTGGGAGACCCTCCCTCCTGAGTCAAGGACGGGGCGGCAAGGCACCCCAGGGACCATGCCCTGCGGGGCAACGTGGCGCCATCTTTGGTATCTCTGGAGGGTCACGTGACCATCAGGGCCAGCCAATGGGACCATCGAGGATGGACTCAGATGAGTCACATGACCTGGAATGAACCAATAAGACTTGGCTCTGGGACTGTAGGCAGAACCGTGTTAAAGAACACAACCCTCTCCCTTCACGGGGCTTGCAGCTGAGGGAATGGGAGCCTGGAGCTGCAGCGAAAGACGGTCCTGAGAGGTGCAGATGGGTAAACTGAGGCCGAGATCAGCAGAGGGATGGCACCCCGGTGAGGTACCTGCCATGCTCCATCTTTCCCAAGCACAATGTGAGCTAAGGGCTTCTAGAACCCAAGTCCTGACTCTGCTACTAGTCGGGTTGCCTTATATGTTAGTCTATGTAACCGTGGTGAGCCTGTTTCCTCGTTTGTAAGACGGGGATCCTAACAGTCCCAAGCCTCCCGGAGCGGCGAGGATTCAGTGCAATCATGCGGAGTGCTCTGTGCCCTATAATCAGAACGTTGTTCTCATTCTTCTAGAAAGGCAGGGTACCCAGTGGTGAAGGCTGGTGGCTCCGGGTCCAGACAGCCTGGGTTCCAATCCTGCCTCGGCCACTCGCTGGCCATGTGACTTCTGGCAAGCGACCGCACCTCTCTGTGCCTCAGTTTCCCCACCTGTACAGTAGTGAGGAGGAAGTGCACCGCACAGGACTTTTTCACACGGATCAGATGAGTCCCTACGTGACACACCAGCTGTTGTCATAATCACAAATGACTCAGCGCACACCAGGAGGGGCTGAGATCTGCAAGTTGACAAAGGGCACCCCAGCCTCTCTGCCTGGGAGAAAAGGGTGAGTCACGAGGGCTTCCTTTGACATGGAGGCCAGTCCCTCAAAACCACGCACCCCTCCCCGCCCCCTCCAGACCGCGTCCCCACTCCCAAGGCTGCCCAGCTGGGGAGCGAGGGGCGTCCGCCATGCTGGGGCAAGCTGACATCTGCCTCTCGGCCCCTGGGACTTCCGGGTATGACTGGCTGAGCTTGGCCTCGTGGGCGCCGAGACCTGACAAGGCCAAGCGTCACATGTGTGGTGATGTCCCCAAGCTTAAGACCTCCATCTACCATGCTGCTTGTGTGGGGTGAAGTGCACCCCCCAAGGCCACGTCCACCCAGAACTTCAGATATGACCAAGCGACCTCATTTGGAAATAAGGCCTTTTCTGATGTAATTAGTTAGCTTGAAATGGGGTCACACCGGATTGGGGTGGGCCCTATGGCCAATGACTGGACTCTATAAGAAAAGACAGACAGACAGACAGAGGCCATGTGACAAGAGGCAGACCGGAAGGCTGGATCTAGAAGCCCAGGGACACCAAGGATCCCAGGTAACGCCAGAAGCTAGGAGAGACACCTGTGGCAGACGCTCCCTCGGGGCTTCCAGAAAGAACTGACCCGGGCTCCACCTGCATGTCAGACTTCTGGTCGCCTTAACTGATGGGTTCCAGGCCTGTTGTTTTCAGCCTCCTAGTCTGGGGCCCCAGGAGGTGAAGCCAGCTCGTCCCCAGGACAGATGCCATCGCTCCTCCCCCTGCCATTCGGCCACCAAGAGGGGAGTCTGTTTCCCTCCTTGAGTCCGAGCTGGCCCGACTGATTTGCCCGAGCCACAGAACGAGGGGGCTGTGACCACCGGGGGGCTCTGAGGCGCCCCCTCCCCCGGGCGCAAGTCTGGCTGGGCTGAACCCGCCATGCTGTGCGCAAGCCCAGGCCTCATGAAGAGGCCCTGGATTCAGAGACGCCAAGTGGGGCAAGGGAGGGGGCGGGGGGAAGAGAGGGAGGAGGAGAAGGAGGGGGAGGCAGGGAGCGGGGGAGAGGGGCACAGGGGAATCACCGGTATCTGGATCCCAGAAGCTCCCCTGAGCCCACACGGATCAGACTTACCCACCGCAACCCCTCCCAAGTTCCTGCCCCACGAAAACGTGAGCAAAGTCAGAGGCCGCTCGAAGCCCCTAACGTTGGGGACCGTGTGTCACTCAGCTGGGACACTTCCACCAGCCCCTGCGTCCTCGCAGTGGCCCTGGGGGGAAAGCTAACCGGTACGCCCTCCCCGGGACCCCCCGACACCCCACCTCCCTCACCAGATACACTGACCGGCCGGCTCCAGGCGGGCCCTCTGCCCTCGGGCTGTGCGGAGGGCTCCCCCCAAACCAGCTCCGTGATGCTGTCCTGTCTGATTCACGCGCAGATGCTGACACACTGCGCCAACCGACTGCTCCGAGGGCTGCTGGACCCACCGAAACCCTCGTGCCTCAGACGGGCTTGTTCACAGGTCGGTCACCCATTTCCTCTGCAGCCCACCACCCAGGGGCGCCTGTGGGGCTCAGTCGGCTGGGCGTCCAACTTCAGCGCAGGTCATGATCTCACAGCTCATAGGCACGAGTCCCACCTCGGGGCCTCCATGCTCCGCTTCTGATCCTGTCTCCTGCTCTCTCTGCCTCGCCCCTGCTCTTTTGCTCAAAAATGAAAATGAAAAAAAGAATGTATTCCGCTATATGATTAGACATAGATGTGGTGACTATGAAAGACTCAAATAGAGAAGTCTCGAAAACGTAGCAGATTTTGGAAGTAGGTGTGGACGCTTCCAGGTGCGGCGCCCCCGAGGAGCGTGACTGCGGGCCGCGCGCAGGAGAGCTGTGGTCCCGCCTTCGCTCGGGAACGCCGGCGGCTGCTTACCCGGGAACCGAGACTCCCGGCCTGGGTCTGGGACTCAGGTCTGTCCGACCCCGTGTGAAACCCCACGGACTCCAGAGCGGGGTAGCGTCTGGGCCAGCATCTCTCCCGGGAGCTGCTCCTGGAGCCCAAGGGCAGAGAGGGTTCTAGAACCACTCACCCTGGAAACTGGGGAAGTAGGTGGCCACGTGGGAGGTGGCGATCTTCTCCTCCAGGATGTCAGTCTTGTTGAGGAAGAGGATGACGGACGTGCTCTTGAACCAGGGCAGCTCCAGGATGGTCCCGAACAGGGCCAGGCTCTCCTTCATTCGGTTCTGCTTTGGGGGAGCAGGCAGGTCACGGCTCTGACGGCCACCGTGGCCCAGACGGGAGCCCTCCCCCGCGCCGAGAGGGGGCTGCCAGCCTAACTGCCCAAGAGCTCGGGGCTCCCCGATTCCCGGCTGGGTCGGAGGGGGCGTGCCCATGCTTTCATGTGGCCCTCCTGCTCTGACTAGTGTCCCCAAGCTCACCCCGCTCTGGAACTCAGCAGGGGACTGTATTTGGAAATAGGGTCTTTGAAGGTGTAATCAGTTAAGAAGAGGTCATACGGTTCGTGGGTTTGAGCCCCGCGTCGGGCTCTGTGCTGACAGCTCACAGCCTGGAGCTGCTTCGGATTCTGTGTCTCCCTCTCTCTCTGACCCTCCCCTGCTCACACTGTCTCTCTCTGTCTCTCAAAAATAAAGAACATAAAAAAAAAAGAGGTCCTACAAGATTGCCGCGCCCCGTGGCAGGGGTCCTTAGAAAGAGGGCACGTGTGGCCACAGACGCATGAGGCAAGGGCCACGTGACCACAGGGCAGAGATGGCTGACGTGCGCACAGGCAAAGGGACACCAAGGATGGCCAACGACCCCCCAGAAGCGGGGACAGAGGATCCCTCGCAGGCTCAGGAGGCCCGAGCCTGGCCGTGGCTGATCGGGGTGCAGCCTCGGGCGCTGGGGGAGGCGGTGCGGGCTCTTTGTTAAACCGCCCAGCGAACTGGGCCACCTCGTGTGGCAGCGCTGGAGCAAGCTCGGTGGCAGAACGGCCTCAAGTCCACCCTGTCTGATCCGGTCCAAAAGTCAAGATGACAGCCTCTGACCCCTGGGTCCCCAAACTGTCCGCGTGGAGCTTTAACCCCTGAGCGCACCACTGGCGGAAGCGGGCCGGGGCTGAGAAGGGCTCACCCGAGGGCGATGGAGGCCCAGCCTTTCGGAACAAAAGCAGGACGCTGGCCCGGGGGCGGTGATCTACTTTCCCAGGCCGGCTGCCTTGGGCTTCCCGGGGGGGCCGCGTCTCAGGCCCTTTGCGTGCGTGCATTGTGTGCATCTGGGTCTTGGGACTCAAGGCTCTGAGCACGAAGAGTGGAGGGTGGAGTTCACAGCCACGCCAGACACAGCGGAACCCCCCCCCGGGAGCGGCCACGGGCTCTCCTGGTCCGCGGCAAGCCCGGGGGCCGGCGGGAGGCGGCGGCCCTCACCTCTCGGTCGCTCTCCTCCAGGCACTGGTCGTACTCGCTGAGCGAGGCCAGGTAGATGAGCGCGATCACGTTCTCGAAGCAGTGGATCCACTTCTTGCGTTCCGACCTCTGGCCCCCGACGTCCACGATCCTGCAGGGGTCAGCCCCGTCACACCTCAGACCTGCTCGGCCCGTGACCCGGCGCCCCAGGCCGCGGAGACACGCCAAGGCCAATGTTAACAGCAGCGAGATGCGGTGGCGGCCACTGGGCCGACGCCCCTTGTGTGTTCACTACGTTTCACCCACCCCGCGGGGTATTTCACCCATTTACGCACCAGGAAACTCAGGCACCGGAGGGGACGCTTTCCCGAGCTTCCGCACTGGGCTGCCTGATTCGTGCCCCTGTGGCAGGGGACAGCGGGTCGGGTTCAGAGCCATCGGCCCTGGTTGTGGCCGGGGGACCGGGCGGCAAGCCCCAGGACAGCTCCAGACCTCAGTTTCCCCGTCCCCGAGGTGCGGCCGTGCTGCCCTGGCCAACACAGCCCCTTGCTGTGTGGCCCTGGGCGAGGGCCCAGCCTCCACCCCCACAACAAAAGCCTGAGCCTCCCGCCTTCCTGTTCTCTAAGAAATGTGGGTCACTGATAACAAGCCTGCGTCATTTCCCCAGGGACAGGGCTGTTACCCAGGCAGCCAACAGGAAATGCCAGAGGCCTCAGAGCAAGTAGGGACTTGCCCTCTGTGAGGACGGAAACCGAGGCTGGGCCTGCGGCTCCTGATCCAACACACCAGCCCTCTGGTGCCTCTTCAGACCCCCTCCCGCCCCAGGGCGGGATGGGGTGCAGGGCTTCCGGTGGGGGTCTGCAGAGGCAGGCGTGGGGTGGGTTACTTGCCAGTCCCCCACCTCTGCATCGGGTCCCTCCGATCCCTTACCTCCCTGCTAGCTCCCTCCTCACCTGAGAACACACTCAAGGTTTCCCTCCTGAAAATCAGCACCTCAGCCCGGCCTTTCCTGTGACTTCCCCGACCTCTACCTTCATTCCGAAACTTTTACCGATCCATCTATCCACCCATCCATCCATTTATCCACCTATCACTCTATCCATCCACCCACCCACCCCTCCATCCACACATCTATCCGTCTATCCACCATCCATCCAACTACCCACCCGTCTAGCCATCCATCCACCCGCATGTTCACCCATTCATCTACCCATCTACACACCCACCACCCATGCGTGCGCCCACCCATCCATCCCGTCACCCGCCCGGCCGCCCCCCTCCGCACACCCAGCCATCCACTCATTTTACTTCCGTCCTGCCAACTCTCCTCCCACATTCACCAACTTCCACCTTGATCTTGAGCCGATCATCACTAGCAAAGCGGGAGAATCACACTCCTCCCCCGGCCCTGCGGGGCTCTCTGTCAGGGGAGGAGACTGACGGCAAACCGGTGAACTAGGAGCCTTCCTGGTGCGGACTACCGCAGAGGCCACAGGAGCACGTCTGGGGGTCCATCCAGGACAGTGTGGGACTCAGCATGGGTGAGGGGAACACAGCCCGTGGCCGGTCCTCAGCCTGCACCCGCCACAGCTCCCCGCCATCAGCCCACAGACGCGGGGCGCGCTCAGGCCACTGATGGCCCTCTAAACGCCAATCCTAGAAGTCACTTTTCTCCTGTACTCTTCCCAACCTTGACTTTAGTCTCTGACACTGGCCATCACTCCTGCCTGGACCCCTTGCTGCGCTGGCCACACACACCTCTGCCTTTCAGCTCAGGCCTGTGTGAGTCTGGCCGCCTTCCGGATCCCTCAGACTCAACGTGCCCCCAAATGACACCACTGTCCAACATACACCCCATGTGTTAGGTGACCATGGCCCCTGCCCCCTCTGAGTCTCCTGACCTGCAGCCTCACCCCATCCGAGCGTCCCCAGTGCTGAATCAATCCCTCTGGAAAATCGCTGGCCACAGTCTCTGTCTCCTCCTACCCAAGAGCCTTTCAAAAGGTTTCCTACTGAACTCCTATTCATCCTTCAATGCCCTAACACTGATGTCCCCTCCTTCAGGAAGACCTGCCCTCCTGGAGCTCTGGTGCGTCATTCTTGGGCTTTTCCGGGCCCCAGACCTGACTGCAGGGGGACTCAGGGTGTCTACCTCCAGCTCAGCCTCCTTCAGCCTGGAAGCCCCTTGAGGACTGGGACGGGAAACTCCTATTCATCCTCCAGGAGCCCGTGTCCTTTGCCCCTCCTGCAGGAAGCCTCCCCCACCCCCCACCCCCACCCCCCGCTCCAGGCCGAGGGAGGGCTCACCGCAGGTTGGTCTTCTGCACAGAGAAGCAATACTCGTTGATGCCAGTGGTGGGCATGCGGCTCCGCAGCACGTCCTGTGCCGTTGGCACGTAGTCCTCCCCAGTGATGCGCTCCAGGTGGGACAGGTAGCTGTGGACCGAGGGGCCCTGAGGCCTAGTCCTGCAGCCTCCCCTTGTGTCCCAGCACCCCCTGCCCAAAGCCCAGTGAGGATCCTGCTGGGGGAGGGGACCTCCGGGTCTGCAGGTGACCAAGCACCACCCTGAGGCTGTGGGCAGGTCAGGAAGGAGCCTCACCCTCAGGGCAGAGGAATTCAAGGACAGTGTGAACTCAGGAACAGCCTCACCGGGGCGGGGGTCGCCTTGGGAGAGCTGTCACCCCCAGGGGTGGCACTGTACCAAAAAAGTGATGGCGTGGGAACAGGCTGCCAGCTGTCAAATTGCCCTCGATGCCCAACATCGTGCCCAGGCCAGCGTCACTGTGTGATGACAAGCACTGTCCCCCCAGGAACGACGTCACCCCAGAGCTGTTTCCCCCACAGAACGACGTCACCCTGGAGGGAGACCACCGACAGCATGGCCCGCAGTGGGAGCCAACCAGCCCGGGCCCGGCTGCCCGGGCCGAGCTCGCCGCCCCCGGCCCCACACTCACTACACGGCCGAGTCGAGCAGGTGGAACTCGCGGCGACGCTCATAGCAGGCCCGGACGCCGGCGTCCGTCCACAGCCACTGCATGGCCACAGCGTAGGGCTTCTCGAAGGTGGTCACTTTGTAGGGGTCCTGGCTCATGACCAGACTGGCATGGTGCTGGGGAGGGAGGGCAGGGGCGAGTCAGACATCCCGGCAAGCCATCGCCCGCCTCTGCGACGGAGGCTCCCGCCCTGCGCAGTTCCCAGCCCGCCCGCGTTTGTCCGGACGGAGGGCGGAGGGGCAGCAGGGGACACGTGCACGTGCAGGGACGGCAGTTCCGGGTCTTTGACGAATGTGAAGCAAGTCGCTACAAGTGCCCCCACGGCAGACAGGTGCGCGAAGGAACAATGCGTGCGGGTCCCTCGGGGAGGTAGAGGCGCGGGCTGCCAGAGCGCGGCCCTTCCTCCGCTCCACCTGCCCTCCTCCCCTTCCCGCAGGACCAGCGGCTCTGACTCCCGGGTTGGCCTGGGCGCGCGCATGCGTGCTGGCATGGGCGCAGGTGTGGGTGTGCGCGCATGCGTGCTGGCATGGGCGCAGGTGTGGGTGTGCGCGCATGCGTGCTGGCGTATGCGTGTGACTCCGCGCGCGCGCGCCTGTGCGGACGTCCATGTGGGCACGTGCACGTGGCCGTGTGTGGTTTGCGGATGTCGTCGAGCCTGGGACCATGACAGAGGTCGCCGTTTCTACGCAATACGGTTCTGAGGTCCTCGCCAGGAACAAACAGGGGCGAAAGGGAACGAAAGCTCGCGATAGCATGACGGCAGGTGGAAATCCAGAACAGTCTATCAGGACAAACTAGTTAAGTTAGCAAGGCCCCTGGACGCAGGATCAGGAAACACACATCCCATGTGCGGCTGTATGTTAACCGCTAACTGGTGGACACTTTCAGGAATTTAAATCCCATTTACAGTAGCAGAAAAAGATACCAAAGACCGAGGACTAAATCCAACAGCAGAAGGGAAAGCTCTCTACGCTGAAATATACAAACTTCAATGAGAAAAAATGTGTTTGTTTGTTTGTTTGTTTGCTAAATGTTTATTGTTGAAAGAGGGCACACCGTGCAAGTGGAGGAGGGGCACAGAGGGGGCGACAGATGAGCCAAGGCGGGCTCTGAGGGGCCCCGACGCTTGACGTCAGCTCAGGTTGTGACCTCCCGGTTCGTGAGTTCGATCCCCATACCGGGGGGTCTGTGCTGGCAGTGCAGAGAATGCTTGGGATTCTCTCCCTCTCTCTGCCCCTCCCCTGCTTGTGCTCTGGGAAGGGAGGGAGGAAACCAAAGTGGGCTCTGCTCTCTCAGCACAGAGGCCGATGCAGGGCTCAGACACGCGAACCCTGAGATCATGACCTGAACCAAAGTCAGACCCTTAACTGACTGAGCCGCTCAGGTCCCCACTAAGAAAAAAAATGAAAGGAACTAAATAATTGGAAGGCTACGCCGCGTTCGTGGATTGAAAGACGCAGCATTCTGAAGCTACCAGTTCTCCCCGAGTCAATCTGCAGATTCCACACAATTCTACCCAAATCCCAGAAAGGTGTGTGTGCGTGTAAAAACTGACAAGATAATTCTAAACGTTACATAGAAGCGCAAAAGGGCCCGGAGTAGCCGACACCATTCTGGAGAACAGAGTGGAAGGATTCACACCCGCAGGTTCCAAGACTGCATGTTAGGAAGCTACAGTCACTAATGTGACATGATATTTGCTCAAAGGTAGAGAAATGGACCAACAGAACAGAATAGCGAGACTTAACAGATCCAAGCACCCATGAACACCTGATTTATCACAAAGACGAGACTGCTCCGGTGGGAAGGGTGTTAAGTGGCGCTTGCACTACTGAATGTCGGCGCCAGGGGGATAAACAAAGGAAGAAACATAATCACGCCCAACACAAAAATCAATTCTGGCTACAATGTAAATCTAAATATGAAACAATACAGCTCCATTTAAAAGGTGGCAATAGAGGGGAGCCTGGGGGGCTCAGTTGGTTGAGCATCCCAGGTCATGATCTCCTCGTTCGTGGGTTCAAGCCTCGCGTCCACTCCACGCTACAGCGCAGAGCCTGCTTGGGATTCTTTCTCTCTCCCTCTCTCTCTTCCCCTCCCCTGCTCACACGAGCATGCTTTCTGTCTCGCTCTCTCAAGAATAAATAAATAAAACTTAAAAAAATAAGTACGTTAAGAAATATTAAAGATAGCAATAGAGAGTTTCATCATGACCTTGAGGTGGAAAAACATCTCCTAAGCTGGCTACCAAAAACAAACAACAAACCCAAAACCCAAAACCAAAAAACCAACAACACAGCATTAACCAGAAGACTGACACGCTGGACTTCATTAAAATGAAGAGCTATTCAACCAGACACAGTGCAAACAATGAAGAGGCAAGGTACGAATGGGGAGAAAATATCTGCAAAATACATAACAAAGTGTCCTTTCCCAGAACGTATGAAGAATCTGCTGCAAATCTCCTTACTAGGAGGAAAAAAACCCTAATAATAGTTTTTTTTAATGGGGAAAAACAAAAACAGAACCAAAAATGGGCAAAAGCTTTGAACAGGTGCTTCGCAAAATGGAATAGCCAAGTGTCCAACAAACATGTGAAGAGGTGTGCAACCTCCTTATTGATCAGGGAAATGCAAATCGGAACCACAGTGACAGGCTTCCAAGAACCCGCCAGAACGGCTGAGACCAGCCGACAGCGGCGAGTGGTGGCAAGCACGCGGGGCAACCGGCCTCTTCGTGTGCCGCTGGCGGGAGCGTGAAATGGTCAACTGCTTGGAGACAGCCCGGTGTCTCCTCCTAACCTAATCTCCTTTATGATCCAAATCTACCTCTACATAGATGCCCAACAGAGGTGCGTCGGTTTTCATAAAACACATGTGGTAGAAATGAACAAACCACAGCTATGCCCCCAAAGGTGAAAGGAGGACAGACAACTGAGCGGCGTCAGAAACCAGACGTGGGAAAACGCTCCGTATAATTCCACGTACGAGACGTTTCAAAATAGGCAACCCCAATATATGCTGACGGTTACTCCTGGGGGTAGTGATTTCGGGGAGAGCCTCTGGGGACACGTTCTGCGTCTTGTCCTGGGCAGTGGCCACACACACGTGCTTAGGTTGTGATGGACTCACTGAGCTTGTGAACTGGCTTCTTCAGCACGTGTGCTACATCTTAATTAAAACTCCTATTCGAGGGGGTCCTGGGGGGCTCAGTCGCTTAAGCATCTGACTTCGGCTCAGGTCAGGATCTCACAGCTCTTGGGTTCCAGTCCTGCATCGGGCTCTGTGCCTGGAGCCCGCTTCGGATTCTGTGTCTCCCTCTCTCCCTGCCCTTCCCCTGCTCATGCTCTGTCTGTCTCTCCTAAAAATAATTAAAACATTAAAAAAAAAAAAAAACCTACAAGTTGCTGGCGAGGCTGTGGAGAAATCGGAGCCCTCGTGCGCCACTGGGGGGAAATGCAAACTGGTGTGGCCGCTCCGGAAAACAGTGTGGAGGCTCCTCAAAAAAAATTACAACAGAACTACCTCGTGATCCGGCATTTCCACTTCTGACTGCTTAACTGAGAGAACTGATGTCAGGATCCTGGGGGGGTACTAACGCCCCACGCTCACTGCAGCACGATTCACGGCAGCCGTGGTCCAGAAACAACCTAAGTGTCCATCGGGAGAACGTGGTGCGTGTGCTCGGACACACGCACGCACACGCATGCACACTCACACACACAGGAATATTGCTGAGCCTTAAGAAAAGAAGGGGATTCTGCAACACGTAAGTACAGAAATGGACCTGGGGGACATCACGTTAAGTGACACGAGCCAGTCACAGGAGGACGAGTGCCGCGTGACCCCCTTACATGAGGCTTCTAGAAAAGGCAAACTCACGAACACAGAGAGCGGCTGGGGCTGGGGCAGGGGGTCTGGGGAGCCGCCATTCGAGGCACACAGGTTCCGTTCCTCGCGAGGGCCGCGCCCTAGAAGGCGGCCGTGGACACCGCCGCCCTGCGCGCACCTCCATCTGTTACGCGGGTGGAGGGCGTGCAAAGTGCTCGTTGACGTGCGCACCCGTAGCTGCTGCCCCGCACGGGACTCCGGCACCGTCGTGGCATCGACGTTTCTACAGCCAAAGAGGTGCGGGCTCGGGACCCTCACCCCAGGGACCGCGGGGTCCCCGGGGAGACACGAGAGGGGGAGCCAGGGCCGAGCTGCCAGGAATGCACAGACTCCTGGGGGTCACCGAACAAGACCTGGGGGCCCAAGACACACAGCCCTGCCCTGGGCGTCCAGAGGGACATGGCCCTGCCCGGGGGGTCCTAGGTGACATGGCCCAGATCTACAGTCTAAGGGGACACGGTCCTGACAGGGAGGGGGTGTGGAGGGGACATGTCCTGATGGGGAGAGGTGAGGGGACAGAGTCCGCACAGGGAGAGGCGAGGGGACGCGGTCCGCACAGGAGGGGTGGGGGGACACGGTCCGCACAGGAGGGGTGAGGGGATGCGGTCCGCACAGGAGGGGTGGGGGGACACGGTCCGCACAGGAGGGGCGAGGGGACGCGGTTGCACAGGGAGGGGCGAGGGGACGCGGTCCGCACAGGGAGGATTAGGGAGGGGTGAGGGGACGCGGTCGCACAGGAGGGGTGAGGGGACGCGGGCCCCCGCAGCGCTGCTCACCCTGCTCTCGGGCCTGCTGAAGGGGATCTGCAGCCAGTCCATGGCTTCCAGCATGGCCTGCATGGACGCGAAGATGTTCTGGTAGATGAGCGGCCGGAAGCCCTTGCGCTCCTCCTCCGAGTAGCCCGCCCCGTGGATGATGCGCATTTGCTTGATGAACGTGCTCTTCCCACTCTCGCCGGGGCCTGGGGGGGACACAGGAGCGGCTCAACCCCAGGGCTCCGGCCACCCAGCCCCAGGGTCCCGTCCCACTCCGTGACCCCGGGCCAGCGCCTTCACCCTCCACGCCTCAGTTTCCTCTGCTGCCAGGCCCGGTCCGCCGGCTCTACGCGGGGCCCCCAGGGGGGTCAGCGAACCAGGGCGCCAGGGGCCGTCCTGCCCCAACCTGGCCCCGCGCGGCCCCCCGGCCTCCACGGTGTGGGCAGCGGCTCGCCAGCTCTGGGGCTTTTGGTGCTTGTCAGGTTTGCGGTTTTTAATGATTGAAAGGAATACAAAAAAAAAAAAAGACTGTCATCACATGTGGGAATTACACCGAATTCCTGTTTCAGTGTCTCTAAATAAAGTTTTATTGGCACACGGTCCCGGCCACTAGGGTACAAATGGTGTCTGGCTGTTTTCTCGCTGTCACAGCAGAACTGAGCAGTCAGACAGAGACCGTCTGGGCTGCAGGGCGGAAAGTGCTCATTATCTGCTTGCACAGAAAGAGTTTGTGCACCCCCAGCTTCGAGCACGAGTGACCCACTAGCGTTCACTAGTGTCGGTAGTAGTGACATTTACTATACTTAGAATTACCGTTACCGTTATTTGCCATGATGATTTCAGGCAGAGAAACTTTTATGGGAGAAATAGGATAGGACAAATAGATGCTTTTTAGCTGAGTACAGGTGAATGTCAGGGAGGGCTTCTCAGAGGAGGTGACGTGAGATTGAGCTCTGAAGGCTGGAAGGTTGCCTTTGTGGCAAGATCTGGAGGAAGGGCACATCCACCGAGGCCACAGCCCGTGCAGAGGGCCTGGGGCGGGGCCAGGCCTGGCGCGTTGGCCGAAGCGCAAAGAGACTACTTGGCTGGAGCACAGAGGGCAAGGGGGGGGAGGCCAGGTGGTGCAGGGGCTGGGGGCCGCGGGGAGGGCTTGGGAGGGGAGAGGGGAGCCCTGGAGGGCTGTGGGGAGGGACACCTGTCCCAGGTCCTCGAAGGTGTTCCGAGGTGGCCTCTGTGGGGAACACAGACCGTGGGGCGGAGGGCAGGAGCAGAGGGTCCGGGGTGGAGGCAGGGGGGTGGCGATGGGGGCCGGACCCGGTGGAAAGAAGCCGACACTGGGGAGACATTAGGGAGACGGACTGGCAGACCTTGCCAACGGACCAGAGCGGGGACAGGGCCACCTGCACAGTTCAGGGGCCGAGTGCAAGAAAGCCCTTCTGAGCCCAGGGCGCTGTGGGGCAGCCCAGGTCCCGCACCCAGAAACGCCAGCCCCGGGCTGGGGACAGTAACGCTGGGGTCTTCAGTGGCCCTGAGCTGGGAGCCCGGAGAGGAAGGCTCGGCTCCTGTGGCCCGAGCTCTGGGATCTCTCTGTGCCTCTGTTTCCCCATCTGTAAAATGAGCGTGCCAGCGAGGCAGGAGCTGTGGGGCCGGAGCGCCCTGCCCCCCAGCTCCCGGGGGACACGGCTGGGGTCCTTCCAGGCCCAGGAGGGGGCACTGGAAGGAGGAACAGGAAGCAGCAGGAAAGAAAGGGCTGGAACCCAGAAAGAGGAAACAGCCAGAGGGAGCGGGGGGCGGGGGGCAGAGAGAAGAGGAGGTGCTCCCGGGACCTCCCTGTCCCCACGCATCCGAGGGCAACAAGAGCAGGCCTGGGGTGACACCAGGTGTTGGTTAAGTCCCCCTGGACTCGAGGTCGGAGAAACAGAGTTGCTTCGGGGCACCTGGCGGCTCAGGTCAGGATCTCCGGGTTCGTGGGTTCAAGCCCCGTGTTGGGCTCTGCGCTGACATCGCGGCGCCCGCTTGGGGTCTTCTCTCCCTCCCTCTCTCTCTGCCCCTCCTCTGCTCACACTCTCCCTGTCTCTCTAAATAAGTAAGTAAACTTCAAGAAAAAAGGGAGGGAGAGGGAGAAGAGGGGGACACGGTTGAACGTTGACCTCTGCAGAACGGGACGCGCCCCTGCGACGGGTCTGAAGGTGTTTCAGGCCAAAAAGTTACCCGTGGGGAGAGCCTGCGGTGCCGCGTCTCGCGCTGCGTGGGACCCCGGGGCGGAAAGCCCGTGGCCTCCGGGGCCGGAGCGCGGGGCGAGGCCGGGCGGGAGACCCCGCGGGGACAGGCGCGCCGTGGTCACTCCGCGGGCGGAGCTGCTCAGTCCGGAAAGTGTCCTAGCCTCACCCCTTCTCTGCACAACTAAAATTATTCCGAGATAAAGCCCCCCCCAAAAAAGAGGCCACCCCCCCACGCCCCCACGCCCCCACGCCCCGGGCCACGCCCCGGAAGTCTGCAGGGTGGAGCCGTGCGCGTCTGGGATCACGGAATTCCTGGGACTCTCCGGATGTCCCTGCGGTGGGACAGGCGGGCGTCACAGCCGCTGGGTCACCCCGCAGTCTGTCGCCGAGGGGCCCGGAGACAGAGATCACCCAGCGCTTGGAGCTCCCGAAATGGAGGATGCTGACCTCGCCTGACCGAGGGGCTGCGCTCGGCCCACTGTTCCCGTGGGGAAACTGAGTCCCCGGTCGGCCGACCTGCGTCCTTGGGCCCCGCTGGGCCTCGAACCCCGTCTGCCCGAGTGCCCAGCCCATGGGTGGTCGGTATGAAACCAGAAAGTTCCCTCATGTGGAGAGTCATGGCGAGCTTCTCAGCTGACCCTCCCAGAGACCCCCCCCTGCTTTGACCTCCGCGCGAGGATCAGAGAGGGGGGTGAGCTTCCCGGGGTCACACAGCGGGCGCAGGAGCAGGGCAGCAAACTCGAGCCTGGCGGGTCCACGGCCGGCCTGCCGGGTCAGGCGGCGACGGAGCACCGGGCCTCGAAGGGGCTGCGCCCTTTGGCCTCCTTCCCGCTAGTCTTTCCACTCCCAGACCCGGGCTGGGTCTCCCCCAGAAATGTGGGGGACAATCGAAGGTCGCACGGAGCAACAGCTAACTTTGTCGGAGGCACTGATTTTCTTCTCTCCTGCGTCATTAAAGGAAAACCAAAAAAATGCTGGCCGCCACCCGCCGCATGATTTTGTGACTCGTGAATGGGTCACAGCCCGAAGTCTGAAAACCTCGCTGGGTGGGTCCCCCTCTCTGCCGCCCAAGCCTGTCCCGAAGCCACTGAAGGTTCTGGAAGTTCTCCAGCCCCAGGCTCCTGGTCTGCTGGGGGAAAGCCCACAGGGGGGCCAGAAGGGAAGTACCTGCTTCCTCCTGGGGGGGATGAGGAAGGGGAACCTGGAGCCCCACCCCCACCCCAGCCCCGGGAGAGGCCGTGCGGCTCCCTCCACTCCGTGCGGATGGCGGCCCGGGACACGGGGCCGCCGGGGCCGCTGGAGGGCTGGGGGCTCAGCTTCCAGGTCCGCCTCTGGCTCAGACTGGCTGCTGACCCCGGGCCCATCCCGTCACCTTCGCGGGCCTCGGTTTCCCCGTCTGTCACTGGGGTGCCGTGGCTTTTGTCTCCAGAGCCACGTTCACAGGGAGCCGATCGTGTGGGCCCTCAAGCCAGCACTCCAGGTTCCGGTCCCACTGTGTGACCTGGGGCAAATCCCATCGCCTCTCCGGGCCTCAGTTTCCCCACACGGGGCCAGGAGCCGTATCTCAGGCTCTGTGGACGGAGCTGGCTCCTTTAATAGTGTCGTTCGGATGCCCCCCATTTTCCAACACGCCAATGGCTTCCTGCCGGGGACAGACTCCCGGCCCCTCAGCCTGCTTCCCCAAACAGGCCAGCCATCTCCAGGAAAAGAATAACTTTTTGGTTTCAATTCCTGTTTTCGAGAAGGGGGAGAGGTTTGGAGGCAGCCCTTGGGGCTGGGGGGCGGGGGGGCGGTCCCAACCACAGTCCACAGCGTGGTCCACCGGGCCACCACCGGCACTCGGGGACATGCACAAGCCCCCCGCCCCCCCGACACCAGCAGAAGGGGCTTCCTGATTTGGGGCAGGCTGGACAGTGGTCCGCGCGGCACGGGGTGAGGGACCCTCCCAGCTCTGGAAAGTCGGGGTGCGGCCCCCCCGCAGAGTCGCGCCGGAGACAGGATTCATTCATTCGCTCTCTGCCAGGTGCACTGTGCCCCCCGGGCCAAAAGCTGGGGCAGAGGCGTGAACCAGAGACACACAGTCCCCACCTTCGTGCTGTGTGACTGGGGTGACGGACCGGAGAGATTAAGCAAACAGACCAACAGAGTGTCAGTGCGTGAGCGCCCTGAAGAAAGAGCAGCGGAGGAAGGAGAAGGACGGGCCGTCTTCATGGTAGGGGAATCCAGGAGGGCTTCTCTGCAGAGGCGACACACCAGCTGCGTGGAGGCCCGGGTGAGGCTGGGAGCCACTGGCAGGGAGAACAGCAAGTGCAAAGGCCCTGAGGTTCGGATACAGAAGCGAGGTGTGCAAGGAAAGATCGCCAGCAGTGATAAGCCTCCGCGCCTGATGGATTGAGAAGGGAGCAGACAGACAGAATGAAAGAGTGGTCTTGACTCCATGTGTCCCCGGACAAGGGAACACGCCAGACAACGGACGCCCAAACCTTTGACAGCTTTGAAGAGACGGACAAGTTCTTTGAGAGACACGGAGAGCCAAAACTGACCCAAGAAGAAACGGATAGCCTACGTGGCCCTAGTAATAATATGATTAAAAAGTAAACATTACTACATCACATACCACACATACATCCATGTAACAGCCTATCTAGTGTGAAGACATCAAATAGAGGTAGCAATTAAGGTAATTAATTTTTTTATTTAAAAAAATATTTAGTTTTGACAGAGAGTGCAAGCTGGGGAGGGGCAGAGAGAGAGAGAGAGAGGGAGACAGAGGATCGGAAGCAGGCTCCATGCTGACAGCACAGAGCCCGACGCGGGGCTCGAACCCATGAACTGTGAGATCATGACCTGAGCCAAAGTTGGCCACTTAACTGACTGAGCCATTCAGGGGTCCCAAGTAATTAAATTCCTAATGAAAACCTTCCGGGCTCAGATAGCCTCACTGATGATTGTACCAAAGTTTAAGGAAAAGGAAATCATCTATGAAAAGCAAAGAACGTAGGAGGCAAGCACCTGCCGACCACGGACCACGGGAGGAAGTGGCGAGGGCCGGGGTCTGGGAGGCCAGCCGCCGGGCCATCCTCGGACTTGAGATCGTCCCCGTGTCCGGTTCCTTAGAAAATTAAATGGGGGGGGTGTTGTCTTTTACGTAAAAGACTACAGTTAGAAGGGCCCTGATTAAGGTGCAGTCTCGGGGGTCCCGGGTTTCCGTAGCCCCCTCCCCACTCAGCAGGGCCCCCCCAGAGCCAGGGCAGAGCGAGGCCAGCCCTCCCCCTCTCGGCCCAGGACGGGCAGATGTGACTTCGGGACACCCAAGGCCGTCCCCGGTGCCCCCCACCCAGGGCTCAGGGTGTCCCGGGAGCCCCTCCAAGGCTGGCAGCCCCCAGGCCAAGGAGGGGAGGCTGGCAGAGCCCCCACGCGGGGGACCAGACTCTGAGCTTTGGGAGGACACGGTCTCGGAGGCTCACAACCCGCGGCCCCTCCCTTCCCCCCTCAGCGTTATGTTCCTCCTCGCCTTCTTGCTGCTGGAAATTATTTTGTCGGCTGACTGGGTTATGGGCTAAGGTCTGTCTCCCCATCGGCGGGATGACGTGTGGAAGCAAGGACAGGCCGGCCCCTCGCTGCGGGGCAGCCCCGAGACTCACTCAAGACATCGAATGAATGAATCTATCGATCAGCCGATCAGCCGGGCAGGTCCGAGCCAGGAGGCTCCGCCCAGGGGCCCAGCAGGGACCGAGCACGCAGGGGCGAGGGGGGGGGGGCAGGCGGTCCCCCTGCCCTGGCTGCATGGGGCAGAGAGAGGGCAGAGGGCCCTCCGTGTCCCACCGGGTGAGGCCTGAGCTCACCGCTCCCGTCCCCGATGCCAGGGCAGAGCTGGCAGGGCGTGCTGGGCCCGCCGCCCGCGGCCGCCTCACCCCTGCACAGGCCCTTCCGGGCACCCCTGCCCACACCTTGGGGCGAGGGCCTGGATCTCTCTGGGCCTTAGTCCTGTCGCCCCGAAGTGGGTTCCCAGGCCCTCCTGGCCTGGCGGGGGGTGTCCCGCGGGGTCCCCGGCCCGTGCACCCCCCTCCCCACCCCCCTCCCCACTCACCCAGCAGCAGCAGCTTCAGCTCGCCACGGTCCCTCTTCTTCTGCTCCAGGAGGAGCCTGTTGATCTCCTGGTCGATCCGGGCGGCCGCCTTCTCGTCCTCGGTCAGGCACCAGGGGCAGCAGCGCCAGGTCAGCGCGCGGGCCATGCTGGGGGCTCAGCGGGCACCAGGCGGCATGGCCCCGGCCCCGAGGAGGGCTCCTGGCCCTGGGGCGCACCGGGGCCGCGCGCCCTGCTCGGGGGTCACCCGGGGGACCCCTGACGTCCGGGCCTCGGGCACCAGGCGCCCCGCTCAGCGAGGCCTGAGTGCCCGGCACGGGCGGTGGGGGGAGGGGGAGGAGGAGCCAGGGAAGGTGCGGAGGCTGTCAGGGCTCCCCGCCCATCTCAGACCCGCCTGCCCTGCCGAACTGGTTGAGGGCGGCACCCCCCCGGGGAGGGCGGGGTGTCGGGAGGAAAGGCCCGGACCGCAGTCTGCAGTCTGCAGTCTGAGACCTGCAGCGCCCCACGGGTCCCCTCCTTCCTCATTCTGGAGAAGGGGTGGACTGGCCTCTGACGCCGCCTCCAGGCTGGCCCCCGGCACACCCCTGCCTCCCCTCCTCCGAGCCAATGAGGAGAGGTGATCACAATGCCAATAAAGATCTTTTTCAAAACCTGATGAGAGCCAGGGGGCTCCCTCAGAGGCACGTTGCTGGCTTCCTCCTGTCCCCAATGTGCAGATGCAAAAACTGAGGCACAGAGCCAGGAAGTGACTTGCGAGGCGGCAGGCGGAAGGACAAGACAGGGCCCCAGGCTCTCCACGCTGACCAGGCAGCTCCGGGGAGGGGCCTTCCTTCTTCCTGCCACCCAAGGCTGCGGCCACTGTGTGCCAGGGACAGTGCTGAGCATAGCAGGGTGCGGAGGGCCAATAGCTCTGGCTTCTGAGCCCCACGTTCTAGAAGGAGACACGGACAAGGAAATACATTTCTAAAGAACACTCGCACCTGTTGGGTGGTGATGCTTTCTGGGCAGGGGTGCCCTGGTTGGGGCTTTAAATAGGGGTCAAGGAAGGTCGCCAGGAGGAGGAGTTGGACAGGCAGCCAGGGACTTGGGGGGCTGACCGTGCTGTTCAGAAACGTTCCCGACCGGGCCGTGACCCTAGAAAGAGGATGGTGACACATGGCTGCTTTCTGGATGGACACCCATAGCCAAAGGGGAGGTCCTGGGTCGTCTCCAATCCAGCAGACCTTTGCCCCGTTGAAGGGTAGAAACCCTGCTTGGAGAGGTTCTAGAAGGCTCTAGAAAGTTCTGGAAACGCCCTCCCCCTGGAGATACACATAATTCGGGACACTTCTCGGAGGGCACCAGCAAGGCCCAGAGAGGGTGAATGATGTGCCTGGGGTCGCACAGCAGCAAACGACACCCCCCACCCCCGCCTGCCCCTGCCAGCAGGACCGTGTGGTTTTCTTTGCTGTTGATTCATAACGAACGGCAGATGGGAAGTTGGATAGGGGCCCCGTTGGGTCACTGGGGCTGGTAGGCGCTGTCCTGCTCACCCCCCCACAACCGGATGGCTGTGAGAAGAGAGGTGCTCCCCAAGGCCCGAGGCCTGAGTGACTTCCCTCTCTCTGGCCAGATGAAAAGCAGAAATAGGTCTGAGCCACGCAGAGAGAGGGGACAGCGGACAGAAATGACCAGCTTGGCAAAAACCGAGAGGCCAGGCTGAGTCACAGCCCCGGGCACAGACGCCAGCGCCAGGCCCGGGCCCCCGAGGGACACTGGGCCCCCAGCAAAGCCACGGCGGGACCCAGGCGGCGGCGCGGGGCCCGAGTGTCACCTCGTCTGCGGCTCCCGCTATCCGGCCTCGGAAAAAGCGGCCGGGCCCGATTCCCCCCCAGACCCTGGCCTCCGAGCATTTCTCCCGCTTCAAAATCAATCTCCCTTTCAGTTCCCTGAACCCGCGAGCAGCCACCCCCCGCCCCGCAGCCAGTGCCGGTGCCGTCGGAGATCCGGCGCCTTTTAGTTCATTCGGGAATAGCAGGGCGAGCTTGTGCAGATTTTCCACACACGCACACACGTGCACACACACACACAACGCATAAAACATGAGTATATGACCTAATAAATTCTTGTGAAACTTGCACCCACTTGATCCACACCCAGGTGAAGACTGACAACGTCACCAGCCCCAGGAGGTGCCCCGGGTGTCCGCTCTGACTCCTCGCCGTCCCTGTGTTTGGGGAGGACTTTTTGGTAACAAGATGTATCTTGTTTTTCTTCCTCCCTCCCTCCCTCCCTCCCTTCCTTTCCAAGAGCGGGGAGGGGGGTGCAAGAGAGCAGGAGGCAGAGAGACAGGGAGAGAGAATTCCAAACAGGCTCTACACGGTCAGTGCAGAGCCCAAAGCGGGTTCACACTCACCCGACGCGGGGCTCGAACTCATGAACAGTGAGATCATGACCTGAGCCAAAGTTGGATGCTCAACTGAACTGAGGCCCCTGGGCCCCCCCAGCTTCCTGAAATGTATGCAGTGTCGTACGCACCTTCTTTGGCGTGTGGCTCGGGAGTGTGGACGGAGGCTCTGAGCCGTGCAAATCACACCCGTCCAGGGGATGGAACGCGCTTCCATGCCCAGGAAATGCTCCCTCCGGGCACTCCGTCGCCGTGGGACCCTCACCTCCTCCCAGCCCCCCGGAAACCACTGACCTTTGTGGCTGTCATTTCTAGAATGCTTTTCTGGACGTCACACAAATGGAATCCTGTATTATGTGGCTTTTCAGACTGGCTCCTCTCACCGAGCATTGGGAACCCAGCTCTGCAAGCTGGGGTGCACCGGGTCGCTCCTTCCGGGGCCCCGCACAGGGGTGTTCATCCACCGGACGCATCGGGGTTCTTTCCAGGGTGCGGCGATCACGGACCGTGCTGCTCCTCACATCCGCGTTCAGCCCTCCTAAAACATCGTGTTCATCCCTCTGCAACAGATCCCTAGCAGGGGAACCTCGGGGCCAGGATAGCTGTTTAACTTTTCGAGAAAGTGCAATGGGTGTCCCAAGTGGCTGCACCAGTTTGCATCTGCCTCCGCCCCCAGCGATGAATAAGTGGTCTGATTGCTCTGCATCCGTGTCAGCACTGCGTATTGTCTGTATTTTTAATTTTAGCCATTTTAAGGTGGGTGCGTCTCATTATGAGTTTTGTCCCTGTGTCCCTGATGGACTGACGGCGCTGAACCCTCGTGTGCGTGCATGCAACACTGTGTGTACTCTTTGGGGAAGTGGCTCATCTTTTAGCGCCTCGTTTTCTTATTGCTGGGTCGGGAAAACCCGCTGTGCAGCCGGCCGCGCGTCCCGTGTGGGGCCTGTGGTTTGCAGGTGCTTTTCTCCCAGCCCGCGGTCATGCGTCTTTCGTGCAGCAAAGGCTTTACATTTCGATGACAGTTCAGTGTATCGGTTTTTTTTAACTTTATGGATTATGTCTTCAGCGTTTCATCCGCGGTGCTTCACCTGAACTGTTGGGCAAACCCGGAGGTGAAGATGTGCTCTGATCTTTTCTTCTGGGCGTTTTCTTGTTTGACGTGTTACATTTAGAGCTATGATCCACTGGGAGCTCATAGAAAGTATCAAAGTATAAACCTAAAGGTTTTTCCTCCCCTCCCCCTCCTTCTCCCGCTGCGTGCGGACGCCCAGGTGTCCCAGCTCCATGTGTCTAAAAACCTGACATCTTTCAGGGCACCTGGGTGCCTCGGTGGGTTACGCATCCGATTCTTGGTGCTGGCTCAGGTCTTGATCTCACAGTTGGCTGGAGCCCCGGGCCGGGCTCCGCACTGACAGCATGGAGCCTGCTTGGGATTCCGTCTCCCTTTCTCTTTGTCTCTCTCTCTCTCAAAAACAAAGAAATAAACAGTTAAAAATAGATGAGTATAAAATACTGATAAGAAAAACAAAAGAATAGATGAATAGATTGAGCCCCTTAAATAAACAAATCTTTTAAAACGAATTTAAATAAATTTAAAAAACTAACTGAATTTAAATAAATAAATTTAAGAAACCAACTTGAATTTAAAGACATAAAGTTAAAAAAAAACTAACTTGAATTTAAATAAATACATTTCTTCAAACTAACTTGAATTTAAATGAATACATTTAGGGGCACCTGGGTGGCTCAATCGGTTGGGTGTCCTACTTCAGCTCAGATCACGATCTCGCAGTTTGTGGGTTCAAGCCCTGCAATGGGCTCTGTGCTGACAGCTCAGAGCCTGGAGCTGCTTCAGATTCTGTGTCTCCCTCTCTCTCTGTCCCTTCCCTGCTTGCACGCTCTCTCTCACTCTCTCTCTCTCTCTCAAAAAAATATAAGCATTTTAAAAAATTAAAAAGAAACTAACTTGAATTTAAATAAATAAATTTTTAAAACTTAACTTGAATTTAAATAAATAAATGTAGGGGCACCTGGGTGGCTCAGCTGGTTAAACATCAACTTCAGTTCAGGTCACGATCTCACAGTTCGTGAGTTCGAGCCCCATGTCAGGGTCTCTGCTATCAGCACAGAGTCTGGAGCTGCTTCCGGTTCTGTGTCTCCTTCTCTCTCTGCCCCTCCCCCTCTCATGCTCTGTATCAAAAATAAAATAAAACATTAAAAAATTAAAAAAAAACCTAGTTGAAATTTAAATACGCTTTTAAAAAAGAACAGCAAGGAAGAAAAGAGGGACATTTCATAAGAGAATCGATTCACAAAGGACATGGCGATCTCAGCGTGTGCGCGCAAGACCCAGAAAAGCAAAATATGAGAGCCGGAGAGGAGAAATCCACAGATCTGCAAATCCGCTTCAAATCGTTGACCCCCCCACCCCCCGAACACCGCCGTCCACCGTAGTCACATCAGAATGGTGATGTGGTTTTTGGCAAATACAGTGACAGTTCAATCGAGAGATGACAGTCTTTTTATTACTTATTTATCTATTTTTCTTTTTTTTTTTTTGAGAGAGAGAGAGAGAGGGAGAGAGAGAGATCACGGGCGGGGGAGGGGCACAAAGCGAGCCAGGACACCGGGATCACGGCCTGAGCGCCCGGCGCCCCAAGGCTCCTCTATTTTAAGCAGACACAGTTTTGCATTCGTCCCCGAGGCCCACCATGATGGTCCCATATTTGTGCCCAGCGTGACACCCCCACCCTCCGGGTCTAGTTGGCGCCTGCAGCCACCGGTGGGGACATGTCGTCCGCCCGGATGAAGGCTTCTACCATCTGCTCGGCGACGTGCAGGCGGCGCCCCGGACGCTGACGGACGCCGGGTGAAATCCCAGCCCGGACACGCGCGGCCTGGGCACGCGCGGCCCGGACACGCGCGGCCCGCAACTGCGGAGACACGTGGGCTGCGAAGCGTTTCCGGGACTGGCT
>NC_043711.1:2100742-2105529 GCF_006229205.1 Suricata suricatta | reverse complement strand
CAACTGCGGAGACACGTGGGCTGCGAAGCGTTTCCGGGACTGGCTGTGGCCAAAGCGCATGCGCCGCGTCCACGGCCGCTGCCGCGTGGGCTCGCCAGGCCGCGTGCGCTCCGTCCTGCGGACCCTGCCCTTGGCCACACCGAGGGTCCTGCCCACTCCCGGGAGAGGCCCGAGGTCAAGGATGGGACATCACTTCTTTGGATAAGACGAGAAAGTTCCTGCCGCGAATCCGCCGCTAGCTTTACATCCAGGAGGGCCCGCCCCGTCAGGTCCCTGCCAGCTGCGTTCCCGGCGGCGTCACTCACAGCTCCAGGTTTCCGTCGGCCGGTCAGCGGGGCAGGCGTTGTGGGCGCACAATCTCTGCTCTGCGGGTTTTCCGTCTTGAAATTCTTTTTTTTTTTTTTAAACAAAGGCCCTGTGTTTTCATTTAGCTCCTGCCCGCGCCTCTCTGGACCGGCCAGGGCTGGTGCCCATGTGGGGCGAGCGCTGGCCACACAGGGCAAGGGACTGGCCACCTCGTGCCTTGGTTTCCCCGTGAGAGCGCGGGAAAACGCGCCTTGGAGCCTGCAGGTGTGCAGGCCGGCGAGCTTAAGAGCGGCCCCTGCTGGACGCGGCGGGCATGACGCCCGGGGACGCCAGCTGCGTCGCGGGGCCTTCTCCTCCCCGCCGCACACTTCCCGGATCCTGCCGCCTGCCGTGCCCCAACCTGGTGAGCCCTCGGACGCCCGCGGGGACACCCGAGGAGTCCCCTCCGCCGTGGATCACCGGCTCCAGCCGTCTTCCTCCCAAATCTGTCCTCCCCACGGCGGCCACCAGAGGGCGCCCGTGAGCATCCGAGTCAGATCAGCCCTCCTCAGCCTGCAGTCCTCCAGGACTCCCACCTCCCTGGGGGAAAAAGCCTAGTCCTCCCCTCTCAAGGCCCTGCACGACCTGCCCCTGCCCCTCACTGCCCTCCCCTCCTCCCTCTCTCCCCCTCGGCTCCTCTGCTCCGGCCACACAGGTCTTCTCACTGTTTCTCCAACAGTGAGCCCGGTGCCACCCCAGGACGTTTGCATGGGCTGCGCCCGGTGCCCGGAGTACCCTTCTCACATGTCATCGTCGTTCCGCATCCTGCTCCCCTGCTCTCTTTTCTTCATGGATTAAGTCCTGGTGAGAAGTGCTATCTCCCAGCCTGTATCCACGGTGGCTGGGACCTGGTGGCACGGCCTTCAAGGCCTATCCCGCTGCTGAACAAGTCCGTAAAGCTGGAGGAGGGCGTGCGGACACCGAGAGCCTTGGACGCGGCTGGTGGGAGTGTGAAATGGGTCCTGCCGCTGTGGAAACGGTGGTTCTCCCGAAGTTCCATATAGAACTACCGCGATCCTGCGGTTCCCGGTGTGGTGTGGAATCCGAATGGGAAGCAGGCTCTCAGCCAGATATTTGCACACCCAGGCTCGCCCCGCGTGAGTCCCAGTCACTAAGGAGTGGGAGTGGCCCGAGTGTCCGCCGACCAATGAGCAGTAAAGCAGAAAGTGGCGCTTCTATAAAATGAGTACCCAGCCTCATGAAGCAGGACTTCCCCCCGCCCCCCCCGCCCCCCCAATGAGACCGAGTCTCAGTCCCGGGAGATGGCAAGTTCTGGAGACGGATGGAGGGGTGGGTGCAGGCTGTGCGGGTGCTTGACACCGCGGAGCTGAGCAAGAAGAAGCGGCTAAATAGCACGTTTAAGTAGGCTCTATGCCCAACGCAGAGCCGGGGCGGGGCTTGAAACCATGACCCTGAGATCCAAGCAAGAGCAGAGATCAAGTGCCAGGCGCTTAACCGACTGGGCTCCCCCAGGCACCCTGTAAACGGTACATTTAAGTGCACTTAACCACTTTTTATTTATTAAAGAAAAAAGTCTGAGGGGAGGTTGCGGAGCGCGGCCTACTAAAGGTGGGGTAGGGGGGCTGCCCAGGACCACCCCCCACAGCGAGCGGCAGGCCTGGCCCAGAACCCCGGCTCCTCGGTCCCCTGCCACCAGTTAGGCGGCGCTGCCCTTGCAGGAGGCTCTCACCCAGCGGCACAGACCAATGAACTTCAAGTCAGGGTCCAGTAAGAGGCCCTCAGAGCAGGGCCCCGGTGCCACGGCCACTGCCCAGGGCGGGGGGCGTATGTGCGGCAGCGGTGGCCACGGGTCCCATGAGCTCCGACACCCACCAAAGATGCTGGGGTCCCAGCCGGATGCACGGACACCAGGCAGCACCCTGCAGGCCCTCGGCACCCCTGCAATGCCCACCACCCAGCACAGCCGGCAACAGGAAATAAGCCAGAGGGGCCACAGCATTTAGGAACAGAATTTATTCCAATTTAAAACAATTCATTTCAGGAGAAAGATATGAAAAGTCAATTTCCATCAGGTATCTCTGGATTAAGGGGTCAGGGCCCCGACACGCTGAGCAAAGCCTGCCGTCCAGCCTGCCCAAACTCGGCAGCCTTGGCCCCAGGACGTTGGCATCGAGCTAATGTGCCCATCCCCCAGCGCGCACAATACATGCATTTCAAATGACAAAAGGTTTAAAAACAGTATTTTTATATAATATTCTTCTTAAAATAGGTTAAGGTTTAAATCGTCTGAAACCAGGGCTGTGAATATACAAGTACAACCAGAGAACGTCCACCCCCACCCCCAGGCTCCCTGCGCCGCCGCCGTGGGGGAGGGGCGTTGGCCCATCGGCACTGGGCGGGGCCTCCCCTCTGCTGGGGATCTGACACAGGGGGAAGGGCGCGAGGCCAGCGCTCTCTCGAGAAACTTCACCAAGGTATAAAACAACAAAAACAAACCTCACAAGAGGGGCGGGGTAGGGGCGTGACCCCCCGGGACCCCCGCTGGCATTGGCACAGAACACACAGCGGTGCCGGCCCCCGGGGTTCCGGGAGCGCCAGGCTCTGGCTCTGGGGTGCTTGGCACACTGCTCCCTCTGGGAGAAATGAATACTTTGGGTGCCCCAGGCCCACGTGCTCTGGTCACCCTGGGAGCCCAATCCAGTTCCCTGGTGATCCGGCCCAGAGAGGTGCGAAGACACAGGGGTGCCCACCCAGCGAGGACCCTGCGTTCCCGGGGCAGGCCCGCCACGGGCCCGCACCACACACTGCGTGTAAATACATGGCACAGGACAACTGGCACAGAAGGCGGGGGCCCCAGTCCCCCCAGCCTGTTCCGCCAGGAATGCGGCCACCCTGTCCTCGAGGGGCTCCCGCGGCACCACGTGACCCGTCCCCGCTCCTCCAGACGCGGGCAGGCTGGCCCCGTGTGTCCGGTGAGCGGAGGCGGCGCCCGGGCACGCAGCGCCGGCGTCCGGCCCATGGCTGCGCGGTCTCTGCCGAGTTCCCTCACCGGCCCCAACGCGCCGCGGCCACATGTCCCGGGTGGGGCCGATGCATCAGGGGCCCTTCATCCCTGTTAGGTTGTGCAAATCAAAGCCACTGACCCACAGAAAAACACTGCAGGGCTCAGTCCACACCTGATGAAGCAGCCGCCTTACCCCTCCCACCCCCCAAAACAGCCCTTGCTTGTTCCCTCCCTCAGAGCCCCTCGGAAGAAGGGGGCCCGGGCAAGGCGGGCCCGGCTCTGGCTCAGTGCGTGGCCGTGGCCGTGGCCAGGCCTGGAACCCACCCGGGGCCCTGCCGCCACCGGCCCTCGATGGCTCCGGGCAAAGTGCTCGTGCTGCGTGCGCGCTTCCCGGGGCGGGGCTCGGGCCCACTCGGGAAGTGGGGGCGAGAACCGCCTCCCGGGGACAGACCTGAGAAGATTCTGAAAACGTCCCCACCCAACCCTCACTGTTTCCATAACTGCTTTCCAGACAGAAATCAAAAGTGACTCGCAGTCCAGAGGGGCCTCCTCCCGGCCTCCTGGACGCAGCGGGGTGCCCTCGGCCAGGGCCGGAGGGCACGGACCCGCGGGGGTGTCGGGATGGCGGCCCCAGGAGGGCCCCCAGAGGTCGTGGGGGTGGGGGTGCTGAGAGCCGGGCCAAAGAGCGCGCACACCGGTTTCCTTCCTCACGGAAAAGAAGAAAAAAAAAAAAAAAGGTTAGGCACTTCCCAGGGCGGGCAGCGGGGGGCGCCACCCACCCCCGCTTCTTGGAGTCCAGGGTGTCAATAACTTAGGGAGAGAAAGAGAAGTCACAGTCCCAGGCCTCAGCCACCGCGCCGGAGAGGGTAAGGAACAAGGGACCGGGGAGGGCAGTCGGGGAGTCCGGGCCGGCGGGTGGCTCTGTCCCCGCGTGTCGCCGGGGGGCCGCCGGCCCGGCCCGGCCAGTCTCTGCTCGTCCTGTCGCCATCCGTTCTTTTTCCTTCGTTTTTTTTTTCTTCTTATTTTTATTTTTTTTTTTTAGAAAAAAGCGAGCCCCGAGTCAAGGCCAGGAAAAGGCGGCCTTGCCGCTGACACAGGTGAGAAGGTGCACGAGGTGTAAGAAAGAAAGACGGACGTCCCCTGACAACTGTGAAATAAAAACCATTTGTTAAAAATATGAAAACGAAATCAACCGGTCTGCGGGCGGCGCCCCCGGAGGGGCCCGCCTGGGGCTCCCCCTCTTCCCTCGGCGGCCGCGGCGAGGTCACACCAGGTTGTACTCCTTCAGGTTGAGCTGCAGGATGGTGTCCTTGACGGCCGCGAACACGAAGCGGATGTTCTCCGTGTCGGTGGCGCACGTGAAGTGGGAGTAGATGATCTTGTCGCTGTCGGGGTTCAGGTCCACGAACATCTTCAGGATGAACTCCCGGGCGGCCTGGGCGTCCCGCTGTGGCCCTGGGGGGGGGGGGGGCGGGGG
>NC_043711.1:2098854-2100642 GCF_006229205.1 Suricata suricatta | reverse complement strand
GGGGGGGGGGGGGGGGGGGGTGAGCGCGCACCGCGCGCCCCCACCCCTCCCACCCCTCCCACGCACGCGGAGGCCCCGCCCCCTCCCCGCCTCTAGGAGGCCCCAGGCTGACGCCACAGGACCTGAGCGGCGGCTCCACCAGCGCCTGCCAGCCTCCACGCGGGTCACCCTCCGCCTCTCGGTCGGCTGCTACTCACGTCGGACACCCCACCATCTCCGACTGCACCCGCCGTCCCCGACACCCCAACCTCCCGTCCAAACACGGGCAGGTGCCCACACGCAGGCACACACAGCCCTACACGCCCTTGCACACGTGTGCACGCTTGCACAGCTGCTGTCCCGGGTATCGGCCCACAGCCACCCGACGGTACTCCGCCAGCCCGGACAAAGCCGCTGGGGAGGCAGTGGCCAGGCCCCGACTGCCCCGTGTTCTGTGTCATCTCCCTGTCCTGTGTCACACAGCAAGGGTGTCGAACGGGAAGGTGGGGCCAGTCTGTGCTCAGTGTTGCCCTCTGTTGGACCCCGGGCACTCTCCGGGTCACCCCTTCACTCCCAGCGCCTGGCTCCCCCCACTCCAGCCCTGCTGGGTGGGGGCCTGGGAGCACAGCGTCACCGTGTGTTCCTCTGCTGCAACCCGGCTGGGGACAGAGGCCCGGGAAGGAGGCAGGGGGACCGGGAAGCCACCAGAGCGCCAGGAAGCTCCCACCGGCCTCCGCCAGGGCCCGCAGTGAAGCACCCTCTGCACCCGCGTCCCCACGCGGTGGACGCACGCGGACGACCTGCTCACCATCGAACTCGGGAAAGTAGTCCACCAGGTGGGAGTGCAGAATCTTGTCCTCCAGCAGGTCCTTCTTGTTGAGGAAGAGGATGACGGAGGAGTTCTGGAACCAGGGGTAGGTGATGATGGTCCGGAACAGGGCTTTGCTCTCCTCCATGCGGTTCTGCAGGGAAGAAAGGCGTAAGCGGGGGCGGGGCCGCGGAGGGCAGGGCGGAGCCATGAGGGCAGGGGCGGGGCCTCACCTCGTTGTCCGACTCCACCAGCACTTGGTCATACTCGCTCAGGGCTACGAGGAACATGATGGACGTCACGTTCTCGAAGCAGTGGATCCACTTCCTCCGCTCCGACCGCTGACCACCCACGTCCACCATCCTGCGGGAGACAGGCACCCGGCGGGGCTCAGCACCGAGTCTGCCGCCGCCGCCAGGCCGCAAGGGCTGGCACCCGTCAGGGCTGGCAGAGCCCCTGCACCCGGGCCTGCAAGAGCCCTCGCGGGACACGCCGCACTGACCGGGGGCGCTGAGTCCGGGCACCTGCCCTCGAAGGAGGAGTCCCAGGACGGGGGAGCCCGGGGGCCTGTGGGGGGCGCCGACTCCCAGACCCGACGTCGCACCTCTGGAGACCCATCCCCTCATGTGGGCAGTGTGCACGGATGCCCGTCATGGCACCGGAACGGTGTGAATCCCCGCCACAAGGGGACGGGGATAAACCGAGGGCACCCTCGCTATGGACGAGCCCCAGCATCACAAGGGGAGGCTCGGAGGCCGTCGGCCCCTCCCAGGCCGCGGCCCGCTGTCCAGCAGGACGAGCACGCGCAAAGTAACCGTATTAACAACAGGCCCACAGGCAGAAGCGAGCGGCCGGGGTGGGGGTGGGATGCCAGGGCCTCCCCGTCGTGCAGGGGGCTTGCCGCTGGCTCTCAGGGAGTCCCCGGTTTTCTGTAACGAACAAAGACGCTGTGTTTTGAAAGACCACAGCCGGCCCTGGCCCTAGCGCTGGCCCTGAGAAGG
>NC_043711.1:2083596-2098754 GCF_006229205.1 Suricata suricatta | reverse complement strand
GGAGGGGTGGGGCTAAGGAACAACGGTGGCAGAGAGCGGGGCCCACGAGGGAGTCTGGAGACCCCACAGAGTGGGCACCGGGGAGGGTCACCAGGGAAATGGCGCCAAGAGGAGGGGACAGGCCCGGCTCAGGCAGAGGAGGGGACGGACACAGCAGGAACAGGTCATGCAAAGGTCAGGGTGAGGCTCCCAGGAGTCCCTGAAATGGGGGTTCCGGGGAACCCCCGTCAAGCCCCGGCCTGTGCTCTGGAGACCTCGGCTCTGAATGTCAGGTCATGGCCCCTTCGAGGATCTAATTAAAACAGAAAACTGTCACCAGGGAAACGGGCCGTCAGATGTGCAGGGCAGAGGCCCACAGCTTCTGAAGGTTCTAGGGACCCCGGAGGGCTTCCGACAGAGGCCCAGCAGGTAAGAGAGGGGTGCCCCCTGGGGACAGCAGTGGTGAAGGCCAAGACAGCTGGCACTTTGAGGCCACAGGGCAGGGGACCACGGCTGGTCAGGGACAACTTCTTTGGGACCCCGCCGGGGGAAGCCAGCGCATAGGAGCTGCAGGCCAGCCCTGTGCAGGACTCCCCTGCCCTCCCCGTGCCTCAGAGCGCTGGGCTGAACATCCTCCAAACCTGGCACACCCAGGCCAGGCAGAGCCGCTGCCGAGGTCACCGGCGAGGACAAGATCAAGTCAGAGCAGGGTGGCCCTGCTCCAGTCACCGGTGTCTTTACAGGAAGAGGGACAGCTGGCCCCAGACATACGGGGAAAAGGCTGCATGACCACAGTGGCAGAATTGGAGTGGCACGCCTACAAGTTGGGAGGTGCAGGTGCCAAGGATGGCTGGTGACGCCCCCCCCCCCCGCGGGAGCCACATGGAACAGACCCTCACCACCACAGAAGGAACCAGCCCCGCCCGCCTCCACCAGCTCTGCCTCCACAGCCAGTGCTCCTGCTCAGCAGCCCAGCAGACACGCACTTGCCCTTGCCCTTGGCGCTTAATGACTCTCCACCAGCCTCGACCTCCCTGAGAGGCGGGCCCAGGTCCTGAAGGACGGCACCAAGTCCACTCTGGCCGTGCACCCTGCCAGGCGGGACTGAGCCCCAGTGGAGAACCGCCAACGTGCCATGAGCCACGGTGGGCCCGAGAGCCAGAGTCCAGGACCCGCCTGTCATCCAGCTCCTCGCTGGAAGCCCCCACCCCCCCACCACACATCCAGGTCTGGCGGGAACTCCAGACCACCCTCCCTCACGGAGGTCCCCCCAGAAGACCCTCCCCTCCAGCCGCCTCTGTCTGGCTCGGCCACCACCCGCACCACTGCTGGGATGTGGCTCAGAAACTTGGTGCCGGTCATTTATAAGCCTTATCTCCCATCTGGGCCGGAAGCTCCCTGAGAGCAAAGGCCGAACCGGTGAATCGCGCTGTCCCGCCGGCAGGTGCTTGGGCCCGCCCCGCAGCTCCCGGAGCCCAGCCGCCACCCCCGCGAGCCGGCGCAGGTACCTGAAGATGATGTTCTCCAGGTCGAAAGGGTACTCAATGATGCCGGTGGTGGGCACTCGGACCCGCAGCACGTCCTGCTGGGTGGGCAGGTAGCCCGAGGTGGCAATGCGGTCCACGTCAGCCAGGTAGCTGTAACACGGCGGGGCCAGGCTGCTGGGGCCAGCGTGCGAGGGCTGGGGGCACAGCCCGGCCGCCACGGCCCCCCCAGCCGCCCGGGGCCTCCTGGGACAGGGGAGCCGCAGGACTGGAGCCGGCTCTGAGGGCTCTGTCCCAGGGCTGCGCGAGGACTGGGGACTTTCCACAAGAAAGCTGCTCGTTCTAACACAGGGACAGGCTCCCGGAAAAGCAGCCACAAAAGACGCTCGGGCACAGCCAGGCAGCCCACGGGTCACAGGCAGCAGGCCAGCGCCCCCCCCCCACGTGGCCCCGGCTGGCCCGGGGGCAGGCGCCCTACTCACTACTTGGCGGAGTCCGAGAGCTGGTACTCGCGCCTCCGGTCATAGCACTCCTGGATGCCGGGGTCGTCCCACAGGGTCTTGATGGCGTGCACGTAGCGGTGCTCGAACGTCGTCACCTTCTCCACGTCGACCTCGCGGATCAGGAGCGCGTTGGCCTGGGGGGTGGGCGGGGAGAGCGTGGGCGGCCAGCGGCCTGGCCCCACGGGGCACCCGACCCAGGCGGGCCCGGCTCCCAGCTAAACGTGCACGCGAGTCAGGCAGGGGCAAGGGTGCGCGGTCCCCAGCGCGGAGCCCGGGAGCAAGGCAGCGCCTGCGGCTGCAGAGGGGCCCAGCGTCAGGGCCCTGCTCCGCAGGGCAGCAGGCGGACGCGCACACAGACTCCGCAGAAGGGACCGAGGGAAAAGAGGACAGCAGAAGGCACACCGCCACCAGCGGCTCCCGTGTGCCCATGTCACAGGCGAGGAAACGGAGTCATGGAGTCAAGGGAGCTACTACTATCTGGCCTGCGCCCCCTCCAGGCACACAGCCGGATGGGGGTGGGGCGCAGGCCCAGGAACCAGCCAGCGGAGGGGGCGGGGCCGGAGGCTGAGCTAAGCACTGCGGCCACTGGTGTCCTCACTCCCAACTAGTGGTGGGGCCACCTGCCCCCTAACCCGCAGTGAGTGGGGAGCCGCTCCTGGGAAACCAGGCCCTGAGGGTGCCCCGCACGTGCACGCACACACAGTGGGGCAGGTGGCTCATGAGCACCCCCCTCCTCGTGCCTGTCCTCAGAGAGCTCAGGCCGACACAACCGGCCACCAGCTGAGGGACCAGGGAGGGCACACCTGCACAGTTCTCAAACCGGGGTGAAAAGGAAGGCCTGGCCCAGGGCGCCGAAAGCCAGCAGGCTCCTCCTAGACTTGTCCCCTCCACATGATGCTCCCCAGTCCCCCAGCGGTGGCATCTAACCCTCCCCTGCCTCTTGGTCGGGGCCTGGAGAGGCAGACCCCAGCCCAGAAAACCCGCTGCCCACGTGCGGGGATCGGGGGCCGGTGCCCTGCCACTGCAGGAGCCCAGAGAACAGCACTCTCAGCTCCGTGGCCCCTGTCCCGGCCACTGTAGCGACAGCCACCGAGGGCTCCATGTAGATGAGCAAGCAGGGCGGGTACCACATAAAACTGTTTCCGGAAACAAGCCACAGCTGGCGGCCCCTGCTCCAGATGTAGAGGGTCACCGAAGGCCTAGCACTGCACCGGTGGGACACACGTGTGGCCTCAGCTGTGCACATCACACAAACCCAGACCGGGGGAAAGAGGCTCCAGCAGGCACCGGACACCGGGCTCACAGCCAGGACGGCAGGGACCCCCCCAAAATCAGGCCCTGTTGGGGGGGGGTCCCTGATCATCTGTCAACTAGAGGTGAAGGGAGGAAGGCGCCCATCAGAGATACATCAGCAATCCAGTTGAGTGACCTTCAGCCTCACAGCAGATGAATGAATTTAAACCACACAGCAGAGCGCCTCGTTTTTGCCCGGGGCAAACTTCCGGGTTGGACGAGAGACTCCCAAACCAGATCTACAGAAGCCAAGCAGAGGGAGGCACCCGCGACAGCCCACTGCTCGGGGCTGCGGGCCGCTGTGGCCAGAGCAGGCCGGCAGCACCCAAGGGCAGATCCCGAGCTGCCCTGTGATCCCTCATCTCCACTCCCGGGGACACGCCCCCGAGAGAGGAGAACAGGCGTGTAAACAGAAACCTGCCCGTGAACGTCACAGCAGCAGGATTCACAAGAGCCAAAAGTGGAAATAATCCAAGAGTCCATCAAGTGAGTGGATACACCCAGGGTGTCCACTGAGCACGCGCACGACCACAGATGAACGTGTCCACCGTGCACGTGTACGTCCCTAGGCCGCGCCCATTGGCCGAGGACGGACCCTGAGCACATGACGCTCAATGAGGGAACCGGACACGGGAGGCCACGGGGTGGGAGTCCACATGCATGAAACGTCCAGAACAGGCTCATCCACGGACAGGAGGGGGCTCGTGGGTCCTGGGGGTGCGGTGGGGTGGGGGTGACTGCTGATGGGGACAGGACTTCTTTTTGGGGAGAGGGAACATTCTCAAAGTAGGTAGTGGTGGTGGCCACACCGCTGGGTGTCAGAACCCAGTGAACTGCACAGTTAAGTGGAGGCCTGCGCGGTGAGCGAATTCTGATGCGGGCTGGAGGGGGATGCCTGGGGGGTCAGTAGGTTGAGCGTCCGACTTCAACTCAGGTCATGATATCACCGGTTCGTGGGTTCGAGCCTCGCAGAGGGCTCTGTGCTGACAGCGTGGAGCCTGCTTGGGATTCTCTCTCTGCCCGTCCTGTGCTCATAGGTGCGTTCACTTGCACTTTCTCTCAAAATAAAAAGAAAGGGAAACCCCCCTCTCTTGGGGTCACCCAGAGCAGCACGCAGGTGCATGTGGACGCGTGCCCAGGCTGGCCTCCCCGCCCAGGACGGGGGGCGCGACGGCCTCCTGCGCGCCCGCACGGGCACGGGCACGAGCACGCAGGCGCCGCAGGACGCAGGTGGAAGCGGAGCCCGCCGGCCGCGCGCGCAGCTCCAGCCCGCAGGCCTCACCTTGTTCTGCTCGTACTTGTACAGGATCTTGAGCGTCTCCATGGCGCGGATCATGGCCTGCATGGCGGTGAAGATGTTCTGGTACACCAGCTTGGTGAAGCCCCGCTTGTCCTCCTCCGAGTAGCCCGCCCCGTGGATGATGCGCATCTGCTTGATGAACGTGCTCTTCCCGCTCTCGCCCGTGCCTGCGGGGCGGGGCACGAGGTCAGGCCGCAGGGCTCAGCGCGCCCAGCGGGTGTGGGACACACGCCCACGGCCAGTCTGGGGGGCACGTCCCCTATTTTACCTGCGCCCTGTCCCCAGGCAAAAGACCCGGCTCCCGGGTGGGAACCTGAGGCCGGAGGGGAGGGGGGGTGATGTCTGCAGTGCGCAAGGCACTGAGGTACGACTCGGGCGGGTGCCCCAGGTGTGCGCGGCCAGGCCGAACGGCAGAGGTGACCGGCGCCTGTGCATGCTGGCTGGGCAGGGTGCCCGCGACGCACAGGGCCGAGTCTCCACCACCCGCCCGCTGCCCCTGGACTCTCAGGCGACGCACTGCTGCTCCTCCAGCCAGACCCCGGGCCTTCCCACGCCCAAAGGACATCGAGTGTCCCGTGGCAGCATCTCCGTGGACCCCCAGCCAGGCTCCTCTTCCCGGGGCCCTACCAGAGCCAACCTGCCTCGGGGGCAGGAGTCTGGTATCTGCACAGAGGCCCAGACACTCTAAGGACTGAATCCATCCCCACAACGGTCCCCCAAAGCTCCTTCCCCGTTAGCCCTGAACTCAGAAGCCCACCCGGTGACCCACCACCTGCGGAGCACCCCAAGCTCACCCAGAGCGACCACGGCACCCGGAATCCAAGCCCCACACCCGCACCCGCTCCCTTCTCCCCGACCCGCCCCCCCCCCGCCTGCTGCACGGACACACACATCTGCCCTCGAGTCTCCCTTCTCCGTAGGCGTGAGGGGGTACGGGGTGCACCAGGCTCTTCCCGGGCACTACGCTGACCCCCACTCAGCCTCGAGGGATCAAAAGGATCAGAAAGTCAGCTGGAAAGGCGCAGCCCCATGGGGTCCGCGAGCAGCACACCCTGGCCTCGCTGCAGCAGACACAGCCTGGGATCCCCCCAGGGTTAGCCTCACACCCCCCGGGGAAGGGGGCACCCCACACTCTGGGCCGGTTAGTGCCCGCCACCTCCGCCACGCCCCCTTCCCGAGGGGGAGACCGAGGCCCCGGTGGCGAGCTCAGGCTGGGCTCCGCGACTGACTTCCAGCCAACAGAGGACAGATGACAGGGCGTCACTTCCGAAACGAGGCCCGCACCGTCTGGCACTGCTGGCCCAGGGGAGGGGAGAGGTGGGGAGGGGCCAGCAGCCACACTGAGGACACTCGAGCAGTGGCGCGGAGAGGTCACCGGAAGGGCTGTGGCCGGAACCGGCTGAGCCCCACGGGGGACCCCCAGCCAGGCCGCCCAGACCCCCAGAGAGTAAGTCCGGGAGTGACGCTATCACACAGCAGAGACACTGTAAGTTCAGCTCACAGACCGACGCCCCAGGGCCTCCTCCCGGGACTCGGGCTCCCCAGGCTCGTCCCACCTGCTGCGCAGGCTCGTTGTCACCACCGTGTCTGAGTCGGCCCCGCGCCCTCCCCGCACGCGGAGCCGTGGCCATGCGGTGGCCCCAGCGGGGAGTCTCTCTGCAGGTGTCTGCAGCCCGGGAGCTGCCGCAGGGCGCCGGTTCTGCAGGCCCCGCGTGTCCACACTGTCCTGCGCCCGGGAAGCCCCACACCACTATCTGAGTGACTGACCGCACTCAGGGAGGCCCGAGCCCCGACCAGACACCTTGAAGCAGGGCCTTGACCGAGGCACCTCTGCAGCCCTTCCATCCGCAGCCTGGGATCCGCCATGGAGTAAGTACAGGGGCTCTGGGGGCGTCACCAGGTAAGGTAATCACCTGCACGCCACCCCCCATCCACCCTCCGCTGGGGAAGGGACAGGAGGCCACCTGCACGCCCCGCGAGGGCCCCACACTGCGGGGAGGGACGAGGAACGAGACTGCGCCTGTGCCTTCCTCCTGGCTGGCATCTGTCCCCCTCCGCGCTGCTGACACCAGGCAGTCACTCTCTGGGGGGTGACCCAGGGGCTGCAGGGGTGGAGCAGCATCCCTGGCCCCACCCCCTCGATGGCAGGAGTCCCGCAGTGTGACAAACCACAGACCCGCCAGGCACAGCCCTTGGACCCCTCTAGGGGGCAGGATTGTCCTGAAAACCCCTATTTTTGAGGAAGGGTGCCCAGCTGCTCCCAGGACATAGCTGTACCCACACTAAAGCCACAGCCCCGCTGGTCAGCCCGCCATGCAGACAAAACAGGTGCCACGCGGAGGCCACCAGGCACCGCCCTGAGTCCAGGAACTACAGGGCAGGGGGGGCCACAGCTCCCGTGGGGGGGGGGGGGGGGACAGGTGAGGGGTCTGAAGACCGCCCAGCATCTAGGCAAGGACCACCTCACACCAGCTCCTTAAACATGAAGGCAAGGGGGGCGCCTGGGGACTTAGTCGATTGAGCTTCCGGCTTCGGCTCAGGTCGTGATCTCGTGGTTCATGGGTTCAATCCACACGTCAGCACAGAGCCTGGAGCTGCTTCGGATTCTCTGCCCCTCCCCTGCTCGCACTATCTGTGTCTCTCAAAACTAAATTAAAAAACCATAAAAAATATTTTTTTTTTTTTAATCAAGGCAAGGGGGGCCTGGGTGGCTCAGTCGGGTAAGTGTCCAACTCTTCGTTTCGGCTCAGGTCACCACCCCACAGTTCATGAGTTCAAGCCCCACATCAGGCTCTATACTGACAGCACAGTCTGCTTAGAATTCTCTCTCTGCCCCTCCCTGCCTGAGCACTCTAGCTTTTCCTCTCAAAATAGACTTCAAACTAAGTAGACTTTAAGTAAATTTAAAAAATCGGGGCGCCTGGGTGGCTCAATCTGTTGAGCATCCGACTTCAGCTCAGGTCGTGATCTCACAGTTTGTGGGTTTGATCCACGCGTCAGCACAGAACCTGGAGCTGCTTTGGATTCTGTGTGTCTCTCTCTGCCCCTCCCCTGCTCATGCTCTCCTCTCAAAAATAAACATTAAAAATATTTTTAAATGATAAACATAAAAAACTTTTTTAAAGAAAATTTAAAAATTTTGTAATTGAAACTACAGAATAAAAATAAAAATGAAGGCTAAAAAGGGAAGCAGCCCCCCACAGAGCCTCCTGGGGCTGCGTACGCACGCGGAAGGGGTCTCATGCACACACGTGTGCACACTCGCACATGTACACAGCGCACACATATGCAGCCCCCCCCCCCCCGCGCCAATCAGCACAACACACCGCTGTGGGCCCCGGGGGGGGGGGGGGGGGGGGGCGCCAGAGAGCAGCCTCACGCCGGTAAGAAGCTGGGCGGTGAGGCGGCGGCGGCTAGGACACTCCCCTAAAAGCGACACACAAGCTGGATGTCAGGGAAGCCTGAAACACATGCTCAGTCCCCAGAGAGGTCAGGGGCACTGACCGAGGTGCGTGGCCAAGGTCACACGGTCCCTACCTAAGCCTGCTGTCCCATCTGCAAACACCCCCCACGTGGCAGAGTAGCCACAGCCAGGACAGAAGGAGCAAAGCACAGAAAATGATGGGAGACCAATGTGCATTAACTAACCTCCTAGGAGACGATGCGTTAACTAACCTAAACTGCGGAATCATCTCGTGGTACGTGAGCGCATCAGACCGTCAGGCCGTGGGAAAAAAGAAGCAAAACGGACCAGCATGGCCGACAGTCTCCATCTGCCAGGGAAATGGGCCAGTCCGTGACCCTGCCCACGGCTGCAACCACTGTGCCAGGAAGGACGGAGAAAAGAGGGAACAGAGGCGGCGGCTGGGGAGCGGGGAGGCCCTCGGAGAAGAGCACCACGTCCGGCGTGTGGCGTACGCTCTGGGCCCACGACAGCGGAGCAGGAGGCCTCCCAGGCCAGGTGCGGCGGCGCGGCCGGCAGGAGCCAGCAGGGCCCTCTGCCATGGCACAGGCCAGGCCCACTGCCCGGGAGGCGCTGAGCCACTGCAGCATGGGGGGCGGGGGGCAGGGGGGGATGCAGAGGACCAGGCTCCGTACAAGGCTGAGCTGGGGCCAAAGCAACCCGGTTTGTCTTCCAGATGCCCTGCCTCCCGGGCCACCGGAGCCATGACTGTATCTGTGGTCACTCAGTGCCCGGAAGCTGGGACATGGGCCTGCGACAGGATCCCTGGCCCCGGGAATCGTGACACGCCTGCCCCAGTGCGCAGCTGCCCACAGCGTCTCGGGGGCCAGGCCTGTGGGGACCTCACGGCTGAGCCCATCTGGAACCAGCCGCTCCCCCAACCCTGGGTTGCGGTCGACCCTGCCCGTCACCTCCCACAGGGCTCCTCCGGTGCCACCTGTCCATCCCTCGCTCATGCTCCCTGAGAGACATCTGGTGGCACATGCCCTCCGGGCTCGAAACCTGGCTGCCCACCAGGGACAGAAGCAAGGCCCCCCAGAGGTGCCCCAGGCCCAGGCCGGTGGCTACAGCGGAGCACACTCAGCACCAAACAGGAACTCTGTGGACACACGGACGAGATGGCGTGGGGGCCACACCAGTGGGTGCTGGGGGTCCCCGCAGCGGGCGGGGTGCTCCAGGCGGGTGATGAAACCCCACCGCTTCCCGGGAAGGAACCATGCCAGGTCCAGGTCCTGGCTGTGGGCAGACCTCAAGCCCACGACCGTGGGACCCCGGCCTGCCTGCTGCTCATTATCAAGGAACGTCCATGGGCACTTGTGCCACCAAGAGACAGGACACCCCCAGCACCACCAGGAGACAGGACACCCCAGTGCCCAGAGCCTCCCACGTAGCAACTCAATCCCAGGTCTTCCCAGAAGTGCCCTCAGCCCCTCAATGCTCCAGCCCTTCTCCCTGGACAACGCCCCCCAGTTCCGCCTGGGGGTCTGCTGCTCCCTGTGTGCGCGCACTGGGCTGGGGCTCGGCCTGAAGCCGCCTACCCCCAGCCCCTGCACAGCCCGGCGCACACAAGACACCGCACAAGCTCTTTGTGAATGAAAAGAATGAACTTGGCCCCCATCCAACGTGCTGGCTCTGTCATGCATCCCCCGTGGGCCCTCCACATCCCTGTGCTGTGCAGGGGACTCACTGGCTGTTACTCCAGGATCAGGGAGCCCCCGGGGGCGCAGCCCAGCCTGGCGCCTGCCCCATAGGACTGGGGGGAGGGGAAGCGGGGGACACAGCAGGGCTGGGAGCCGGTGGACACCCTCAGGGTGCTCGGACACATCACCAGCAGGAGGACCGAGTCCGCCCCATGCCCCGCTGAGATGAGCTCAAAGAAGAGGCAAGAAAGTAGATGCCAGAGCAGGAGGCGTGTCTGCTGTGCGGGGAAGGGGGGCGGGGGGCGCACGGAAGAAGGTCTGAGCCCTAGACCCAGGCGGGTGGGGAAGGGATCCAGTGCCGTTGGGGCCAAGGCCTACCAGGCAGGAAGGATGGACCCCAGGGCAGGCGGCCAGGGCTCCCCATGACAGCGGGCTCTGGGCAGGGAGGCCGGGAGCCCCTGGGACTGCAGTGAGACCCTGTGACAGCACCCCTGCGCCCTGGGACTCCTGGATATTCCTGGGACCTCGAGCTGTGTCAACAGGGCTGACATCAAAGGCGGGACACTGACCTTCCCAAGGGACAGAGAAAACGTAAAGTCCTCGAGCAGCTGAGGATGACAGTTACACGCCCGCTTGTTCATTCAGTGACACGACTGTCCCCATGTCCCCTCTGGAGAGGCGCAGAGTCAGACATGGGGAGGGTCACACAGCCAGGGACCGTCGGACCTCCACAGACAGGAGCCACCTGGGGCCAAGTGCTCCTCGGTCCACCGTGGGGCCCAGAGAGCGACAAGGCCCCAGGGCTGATCGGGGAGAGGAGGGAGGACACCCTGGGGCCGGGGCCTCTGGGCGCAGACCCTGACCGCGCGCTGGGCCAACACGCCCGCGGTGACCCCCAGCCCCACACTGGGATGGTGTCCCTGCTGATGTCGGTGGGTGTCCTTCACCCCACATGTGTTGCCCATGAGCCAAGTCTTACTGTAGCCCTTCTGGGGGCACCGAGGTAGGCAGGAGCCCATGAGCTTCCAGTCCCGCCCAGCCCCCCCATCCAGCCCGGCGGGGGACTCGGAGCAGGGCCCCGCAGCTGACCACCACCTCCCGGAGGCTCGGAACCCAGGACGGATGGGCAGAGACAGCAGGAGCCCCCCATTGACGCCCCTGCCTGAAGAGCCTCTGGGCACCCCGACACCGCCGGCCCCTCCCAGTGCGAGGCCAGTTCCCAGCGGAAGGGCCGGGGCCACCCCTTCGGAGCAGTCTGCGGGGGGACCCGGGCCAGAGCGCCGTCCAGCCGCCAGGAGTCAGGAAGGGTGAGGACGAAGGCAGTGGGACCGCCAGCCTCTGCAGGCCGAGCTCCGGGGCCCGCGAGGTGGGACAGGGGCCCTGCTCTGCGGCCGAGGGAGCTGCCAGCAAGTGGACAGCGTGGTGGGCAGAAATGACAGATGGCGGCCCCTACCTGACCCCCCTCCCCCCCCTCCGTCACCCTTACTCCCACATCACAGAACACAACTCGAGGAGGGAGTCAGGAACAGAAACTCCACTCCACACCCTCCGCGGGTCCAGGGGGCACAGGCGCCGCCCAGGGCCGTCGCACCTGCTCTCATAGGGGACGTGGCACATAGCACCCAGGAGGACGGGCAGCGACAGGACCAAGAGGCTCCCCCTGCCTGCCAAGCACCTGCTGGGCCGGGCCTGTGGCAATTAACCCTGGGACAGCCCCTACCACGGGACAGGGGAGGGAGGCGGGGGGGGGGGGGGACACGGTCCTGCCATGGAGCCAGTGTCCCCCAACTGCTCTGAGCCGGCGGCACAGGGAGCCCTGGAAGCAAGCCCCCTACAGCCCCAGGCAGCAGGCCGCTGAGGAGGGCGACCCATGAGCTGTCCCCTGGGGTCCACATCTGCCCACATCACAGCAGAGGGCCACAGTCAAGATGGCATCGGGCCAACCTGAGCAGGGGACTGTGGTGGCCGCACCAAGTCACCCCCACCCCACTTCCCCGGGGCATGAATTCCATTAGCAAATAGACGTCGGGCTCGTGGGCTCAGCACTGGGCGGCAGGGACAGGGGAGCAGCAGCGGGAGCGAGGACGATTCTGCACGGCGGCTGAGTGGCCGCGAGGTGGGACCCAGATGGCTGGCTGGATGCCCTACAGGGGACAGACGCGGTGGCCGCCCCAGAATGTGGGGAGGCACTGGGACCACGGGCACCGGAGCTACAAACCCCTGAGGGCTCTGATGCGGGTCCGTGAGCAGTCTGGGCCACGGACCCCAGAGGCTGGCTGTCCTGGGCTCCCGGGCCACCCTGGGACAGCAGCACCGGCAGGGAACCCGCAGATGGGGCTGCTCCTGGGGTCAGAGGTGGGTCGGGCTCAGTCCACCCGCCGTGGCCCAGGGCCCCAGGCCGGACCAGCCCGCCCCGGGCTGAACTTTGCACCCGACACCAGCTGGGACCCAGAGGGACCAACACGCCTACCTCCGCCCGGGGTTCTCTAAGCGCCTGCCGCGGGGACCACGCCGACGCCGGAGGCCGCGCTCCCAGGGCCGCACCGGCAGGGCTCCACCACGAAAGTATGAGAGTGAAACCCTTTGTGGTTACGTAGCTGAGGCAGAAACTTCCTCGCGTCCCAGCGCACGCGGGGCAGGAGCGGAGCAGGAGCGGAGCCTGGAGGCGCCTCCAGCCTCCCTCAGCGCATCCCAGCAATGGGCGCTCAGGGGCCGGCCCCGCCCCAGCACACGGCGGCCCCAGCGCCCGCCCAGGACACACCTGAGCCCCCCCAGTCCCCAGGAAAGGGGAGAGAGCCGAGCCCAGGCACGGGCGCCCACCTGCACGTGCAGGGTGAGGGCGGGAGGGGGCTCTGCGGCAGCGCTAGGCCTGCAGCGTTTCCAGGGGCTGCGCCCAGGACGGCAGGCCCTCGCAGGCCCTCCGGCAGAAGAAGCGGAATCTGGACTGAAGGGGTCAGAGGCACATCCAGGGGTGGGTCACGCGCCGCCAGAGCCCAGGGACTCCCCGAGGGGCCTCCCGCTGCCCCGGGTCGCGGGGTGTGCCGCATGAGCGCCCTGCCAGGAGCTGTGGCCACGCTCCCCACGCTCCGCTTGCCACCTCAAAGCCCTGGGAGGCGTGCCCTTCCCACCAGGGCCACCACACCCCACGCCAGATTCCGGCCCTTTCCACTGCCCTTCGGGGGCCAGCGCTGCCGACAGGAAGCCTGTGGAACTGACCGCCCTGCTTTATTTAGAAATCCTGGAGCCGCGTCGGCTCCGCCGGCCGCTTGCTGCACCTCCGGGGCCCGGGGTTCCCGGGAAGCCCTCGATCTTCAAACAAACACGCCCTATGAAGCAGACAAGGGGCCCCTTCAGTGCCGGGCTCCCAGGTGACAGAAATGTGACAGCGAAGGACTTGGCCAGAAGAGGTCATGGGAGACAGAAGCCGGCCGGGCCCTCCCGGGGCCCCTGTCCCAAGAGCTCCTAACTGGGCATCAGTCCACAGGCCACCAGCTTCTCTCTCAACACAGAACTGAGTCCTCGGGCCATAGATCCCGGGGCGGGCCCCGCACAGCCCCGCCTCTCCCCCCACCTCTGCCCAGACGAGCGGGTGACAAGGCGCCGGGCCTGGAACCACAGCACCTAGAGAGCTGAAGGCATGCGTCGCACGCATCCACACCCGTTGCCTACTGAACCCACGTTCGCCAGCACGACTTTCGGGTGCACAGATGAGAGAGCTCCCATCAAACACCAGACAAGGCCGCGCCCCAGCTCCACAGCCCCCGGGTGCAGGCAAGAGACTGGCCTGGGGTGTGGGGGTCCCCACGGGGCGATCCTGCCTCCAGGGCGCACCAGGCATTTCCACCGTGCTCCTGGGCCACAGACCTTCACTCCGGATCCGGGAGCTCACCTCTTCCCCTTCCCCATTTTCCTATCTGCCCCCCATGCCTAGCAGGTCACGGCCTGTAAGACAGGTGCAGGGGCCCCCACAGTGCAGGCTGGCGGGTGGGGGGGGGCTGGGTCCTCTCTAGGGTCACAGGGCTGCAGAGGTGCGCAGCTGTGCACAGGCGCCACCCCACCCACCGGCGGCACCAGACACGTTCCGCAGGTGGCCCCTGGGTCCCGATCCAGGGACGCTGGAGACGCACACCAAGGCTACAGAAGTATGAGCTGCCAACCGGCCTCCCTGAACCCCATTCGGCCCAGGCCTGGGAGCTCAGGACGGTGTGCAGGGGCACCTGGAGGCTCACCAGCCCCCAGGCAAATGCCAACTGGCACTGCCGTTAAGATGCCCATAACTTCGGAAGCCCTCCCCCCCACAGTAAAGTCTGTGTCACGCCGCAACACCAGCCAGAGCCATGCTGTCCCCCTAAATGGCCCTCGGACCCACTGCAAGTCTCCCCCAAACGTGACGATTCTTCTCTGCCTGTCGTTTCTGCAAGGCTGGCCTGTTTGACAGCCTCTAAGTAAACCGGGAGGGAAAAAACGGGAAGGCACCTCATCAAATGGGGGGCCCAGGCAGGGTTGCGGCCAGCAGAAGCATCGCATCCCCCTCCAGACCCGCCACCTCCCAAAGGGCCACCAACTGCTCAGTCGCCTGCAGACTCCTCTAAAGCCTCCGCCACTCTCTGGGCCCCCCCGCCCCCCAGCTGCCGGCTCCCACCCGGGGCCCATCCAAGCTACCCCAGGGCAAGTGAGGAGCAGTTCCAGCCAGCCCCCCCCCGCCCCCATGCAGGGAGCAGGGCTGGGGGAGCAGGGCAAGGGTTTCTGTTTTGTAAACCACCTTCCTGCCTTTGGCGGTGGAGTCCTGCACCAGCCCTGGGTAGGGTGACAGCACTCCGCCAACCACCGGGCCTACTGGTCCCAACAACAGGTGTGCCCTGGAGAGATGGAGGCTGGGACCCTGGCCACGGGGGCAGGAATCTTCTCCAGGAGGAGGCGGACCTGGGAGAGCCGGCTCCCAGCAGACAGACGGAAGGGGCTTGGGAAAGGGCGGTGAGCCGGCCTCCGCCTGAAACAGAAACCCGGAGGGAACGCGAGGCTGTCTGCTCCAGGAAGGGATGTAAACCGGGCAGGGAGCTTTTCCCCCGCAGCGGGAATGGGGCGCTAGAGGGGGGCCAGACCCCCGCACGCAGGATCAGGGCTCCACCTGCTGGGAAGAGCAGAGACAAGATCCCGGGAGGTGAGGGGCACGGCTAGTGGATGACAGCCCAGGGGTCTGGCCCTGAACAGAAGCGGGGGCAGCGAGGGGGGACACGCAGTAAAGCAAGGACAGACGGCCAGCCCTGTGTGTCCGGGAAGGGGCTCCTGCGGTGAGAAGTGGCACAGGGCTGACCCTAAGGGCTCCGGCCGGGTCCCTTCCCGCGCAGCAGGGACAGGGGCTGACCCCACGAGCGCCCGGACACCTGATGCGGACAGCAGAAGCAGGGGCTGGCCCTGGAGGACTCCCGAGGCCCGACGCGCGCGGCACAGGCACGGCCGACCCCGCGGGGCTGGGACGTGCGGTGGACAACACCC
>NC_043711.1:2078319-2083496 GCF_006229205.1 Suricata suricatta | reverse complement strand
GGGAGCCGGGCGGGGCCGCCCGGGATTGTGGGAATGTGGCGGACTCGGCCGGCCAGCCCGTCTGTGCTCGGCCCCGCTCGGCCCCACTCGGGCGGCTCGCTGGTGTGGACCCCGTCGCTGCGGTAGCGGGACATGGGGACCTCGGCCCGCCGCGCGACGCGGGGGTACCAGCGCTCGGGGGTCTCCCGGGAGGCGCCCTGGCATTGCCTGGCCGGAAACGAACCTTCCTCTCATCCGTTAAGCATTAAGTGAATGCCTCCTGTACATGGGGCCTGAGCCCAGCACTAAAGCAGCGCGTGCTATTTGCCAAGCAGGAAACAAGCATTAATGGAACACCGACTGTAAACCAGGCATTACTTCAGTGCCTACTGTATGCCAGCCACTTACAAAGTGTTAATGCAGGGTCTGCTATCTGCCAGGGTTTTATGTTTCATACGCATATTGAGCAAGCGTTAATGGAGAGCCTGTTGTAAACCAGGCATGGACCAGGCATTAATGCATCACCTGCTATATACCAGACAGGGCAATAACATTATGGAGCGTTATGTATGGGCCAGTGCAATGCCTGCTGTATTCCAGGCAGGGAACAAGCATTAATGAGATGCCTATTGTATACCAAGCACCTCTTTAAGCCCTTTAAGCCAGCCCTACTACCCGGTTGGTCTTATTGGAACTTAGCCAGGCCCTTTCACTTACGTATGGACCTGGGCCACTTTCACCCTGAACCCATGGAGTTGTATAGCTCCGATGGCCCTAAAATACTTTACCATCTGGCCTGTTACCAAAAGAGACCTAGAACAAGGTTCAAACACAGAGAGGGTGATCAATCAATGTGTTTTGAATGACAGAAAGAGAATAAAAGAGCCTGAAGTGTTCCTGGTACAAAAGACCCATTTTACAGACAAGGAAACTGAGGCTCCAGTAGGAGCCTGCTATGGCGTCTCTCCCAGCCCTGACCCGGCGGGACCCCCGCCTCCTCTCGGCCACCTGGCCGTGCCCACTTCAGCCCCACACCTTCCGAGCCGCACCTTGACTTGCTGTGCTAGCCTATCTTGAGATATGAGGGGAGGGGAGGGTCAAAGTCTCCATTTATTAGTTGATGGGCCGTGTGGGAAGATTGGCTCTTTCAAGCGCTCATCCCTGGGCTTCCTACCCCACCTCAGCTAGACACACCTCCGGGGCAGGGGGCCCCTGCCCCCCCCCCCGAATAGACAACAGCCCCGGATGTCATTTGCTGTCCACAGTGACTACCAGACCATGAGCTCCAGGAAGGCAGTGACCAAATGTGTCTTGGTCACTGTGGGGTCGCCAAGTCCAGCAGAGCCTTGGGCCTCTTTCCTGCTCTGGTGACACTCCTGTGTACCAGGTGCTGGATGGATGGTGACGAGTGAAATCACTTACTCATGGCGTGAGCTCCGCGTGTGCAGGGAACTTTGTCCGTCTCGTCCCCTGCGGCCCCCACATTAACGCAGCATACAGTGGGGGCTCGATAAATGCCCAGCTCTCTTGCCTGCTTCTTCTGTTTCTCGGGAGAAAAAGCAATCATTGTCATTTCTTCCCTCTGTGTTCCTGTTTCTTGCTGCTGTTGGCCACCTTCGTCTGCAGGGCTTAGACCTCAGGGCGGAATCTTCTCTGGCGGCTTACTCTTGGGGGCACTGTGGGTGGGCAGCTGGGCCTGTTTCCCCATCCATAAAGTGGGCATAACAGTCGCTCTTTTTCAGAGCGCTATTGTAAGTAGCCAGGGAGATGTTCTTGAGAAGCACACAGTAGAAGCTTAATGTTTGCTTAAATATCTAAATACCAACGGGCGATGGAAGATAACCTCTACAATGGCCCCCAGAGAGCTCTGCTTTCTGGTATTCACGGCCTTGTGTAATTCACTCTCCAGCTAGGATGTGGCTCAAATTTAGTGACTGTGATTTGTTTTTGACATAGAATATGGAAGATGTGGGTTCAAGGACTTGAGGATACAGTATTTCTGGACTCTATCCTGGGCTCCTTCCTGAGTGCTCACTGTCTGCTGGAGGAGATGGGTGGGGTGCAGTGGAGGCACCCAGTGAGGCCCTGGGGTGGGGGGACCTTCAGATGAAGTCACCCTGACTGACAATGTGACTGTCATTTCATGAGAGACGCAACCAGACCATCCAGCTAAGTGCTCTCCAAGCCCTGGCCCTCGGACACCGTGGGAGGTGATGAATGTTTCTTGTTCTAAGACATCTGGTTTGGGGGGCTATTTGTTACACAGCAGTTGGTAACTAACATGTGCACCCAAGAGAAATGAAAACAGAAAATACAGGGGTGCCCTGGGGCTCTCGGTTGAGTCTTAGACTTTAGTTCAGGTGGTGATCTCACAGTTCATGAGTTTGAGCCCTGAATCGGGCTCTCTGCTGTCACACAGATCCTCTGTCCCCCCACCTTCTCTGCCCCTCCCCCACTCACGCTCGCTCTCTCAAAAACAAACAAAATTCTGGGGTACCTGGGTGGCTTATCTGGTTAAGCGGCCGACTTTGGCTCAGGTCATGATCTCACGGTTTGTAAGTTCGAGCCCTGCGTCCGGCTCTGTGCTGACAGCTCAGAGCCTGGAGCCTGCTTCAGAGTCTATGTCTCCCTCTCTCTCTGCCCTTCCCATGCTCACTCTCTATCTCTGTCTCTCAAAAATAAACATTAAAAAGTTAAAAAAAAAAAACTGTCCACAAAACTTCAGAGCAGCTTTGCGCATAACATCCCTAAAGTGAGAGCGACTCAAAGGTCCACAGGAAGGTGCGTGGACAAGGTGTGGTCCACCAATACTCTGAAATATTACTCAGCCATAAAAAAGGAAAACCACACAGAACAGCATGAATGACCCTTGGGTGGCTTCCACTGAACGGATGAAGCCAGACACGAAAGAGGACGTGTTGTTCGATTCCATTTGTGTAGAATTCTGGGAAATGCCAGGTCCAGAAATTTGGAGTGACTACAAGGAGGTTCTGACTGCCTGGGGGTGGGGGTGGGGACAGGCGGGGGCACAGAGGAACTTTGGGGGGGAGGCAGACCTGGCTTTTCGCCATTTTGATTGTGCCAGTGGTTTCACAGAGGTAGACATGTGACAAAAGTCCTCTAATTGTCTATTTTACACCTGAGATTCAGGGAGCCCCGGTGGCTCAGTCAGTTGAGCATCCAAGTCCTGGTTTTGGCTCAGGTCATGTTCTCAGAATTGTGGGTTCAAGTCCCACATCGGGCTGCACAATGAGCATGCATCCGGCTTAAGTCTCTCTGCCCCTCCTCCCACTCTCAAAATAAACTTAACAAAAAAAGTTACTGTTAAAAAAATTCATGTGATGCAGTAAGACAGACCCATAAAGGGCATCTGGGGGGCTCAGTCCATTAAGTGTCCAACTTCGGCTCAGGTCATGATCTCGTGGGTGGTGAGTTCAGGCCCCGCATCGGGCTCTGTGCTGACAGCTTGGAGCCCAGAGCCTGCTTCAGATTCTGTGTGTGTCTCTCTCTCTGCCCCTCCCCTGCTCATACTCTGTCTCTCTCTCTTTCTGTCTCAAATAATAAATATTAAAAATAAAATTAAAATAAATGTGAGATTCCTTGCACGTCAGTTAATCCTTCATAGAGCTGCAAAAATAAGAAATGTTCCAGGAGGTGGTACTTGTAAAGTACACAGTGGGTGCTTAATAAATGCTTAAATTTTTAAAGGGACACTGAGGCAGGGGCAGGCAGCAGCGGACTGCAGCTGAGGACAGGGAGACGCCGACCCCGGGAAGGGGAGTCCCTATGCTCTCCTTCATGGGTGCACGGCCCCTCCTGCTGCGGGGGGGCGGGGGAGGCCCTGGGAGGAGGAAGTAGGGGGACCTGCAGAGGGCAGATCCACAGGGGGTGTCTCCTCCTCCTCTTCCATTCACCAAGCGCCTGCCGCAGGCCCAGTGAGCAGGCCGGGAGCTGGGCCGCACCAGGAAGGCCCCGGTGAGTAAAAAGGGAAACTGAGAGCCAGCGGGACCCAGCCAGTTGCTAAACGCTGACTTGGGCTTCCCCACCCAGAGAGACAAAGTCCGGGGCCGCTGCCCCTCGAAGGCCGGGAGGCCCTGCCTTCCTGGCTCCCTGCGGCCTCCCGGCCTCCTCTGTCCTTGGAAGTTGGCCTCCCGTCCCTGACGAGTTCAATTTTATGAGGGGTCCAGAGGCCGGCGAAGAGGCCGTTTCCTGACACAGAGTAAAGGTGAGGGGGCCCAGGCTGGGGCAGGCAGGTCGGAGGAGCACCCAGGGTCAGAGTGCCAGCCCTGGAACTGGGCGACAGATGTCACGGCACTCGAGTCCCTGACCTTCTTCCGAGCTCAGCGCTTATTTTCTAGAAAAGCAATCACCGGGGTCGCCTGGGGGGCTCAGTCAGTGGAGTGTCCAACTCTTGGCTTCGGCTCAGATCTGGATCTCATGGTTCGTGGGTTCGAGCGCCGCGTCGGGCTCTGCACTAACAGCTCAGGGCCTGGAGCCTGATTGGGATTGTGTGTCTCCCTCTCTGCCCCTCCCCTGCTCTCTCTCTCTCTCTCTCTCAAAAAAAAAAACCTAAAAATTAAAACAAAAGAATGTCCACATACCAATAAGCACATGGAAAGACACCCAGTCACCGTGGACACCCAATAAAGGCTGGTGTGTGTGATTCAAAAGAAAAACAAAGATGCCCAATATCATTAGTTACGAGGGAAATGCGGATCTCAACAGCAGAGGGACACCCCCGGCTCCCACGGGGACAGCCAGGGTAGGAAGGCCAGACTCGAGGACACGCCGGCCGGGGAGGCGGAACCAGGACCTTGGTCCACTTGCCGGTGCGGATCGGAAACCTGCAAACGACTGGGTCTTTCTTCCCGGAGGTAAACACACAACCACCAGACCCCCCCCAACCCCACTTCCGGGTTCCCGCCCACCGGAAGCGGAAACAGCCGTGCCCACAAGAACGTGCACGTGCGTGAATGTCCACAGCACCCTTATGCACAACAGCCCAAAAGTGGGAGCAACTCAAGTGTGCGTTAAAGGAGGAGTGTATAAATTCCATGAGTCCGCTGCGCACGCGCACGCCCACAGAGGCCCGTGTCCGCCGCGCACGCGCACGCACACACAGGAACGTGTCGGCCGTGCACGCGCACATCCCTCAGGCGTGTCCGCCGCGCACGCGCACGCCCCTCGGCCGCGAGCAG
>NC_043711.1:2073174-2078219 GCF_006229205.1 Suricata suricatta | reverse complement strand
TTTTTTTGATAAAGTGCTATAAATATATTTTCTGTCCTCCTTATGATTTTCTTAATAACATTTTCTTTAGCCGACTTATTTGTAAGAATACAGTAAATAACATGTAATGTACAAAATATGTGTCTGTCGATTTATGTTATCGGTGAGGCTTTGGATCAACTATAGGCTATTAGTAATTAAGTCTGGGGGAGTCAGAGTTATGCGTGGGGTGTCAGCACCCTTAACCCCCTAGCTGTTCAAGAGGCGCTTGCATGTTGACGTTAGTAGTACCTGCTAAAGAGAAAACCACAAACAGTAAGGGAAGGGAGTGGATACATGGATGCAAGGATTAGGGAAGGATTCTCTGAGGAAGTGAGAGGCACAAGTCTATCTACAAGAGCATTCCAGAGAGCAGAGAGAGCCAGAGCAAAGGTCCTGGGGCAGGACAGGGCCTGCAATGTTGGAGGAACAGCTCCAGAACCCGTGTGGCTGGAGCAGAGTAAATGAGGGCGAGAGAGGGAGGAAGGGAGGGCAGGGAGGGGACGGGGCAGGCCCTGCAGGGGCTTGGGGGCCTCAGGAGGACTTCGGCTTTTACCCCAGGGAGCTGGGAGCCCTGGAGGGTTGTGGGCAGAGGCAGAGAGGGAACGGACTCTGGTGCTCACGGGCGCCCTCTGGCGGCTGTTCTGGGGAGGACAGACACGGTGCGGGAGGGAGGGCCAGGGCAGGGGGCACCCGGCGGGGTCCAGGCTGGTGTTGATGGTGCTGGGCCAGGTGGAGGCTTGGGGATGGGGAGAAGCGGGCTGGTCAGTAACAGCCCGGATTCTGCACCCACAGTTTCTAAGTTCACATCCCAGCTCCGAAACCTTGAGCCATGACCTTGAGGCAGTGACTCAATCTTTCTCCATTTCCTTTTTGCAAAGCAAATAGAACAGTCACCTAACTCAGGAGATTTAATTTGTGCAAAATGCTTAAAACAAGGCCTCCAGCACAGTAAACGGTCCCTGACCGTTGTTTTCTGTTGCAATACCGTTCATTATCCCAGGGGTGCCCCAGCCTGGAAGGTTCACACTGACCCCGCCTCCCTCCCTTTGCCTCTGGGGAACCGTCAAGGCCCCTCCCAGTGGATTCGGAGGCAAAGACTGGAGTTTTGTCACCTTGACAGGTTTCAGCTTGGGCCAAGGTGTCTGGAGGGACTGAAGGAAGGAACGAGTCCCCTGACCCTTCCGTGCAAAGCCCTGCCCCCCCCACCCCCCACCCCCCTCCGATACTCGCTTCCCACCTGTGTCCCTTTCTTTCTCCTGGTTCCTTCTGTGCAGATTTCCTCCCTGGTTCAGAGGCTGCTCGAGGATCAGGACTCGCAAACTCCTACTCACCCTTCAAAACCTCAGCTCAAATGTTTGGCAGAAACTTCATCTCCTCCCTGCAGACTCTCCTCAGACCCTCTCTCCGCTTCAGCCCCGCACGACCAGGCTCCTAAGAACCCCCCGGGAGGCTCCCCGCCTAGACTCATTTCCTCTCAGGCCGAACTTGAACTTTCGGGTCCTGCAAGCTCCAGGCAGATTCACGCCCTGGTTTGCGGGTGCCGTGCCATCTGCCCGGAACGTTCTCCTCGCCCTCTCTGCTTTACCGATTTCCGAAGCTCCCCCCGAACACCTCCTCCTCCATGCAGCCTTCCCTGCACACAGAGCCCGACTTCCCACCCCTGAGCACCCCAGCCCCAAGTCCCGCAGGGACTCGAGCCCCACACGGGTGGCAGATCTGTGACTGGCGCTGTCTCTCCCAGATGAGCTGGAAGTGGTGAACTTCTATTCATCCTTTAAAACCCCAGCTTAGTACCCCCACCTCAGCATCATCTCTGCCAGCCTCCTTCTGACAAATGCTTCATTCCTTCTCTGGAGGTTCCCAGCCTCAGGTCCCCTCTTCTGCCCCCTGGAGCTAAAAGCATCTGTGTCCAGTTCTGTCTTCTCCAAAGTGGAGATTTTTCAATGGCCGGGCCTCCGGACCTGTCCCACGTGGGGCATCAGGAATATACGAAACAGGAAGGAGAGGAGGAGAGAAGGCCTGATTGAAGTCTGTGTCGCACTAATTCCAGCTGAACTGAGACCTCAGGAAATAACTGAACCGAGATGTTTAGGGAAAAAAAAGTTACGGGGCGCCTGGGAGGCTCAGTCGGTTGAGAATCTGACTCCTGATTTCAGCTCAGGTCATGGTCTCAGGGTTCGTCAGTTTGAGCCCCGCGCTGGGCTCGCTGCCTTCAGCGCAGAGCCCGATTCAGGTCCTCTGCACGCCCCCCATCGCCCCTCTCCCACTGGCACTCTCTCAAAAATAAATAAACACTAAAAAAAAAAAACTTGCATTAAAAAAAGTTATAAACCATTTCTTCCCGTGTGCAGGTTGAGTTTCTTGTTCCCAAATTAGGGCAAAATGGTCCGCAGTCCCCTGGGCTACGCCGCCGGTAACAGGAGAGCGCTGCACAGCCTCTCCCCGCCCCCCCTCTGTCCTGGCAGCGGAAACTCCCAGAACGCGGTTCAGGTGGAGGCGGCCCTCACTCTGCACAAAGCAGGCCCAGGAAGCCGCATTTTCCACAAGCTCATTGTGAGCCTGGGGTGGGAGGCGGGGCGCTTCTGAGATGCCACCGTGCAGGACCAGGGCCGGGCCTCGCTGGGGTTCCTGGGATACAGAGGGAGTGGAGAAGCCTCTTTTTTGTTGAACTTATCATTGAATTTAAATCAGGGGCGCCTGGGGGGCTCAGTCGGTTAAGCATCCGACTTTGACTCGGGTCATGATCTCACGGTTCGGTTGGTGGATTCGAGCCCCGCGTCAGGCTCTGTGCTGACAGCTCAGAGCCTGGAGCCTGTCTTTTGATTCTGTGTCTCCCTCTCTCTCTGACCCTCCCCTGCTTGCTCTCTCGCTCTCTCAAAAATAAATAAAACATTTTAAAAATTAAAAAAAAAATAAAATGCACTCAGGACTTATTTTCATCAGTACGGCCAGACATGCAGACATGGGAATGCCTGTCGTGCAGAAAGAAACCTGTCCTCTGGGTCCCTGAAAATGGGAGGCAGGCCCACACCGGGAAGCACCAGGGTCAGTCAGGAGGTGGGTGGGGGCCTAGAAACATGGGCGAGAGCCTTTACTATGATCTCCAGGGGAGGGGAGGGCGAGGCAGGGTAAGCGAGCTGGCGGAGGTGGGGCTGACTGCTGTGAATGATTGCAGAAGGGTCTAGGACGCAGCCCCCCCCCCCCCGCCCCCTCCCCGGGTACCTGGCACCCGGCTCCGGGGTGAGGATGCCGGGGAACAGTGGTCTCCCGCTGAGAGCCCCGCAGGAGGCCCGAGGTGGGGTGTGGGCCCTGCACTGGCTGGCGAGCACGGGCGGGCTGTTTGCTACCTCTAGGAATTCCCTAGCTTTGGCGTCTCCAGGGTCACCAAGCCCCCAAGATGTCAGAACATCAGAAAATAAAGGGGAAAAAAAAAGACACAAGTAACACAGGATCCTTCTGGAGGGGACGTTAGAAGCCAACATCTGGCACGCAGCGCGCTCACTCCCCCCGGGGTGAACAGAGCTGCAGAAAATACAAACAGAAACAAACGGATGTCCACACGGCCAATCCTCACCATCCGGGTATTCTCCGCTTGCAAGGTCACGGTCTCGCTAACATTTACCTGCAATCCTGAAATCACTACTCGAGCCACTTTTCAGTCATTTGCTGAAGCAAAAAGCAGGTGTCGCCCTGCGGGCACATTCCCAGCTGAGGTGGACGCCGGTGACACTGCCTTCGGGTCTCAGCTCCAACGGTAAACCAGTGTCTTCTCCTATCTGTGGCATGGCACATGTGTTGCTTTCTGGGGCTTTCTGCCGGTGATTTTGCTGTTTGCAAGGCCCCCCACGCCTCCCGGCCGGCTGTCGCTCCGACGCTCCTGAAGGCTGTGACTTGTCTTCTGGAGGAAGTACTGCCTCTCGAAGGTTCCGTCCCTCCGTTCATGGGGAGCAGCTGTGTTCTCGAGCAACGGCCCACGTCAAAGAGGGTGTCTTTGCGGGGCGCCCGGGGTGGTGCAGTCGGTCAAGCATCCGACTCTTGATTTCCGCTGGGGACATGATCTCACCGTCCTGAGTTCAGCCCGGGGTCAGGGTGCCGCTGACAGTGCGCAGCCTCCTGGGGATTCGCTCTCTCCCTCTCTTTCTCTCTGCCCCAACTCCACTCACTTGCCCTCTCAAAATAAATAAACTTTAAAACATTTTTTTAAAAAGGGGGTATCTTCGGGGTCCCTGGGTGACACAGGCCCTTCGACGTTGAACTCTTGATCTCGGCTCAGGGCATGATCTCAGCGTTGCGAGTTCGAGCCCCACAGCAGGTTCTGACCCCGCGGGGGCCGCCTGCGATTCTCCCCCTTTCTCGCTGCCCCTCCCCCACCTGCGCGCGTGTGCGCGCGCTTGCGCTTAAAATCAATGAACTTAAAAAACATTTGAAAGAGGGTCCTTTACACAGAAACTCATGACACATGCTTACGTAGTGACGGGTGGCCGGAAGTGTGACCAGAGGCCGGCAGGAACCCAACCCCGAGCTCCCCCAGAGTCCTTCCTGGGCGCTCACCGACCCCGTGTCTGCGGCCCCCTGACTTCGTCCTGGGTCACAAGAACCGACGGTGCCCACATCCCGCCTCCCCCACCCGACGGCCGCAGATAATTATTAAAAATTACTAAACCCCGCCCCCCGACGTTAGAATCAACACCACGCTTTCAGAATGGCCGTCGCTCGTCCCAGAGCAGTCAAGGCCATGTCGCATCGCTCTCTGCCCCGGCCCTCGGAGAGGGAAACCGAGGCACGGGAGTGAGGGGAGCTGGGGCTCGCCGGGCACCGTCCCCCCGCCAGCGCCTCTGCACGGAGGCTCCTGTAAAGGCTTCCGGTTCTGAGCCCTCTTGGAAAACCCTTCCCTGATCACCCCTTATCTGTGTCCAGCAATAAAAGTCTCCAAGGTTCGCGGGCGGCCAGATAAGGCGGACACGTGAGCGGTGGCCCCCGCCCGGGACCCAGCGCAGCGCGGACCCGCCGCCGCAGCGCCTCCT
>NC_043711.1:2062745-2073074 GCF_006229205.1 Suricata suricatta | reverse complement strand
CTCCGCGCCCCACCCCTGCCCGTCCCGCAATCCAGGCCCCCGGCCCTGCCCTCCAACCCACCCGGCGCCCTGAGGCCTTCGGCTCTGGTCTCCCCAGCCAAGCAGGTTTGGGATTTTTGTTTCCGTGATTTTTTTCTTAATACTTTTAAGGTCTAGTAAACGTACGTGCAGAAAGCCTGCCACTTTAACCCCTTCTAAGTGCACAGCTCAGCGGCGGCCAGCAGTGTCGTGAATGTTGTGCGCCGCCCCACCGTCCGTCTCCAGAACCTTCCGCCAGTCTGTCCCCATGAACCACGCACTCCCCGCCCCAGCTCCCACCATCGTGTGGACGCGACGCCTGTAGGGACCCCTGTGAGTGGGGTCACGCAGGACGTGACTGGCTTCTGTCACTGCGCAGTGTCCCCCGGTCCGGCGCGTCTCAGTTCACCTGCCCGCGGTGGGCAAATCCGTCCTCAGGGCCCTGGTTCCCGTTTCCATGGGTGGAAACCTGGAGTGAATCGCTGGGTCAGATGGTCACTCTGTTAGTCGGGTTTTTTTTTTTAATGTTTATTTATTTTTGAGAGTGAGAGCGAGGGAGAGCATGAGCGCGGGAGGAGCGGAGGAGACAGAATCCCAAGCAGGCTCCAGGCCCGGAGCTTTCGGCACGGAGCCCACGCGGGCCTCGAACCCCCGAGCCGTGAGATCATGACCAGAGCCCAAGGGGGGCGCTTCAGCGACTGAGCCCCAGGCGCCCGGTGAGCATCTTTTCATGAGCTCCTAGGACCTGTGTAGATGTCTTTGGAGCTCAGTGGTTGGCCTGTGTCTTCATCGGGGCAGTGGGGCTGCTGGCAGCCCTTGGGGTCTGGCTTCCTCTGCTCCATGTCAGGTGTGCAAGGCGTGTCGTGCTGCGGCAGTGGACGCTGGGCCTTCTCCATGCAGTGACCCCATCACAGCTGCCCCTCCCACAGTCCAAGGGGCTCCAGGCTTGGGCTCCCAGTTCAAATCCCACCCCGGACTCTAAACCATAGTCTTCGTCAATCTGTTGGTCAAGGAACTGATTTAATAAGTCATGACCCAGGGGCGCTGGGGGGGCTCCGTCAGATAAGCCTCTGACTCTTGCTTTTGGCTCAGGTCATGATCTCACAGTTCGTGAGGTCGAGCCCCACATCAGGCTCTGCACTGACAGTGGGGGTAGCCTGCTTGGCCTCCTCTCTCTCCCTCTCTCCCTCCCCTGCACACGTGCCCTCTCACTGTCTCTCTCAAAACAAATAAATTAACTTAAAAAAAAAGTAGAGACGTACCTGCATGGCTCAGTTGGTTGAGGTCCAGTTTCAGCTACGGGCATGATCTCACGGTTCGTGGGTTCGAGCCCCGCATCAGGTGTGCTGACAGCTGAGATTCAGATTCTGTGTCTCCCTCTCTCTCTCTGCCCCTCCCTGGCTCACGCTCTGTTTCTCTCTCTCAAAACTAAATAAACATTGAAAAAGATTTTTTAAGTAGAAACTAGCATAGTGCACCGAGCTTTGCAAGACCAAGGGCATCTCGTGGAAGTCTCCTGGGGTCACGAACGCGCTGACACGCGTGCCCGAGCGAGCGTGTGCGTGCTCCCGTGTGCGCGTGCACATTCTCACAGGACGGCAAGGCTACAGCCCACAAAGGCCTAAGGCTTCCCACGCTTCCTGCTTTCATAATTTAATCCCCGTGTGTGAGCCGAGTGGGTTCACGAGAAGCGTGACTCTTCGCTGAGTGTGATTTTGCCAGGACACGGCAACGTTGGTGACATTTCTGGCTCTCTTGACTCGGGGAGATCCTGCCCCCAGGGGACACCGGGCTGTGTCTGGGGACATCTGTGCGGTCCCGACTGGGGTGCTGTTGGCATCGAGAGGGCGGGCGCTGAGGCTCAGCACGCACAGCGCGACCCCAGAGGATGACGGGGCCCCGATGTCCGAGTGCAGAGGGCAGGACCCTGGACCAGGCCGTGTGGCAGCCCCGAGCCCATTCCGGGTGCTGCTCATCGGGGATGTTCAAGCCGGGACACCGGCCCTTCGCTGGCCTCCTCCACCTGGGGCTCCGTCCCTGGGACACGCTGCCCCCGTGTGGACGCTCGGGGAACAGGCCCCCCCACCCGCCCTCCTGCTGGCGCTGCACACCGTCTGTTTCTTCCAAGATGGCAATATTCTAGCTCCAGGATGCCCGACAGTCTAGCCTCTTGTGGCCGTGGCTGCGGGGCCCTTGAGATGTGGCCGTGGCAAGACTGAGCAAGTGAGTTTTCAATTTCCTGTCATTGCAGTTCATTTACCTTTAAATGCAAATGGTCCCATGTGGCTCACGGGGACCCAAGTGAACTGCCTGGTTTGTATAGAAAGCAGACGCTCATCCCTGGGCAGCAAGGGTCCCTCTGTGTGTGTGGTGGGGGGGGGGGGGGAGGCCATTGTGCCTCCAGGTTGGGAGACACGTGTATATTTAGAACTACAGTTTTGAATTCTTGTATATTTAACCCGTACTAGCACCAGACCCTTTTCTGAGCACTTAACCCCCCTCGCTTCAAGTCTAGACTCAAATAAATACTGACAGCATGCCCATTTTATAGAAGAGGAAACTGAGGGTCAGAGAGGACAGCTGGTCAAGTGCTCAGACCTCTGTGCCAACCCCCAGCTAAGGGACCCTCAGGTCCTATTTCATTCCATTCCACAACTTTCTAGAACGTGTATGACTCCCATTTTGCAGAGAAGACAACTGAATCACCCTGCAAGTTGAACACCAGAGGGAGAGGTGCCCAGTGGCTCAGTTGGTGGAGCGTGTGACTCCTGATCTCAGGGGCTGTGAGTTTGAGGCCCACGTTGGGTTAGAGATTACTTAAAAATAAAATCTTAGGGGCGCCTGGGGGACTCAGTCGGTTGCGTGGCGGCTTTGGCTCAGGTCATGATCTCACGGTTAGTGAGTTCGAGCCCCGCGTCGGGCTCTGTGCTGACAGCTAAATCAGTGCCTGGAGCTGCTTCAGATTCTGTGTCTCCCTCTGTCTCTGTCCCTCCCCTGTTCAGGCTCTGTCTCTGAAAAACAAATGAATGTTAAAAAAAAAATTTTTTTAATAAATAAAATCTTAAAAAAAAAAAAAGAGGCGGGGGACCTGGGTGGCTCAGTCAGTTAAACATCCGACTGACTCTTGGTTTTGACTCAGGTCATGATCTTGTGGTCTGTGGGATCGAGCCCCCACATCAGACTCTGTGCTGACAGCGTGAAGCCTGTTTGGGATTCTCTCTCTCCCTTTCTCTCTCTCTCTCAGCCCCTCCCCTGCTTGCAGTCTCTCTTTCTCAAAATAAATAAATAAACATTAAAAAAATTTTAAATCTCCTTTTAAAAACAGCAGGGGGCACTACCCTCAGCACAAAGCCTGGTTCCGATCCTGTCCCCGTCTCTGGGCACCTCCCCCCCTTGTGCTCGCCCAAAAATGAATACATATTTTTTTTAAAAGTGAAAGAAAAAAGAATGCCAGAGGGAGGATTTCAACTCGCCTAAGTCTGTTAACCATGAGACCAAAGTGCCTCCCCAGAGCGGTCTACGGGGTGGTGGAGAATGCTGGGGGAAGGAGAGGTGACTGGTCCGGAGTTAGAGCCTCACCTCTGTCAGTTCCTAGCTGTGTGACCTCACGGAGGTGTCTTGCCCTCTCTGTGCCTCGGGGTCTCCTCAGCTCTAACTGAGTCTTCCTGGGGCTGTTCTGGGGAGTGAGTGATGTCATTTGTATTAGTTTGCTTGAGCGTCTGTAACAAAATCCCACAGGCCGAAACACCTGACATGTATTCCCTCGTGGTCCCGAAGGTCAAGGTGCCAGGCGGTCCGGGCTGGTGAGGGCTCTCTCCTCTGACAGCGGTGGCTGCCTTCTCACAGTGCGCTCACCTGGAGGGGACAGCGCTCGGGCCCCTCGCCCCCTTCCCAGGGCACCTGCCCCGGAGGGGCCCCGGCCTCTGACCTCCCCTAACCCTGACCCCCCACCGCCAAGCACCGTCGCTTGGGGATCACGGCTCCCACGGGAGCCTGTTGTGGGGACCGGCTCATTGCGAACCACTCAGAGCAGTGAGCGAGCCCGGCAGACACACCAGCCGGCGTGCCGCATGGTGGCTGCGTTGGAGCCCCGGCTCTCCTGCCACCCACTGTGCGTTCCTCGGCCGCAGCCTCCGTTTTCCCCGGCTGCAAAATGGGAGAGAACTGTTCCCACCTCAAGCGCTTGGACACCGGAGGTGTGAGTGCGTTTGGGGACCCTGGCCTCTTCCTCTACAATGAAGGGGGACGTTCGTTGTCAGGGGGGCTGGCTGGGCGCGTCGGGGCACCGGGGAGCCAGGACCGGGCACTGGGTCCTGTAGGCGATGCACCAGCTTCTCCTCCACTACATGGAGGGAAGGAGGCCCAGAGAGGGTTGGACCCTTATCCAGAGCCACACAGCCCCCAGGAGGGCAGGCCGGGTGGGCAGCCACACCTCTGCTCCCCACAGTCCCTAGATGTCCCCACAGTCCCCAGAGACACGCCCCCTGGCATCAGCCTCCTAATCTGGTGCCTAATTACCGCAGGGCCCCAGGGAGATACCGGGAACACTTTTTGAAGGCCTTAAACACCCAACAGCAGCTCGGGCCCTGCCAGCCTGGCCCCGAGGGCACAGCCGAAGCCCCAGGGAGAAGGAAAAGTGCAAACACAAGCCTAGTCAAAGTCAGACACAACCCTGGCCGGTGGCATCAGGCCTGGAGGCCTGGGTCCCCATCTCCCTGTCCCCAACCAGGCTGGGTAGCTGCCAGCCGGGCCCCTCTACTCCTGGGCCTCGATTGCCCACATTTGCGAAATGGGTTCCCAGGGAGTGAATTAACGCATGAAGAATACGGGGAGCCCAGCGAGCCGGAGGCCCGTCACCACCGTCCGGCCACGATTGCTGTCTGTCTGTCTTTCTCAGGCCCCACAGTTGCAGGCAGAGCTGGAAGGGTCAGGAAGCAAGGAGCCCTGCCCAGGTTCCAGCGCCGAGGGGCTGACAGTCCCTGGTGAGGTGGGGGGGTGCGCGGGGACACGGTGACCCGGGCATGGGGAGGGGCAGCCGCCGCCGCGGGGGACAGTCTAGTGGGTCTTCAACAGTGACACATGGAGGGGCGCCTGGGTGGCGCAGTGGGTTAAGCGTCCGAGTCTGAACTTGGGCTCAGGTTACGGTCTCACAGTTTGTGAGCTGGAGCCGGCCTGTGCGGACAGCGAGGAGCCTGCTTGGGGTTCTCTCCGCCCCTCCCCCACTCGTTCTCTAAATAAATAAGTAAACAAACTTAAAAATAATTTTTAAATAATTTTTAAAACTTACTAAAAAGTGGCACGTGGAGTTTCCAGCGGCCCCACGATTCCACTCCGCATCCACCCAAGAGAAATGGAAACACGTGTCCACACACACCGGCACACGCGAATGCACAGCAGCGGGATTCACAACAGCGCACGGCGGGTGCAACGCACGGGTCCATCCACCAATGAAGGGTCGCGCACACCGTGTCCACCGCGCACGCGCGCCCACAGATGCGCGTGTCCACCGCGCACGCGCGCGTCCGTTCTCAGGATTGACGGCGATTTTCTCCCGTTCTGTGAATTGCCTTTTTATTCTCTTTTATTGGCTTTTATTCTCTTGATGGTGCTTCATTTCCATGAAGTCCGCTCCTGGTCTAACTTTTTAAGGCGGGTCCCTGGGTTCCCAAACCGGACTGGCCGGGCCTGTCCTGCAGGCCGCACGTCTGTCCGTCCGTCCGTCCTGCCCGCCACCTCCCCGCCCGCAGCCCGGTCAGTGCTGCCCCCCGGGCCTGCTTCTCTCTGCCCTCCAGGCCGCTTTTCCTGCGGGGCCAGCAAGTCCCCCAGGCAGTGCCCGGGGCTGACGATAGCTTCGGGGCCCCTGGAAACGCTTCTGTTCCCTCTGGAATCAGAAGGAAACGGTGAATACGATCAAGATCAGATCATCGTATTTCCACCCTGGATTGTCTCCGTCCGCATACCGGGGCATCATAAAATATATTCTGTAATGTTTTCCGTGGAGGAAGGAACCCACAAGAATCACCAGGCCACCCCGCGTCCCGCCGGCCCGGAAGGAACCAGAGGGAGGCTTTGCAAGCCGAATGGGACCGCGTTGCCCCCTCGTGGTACCGGAAAACCTTCCGTTCCCAGCAGCTTCCAGCTGGAAGTCCTAGTCCCTGGGTGGGCTGTCCCCTCCCTTCCCCTCCCTTCCCCTCCGGGTCTGGTCTCCTCCCCTCCAGCTCCTCCCTCTGCCTCTGGGCCTTGGCACGAGCTGTCTGCCCTAAGGGACCCCGTGTCACCTAGGTAACCCCTCACCAAGCAGTCCGGGGGGAAGCCCCCCCCACTGACCTCCCAGCCCCCAGGCAAGGTCAGCTCCATTGTTAAAAGCTCTCCTGGAAAGAAACTCCCCGCCCCTCTTCTCTCAATTTGCCATTTGGCTCTGATTAGAGGCCCAAGGCCCTCCCACCCCAGCGCTGCCTTCCGGGGGCATCCCCGGCCCCCACCCTTTCCCGGCGGGGAGCAGTGGCCCAGCTTGACAGCCACAGATGTCCCCAGAGGTTGCCAACCGTCCCCTGGAGGCAGAATCGCCCTGGTTGGGAAGGGCCTCTTCAGAGCAGGAATCAGATCAATGGCCGCCAAGCCCGCTGTCGCCTCCCCGGGCTCGCACAGGCCACGGGGCCCAGGACCGGACATGCTGCGTGATGCAGTCGAACTGTACTGTGGGCCCAGCCGTGACCCCCAGTTCGTCCGCAGGTGCGGCTTGCAGGGAGTGAGGTCACAGGTGGCGCCCCCATCTGAGAGCACTTGGCGGCCTTGTGATAAGGGAGCAGCAGGCTCGGGGAAGGCGCCCCCCCTCCCCCATCAGGCCAGGGAGAGGGTTCTCACCAGACCTCACCTGCCAGCACCTTGATCTTGGACTTTCCAGCCTCACAACTGTGAGAAATCATGGGGATTGTTCCCCTGCCGTCCAGCCATGGTGTTCGTTACAGCCGCCCGGGCCAGGCTGCTTCGGGCTTCGCCTTGGGCAGCGCAGTCCTGAGAAGACAATGGGTTGTCACCTTCACAGCCAGCAGGACTCACTGAGCACCTAGTGTGTGGCAAGCTCTGTGCAGGGAATAAGGGCCTGAAGCCCAGCCTTGTGGGGCTGACGGTCTCGTGGAGACAATAAACCCATGAAGGAAAATATAAAGGCAGAGGTGTTCCTATAAAGAAAAATAGAGAGGGATGAGTGAACGGATGTGGGGCTGTGTCAGGGAGGCCCAAGGCGGCCTGTGTGGGGAAGTGATAGCTGAGGCCTGCAGGAAGTGATGGTCGGGCCAGGTTATTTCTAGGGGGAGCGCCTCCCAGGCAGGGGGCACAGCCTGTGCAAAGGCCCTGGGGCAGGACTGGGTCCGGCGTGTGGGAGGAACTGAACTGGAGCAGAGTAAATGCGGGGGAGAGAGGGGGGAGCGGAGGGCCTTGGGGGCCACGGGAGGGACACTGGGTCCCATTGACACTACATTAGGGCACTCGTTTTGGCAGCACATACACTAAAATTGGGACAATACAGAGACGATTAGGCCCCTGGACAAGGACGACGCACCAACTCATGCAATGTTCCAGATTTTTACAAATTTAAGCCAAAAATTATAGGTTTCTTTGTTTTTCACTAAACAGGCGATTGAAATACATAGTACAATGAAATGGACAGCATAAATATTCAACTTCGTTTTCCATCTATGAGACTCTCACAATAAAATCACAGTCATTTTGTACGAAGAAAAAAGAAGTGATAAATGTATTAGGGAGGGGTGCCTGGGCGACGCAGTCCATTAGGTGACTGACTCTGGACTAGGGCGCAGGTCATGCTCTCACGGTTTGTGAGGGTTTGTGAGTTCAAGCCCCGCGTCGGGCTCTGCACTGACCATGAGGAGTCTGCTTGGGATTCTGTCTCTCTGCCCCTTCCTCTCTCTCTGCCCCTTCCTTCCCCACTCATGCTTTCTCTCTCTCTCTCTTTCTCAAAAATAAACAAACTTACGAAAAAAATTTGTGGGGCGCCTGGGTGGCTCAGTGGGTTAAGCCTCCGGCTTCGGCTCATGTCAGATCTCACGTTCGTGGGTTCGAGCCCCGCGTCGGGCTCTGTGCTGACAGCTAGCTCAGAGCCTGGAGCTGCTTCCGGTTCTGTGTCTCCTTCTCTCTCTGCCCCTCCCCCTCTCATGCTCTGACTCTCTCTGTATCAAAAATAAATAAAACATTAAAAAAAATATTTTTTTAAATTTTAATGTGTTAGGAAATCCAGGGAGGAACACCACCTGATCTCCGTCTTCAAAACTCCCCCTCTGAGCCTGGCTCCCCCAGGAGAAGGAGATACAGTACAGGAAGGGGGAAGGAATTGATCCTGGGGTGGCGGAACGGAAGCGGAGGCCTCAGGGGGACTCACAGTTCCCAAGAGGGACAGCTGAGAGACGGACAGAGCGACGACCAAGAGGTGACAGATAACAAGACAGTCGGCGGGATCTATGGTATAGAACCACATGGTAGGTAATACATAAGATCAATGGATGTCAATCAATAGATTGACAGATTACGGTTTCGGATGTACCCACGTGAATATTAGCGGGCGTGTACTTCTCCACCCGGCGCACTGGAAGGGTCTGGGAACAGCCAGTCCCAGAAGTCTGACCACATCTGGCAGCCTGCTCTTGCTTCCCAAATATCAACCCGATCGGAAGGAGCCAGGCTCCCCTGGGGAGCCAGCTGAGAGCAGGGCCGGGCCCGGAGAGGACAGATGAGCTTGGAGTGTCTGGTGTGGCCGGACAGAAGGGGAACCGAGAGGGGAGAGGGGTACAGACATCTCACATGACACGGGGGCCGCCTCAGGAGGCTCTGGAATGGGGGACAAATTCAGGGACCCCTGGATTCTGGGTGTATTTGTGAAGCCGGACCCCGTGAGGTCACGTATGGATCATAGCAGCCTATGTGTGTTTGTTACCTCATTCACGTCCCGCTTGGCTTCTGGACTGTGAGGTCAGGGCCAGGCACACAGGGCGCCCCTCGCAAATGCTTGTTGAGTGGCCGAGCTCCGGGGATGAAGAAGGCGGATCCGAAGGAAACAGAATCAATCCATCCTCGCCTTCCCAGAGCCTCACCTGCAACATGGGGGAAATAATTACCGTGTCACTGACTCATTCCAGAAAGACCTGAAATACTTTCTGCCTGCCGCTGACCCCAGCTGTGTGCTGGGACACAGCGGGGAAATCAGACAGGACGGGGCGACGCACAACAAAGGCGACCATGGCTCAGCGGGCTCTTTCCAGCGCCATGCGTGCTGCTTAAAATAATAATAAAACGGAGGGATGTGATACAGACTGATTGCAGCGTTGGTTTCTTTTTCCCACCAGGCCGGCAGAGAAGGCCTGCCAGCCGGCGCGGGCCACGTGATCCAGGCCTGGCCAATCGGAGGGTTCCAGCAGACGAAGCGCCTTGACTCCAGGTGTCCTGGGCCAGCCAGGGTGCAAAGCGCTGTTCCGGGTCTATCTTGGGGGATGCTTCCAACCCACCCGCTCATCCGTTCATTCCCTTGTTCATTCATCCATTCACTATTTGTCCAGCACTTAGGGCGAGGCAGGAACAGCTGCAGGCGCTGGGGACCCAGCAGTGAAGGATACAGACACACATCCCCGCCCCCGGAGCTTCCTGGTGGGTAATTCTAGAGAATCAACAAAAGCAACACATAACACACTTCTGTGTCCGACGGCGATGAGCCTCCCGGTGGGAGACCATGTTGGGCGGTTGCTGGTTTGGGGAAGGGGGCAGGAGCAAGGGCACGCGGCCACGGCACTGGGGGGAACAGGTGCAGCGAGCCAAGGGCGCGCGCGGGATTGGATCCTCTTCTTATCGAACATTTCGAAGTTTTGCTCATCATGGAAATTTTTTCATTAATTTCAATTTGTTCAAATATTGCCTCATGCAAATCAAAACTGCAACGAGATGCCACTTTGCACCCACCAGAACGGTTATTGAATTTTCCTTTTTAAAAAGAAAGGCCGCAGCGAGTGTTGGCAGAGAGGTGGAGAAATCGACAGGCTGGCGCACGGCTGGCGGGGACGCTCGGCTGGCGGGGACGGGGGTCGTGAAATGGGGCCGCGCCAGAAGCAGCTCAGCAGCTCCTGGAAATGAAACGCAGAATCACCGCCGTGACCCAGCAATTCCACTCCTGGGTGTGATCCGAGAGAAGCGAAATTACTCATCCACGGGCAGACTTCGGTACGAGCGTGACAGCAGCAGGGGTCACAAGAGCCACAAAGTGGAATCACCCCCCCCCCCGTGTCCATCAGTGGACAAACGGACACA
>NC_043711.1:2058665-2062645 GCF_006229205.1 Suricata suricatta | reverse complement strand
TCACCCCCCCCCCCGCCGTGTCCATCAGTGGACAAACGGACACAAGCAACACGGTCTGTCCGTGCACGCGCCCGTCCCTCAGGCGCGTCCACCGTGCACGCGCACGCCCCTCGGCCGCGAGCAGGAGCGAGGCGCCCGCCCCCGCCGCCCCGCGGACGGATCCTGAACACACGACGCTCTGGGAGGGAACCGGCCACGCGAGGCCACGCGGGGTGGGAGTCCACGTGCGGGACCGTCCGGACGGGAAGGGGCTCGTGGATGCGGGGGGGCTGGGACAGGGGGAAGGGGAGTAACTGCTGTTGAGCACAGGGCTTCTTTCTTGAAGTGACGGAATGTTCTGGAACTAGAGGTAATACTGGTACAACATGGTGAATGGATTAAATGGTCTCCAATGGTAACTCTTATGTGTATTTTAACCACAATAAAAAAATAGATTGCATTAAAATAGTGTTTAGCATGTAGGCTGAGCTTTTGGGTGCCTCCCCCTTAATTTCATGTGTCAAGAACGTGCCTCCCTCAAAAGTGTACTTGTCCTAGAGTCCCAGCCCGGCCAGAATTAAATAGGGACGTCACGACGAGGCCTCATTGAGAAGGTGACCTTTAAGTCAAGACTGGAAAGGAAGGAAAGAATTAGCCAAAATGGCATTTGGGGCTGAGTATGCCAGCAGAGGATGTTGTCCACACCAAGGTCCTGGGGCAGGACTGCGCCTGGTGTGGTGGTGGAGCGGCAGCCAGGAGGCCCGTGTGGCCGGAGCAGGGGGGAGACAGGGGAGGGGGGGGCCGGGAGGGCATGTTCCAGTTGGAGCAAGGCCTTGGAGGCCGAGGGGAGGAGGGGGGACGTTTACCCCAGGGAGATGGGGTCCCTGGAGGGCTGTGGGCAGAGGAAACGCAGGACTTGAGCCAAGTTTTTAAAGCCTCTTAGCTCTGCCAGGGGGAGGGCTTTCCACCTCCCCAGTGAGCGCTGTAAGCCTCCGCTCAGAGTCCCGCCCAGCACACAGTAGGCGAAGTAGACAGTCACTGAGGGAGTGAATGAATTCCAGCTCCATTTGGGCCGGGCGGGGCGGGGGAGGAGGTGCAGAGGGGCCGCTCACACCGCCCCGAGCCCCCCAGCCAGGTTCGGGCTGCCAGGCGCTCAAGCCCGGAGCTGGGCAGCGGACGCCCCAGCCCCGCCAGGCTTACCAGAGGGCGGTCGGCAGCGGCCCGCGGTGGCCACCTGTTTCCTCCCCCGCCTGTGATTAACGGCCCTGCGGCCCATCCATCACGCACCAGCCAGTGCCTGGCTCTGCCCGAGGCCGTGGGGCCCAGCGCTCATTTGTAAGCCGGCTGAGAGGCTGCTCTCTGACGGTTGGAGCCATGAGGCCGATCCCTGCCGCAATCTGCCCCCCAGACGTGGCCCTGAGAACCCCCCTGGGGCAGAGGAAACATCAGGATTCGGGTCCAGAGGTGGGGATGGGTGGGAGCGGGAGGGGTGTGCACTGGCAGGGCCCCCAGGGAGATCTGGAAAGTCCCGGTCCCTCCAGATTAAGGATACAGTCATGACTGCCCCGTCCTGAGCATTCTCCCTGCCTTCCTGGCACCTGCTGCTTCTCCACGCAGGGCCCAGCGCAGCCTCTCCCTGTCCTCGGCCTCACCGTGGGCACCCCACCCCGTCTCCCGCCCTGCCTCCCCCCTCTGCCCCCCCAGCCCCTCCATGCTGCTCTAAGCCCGGGCTTCTCGGCTGGGGGCGATCTGGCCCCCAGGGACACTCAGCAAGGTGCCCACACTTCTGCTTGTCGGCACTGGGCAGGGGGTGCTCCGGGCACCAAGCAGGTGGGGGCCCACCGTGCCCAGGACGGGCCCCGTGGACAATGATCCAGGCCGGGAGGTCAGGAGTGCACGGGCTGGCTTAGAAACCCTGCTCTGAAACCTTCCATGGCTCCCTGGTGCGCCCCAGGTGAGAGGTCAGCCCCTCAGTCCAGAATGTGGGGTCCTGCTCCCTCAGGCTTCTGCGGGGGGGCCTCTGGCCTAGGCCACCGTGCCCCGCCTCCACGTCCCACCTGAGGGGCAGTGTCACCTAGTGGTTAAAGGCCCGGTAGTTGACCTCACGTCCTGGCTACACTGTCTTCTCGCTGTGCGGTTTTGGCCGGGTCACCTGACCTCTCGGTGCCTTAATTTCCCCATCTTCCCAGTGTCACACTGCCTAAGGTTAAAGGGCTTAAAGTAGAGCCTGGTCCGTAGCGAAAACCATGTTCATGGTCTGGGACACGATTCTGGGCCTCCACCTGCTGGAAGGCCCAGCCCTGACCCCGCTGGACTTGGGGTCTCCGCCTCTGGCTCTGACGCGGCCAGCCACGTCGGGGGTCTGCTAAAATGGGAGTGTTCTGTCTCCACTATGGCCGAGTACTGGGAAGCGCCTACCCAGCTCAGGCTCAGCCCAGGTGGCTTCCCAAGGGACAGGGCGCCTGGCGTGTGGCTCACGTTGTCCCTGGGGACCCCACACTCGGCTGAATGCCCTGTGGTCGGCACCTTGAAATGCCTAAATTCCTAATTTTTCAGCAACAGGCCCTGCGTTTTCATCACGCCCTGCCTGAAAATCCTATGGCCCGTCTCCATCCAGGACTCTGACCCGGTCTGTGGGGCCCGCGGATTCCAGAACCTGTTAGGGGTACCAAGGGGGTCTTGTTGACATTTGCTCCTTTTATCCCTCAAGGCATCAGGACGAGGGGACCCACGTTTCCCTAACTCGTCTCTGGCCCCGCAGACGCTGTCCTGTTTAATGCACTGATGTTCTGCTCGTCAGGACTATTTTTGGCATTCATTTTTATTTTAAAAAATATCGTGTGAAAGTATTATTTATGGTGTAGGGCTTTGGGGGAGGACGGGAAGAGGCCGTGAGTGTTGCTTATTCATCTCACACTGGTCTGGCCTTTTCGCCTGGCCAGGAAAGGTGTCTGTAAAGTGTCCACTTTACAGACTGGGAAAACCCAAGGCCCCAAAACGTACCAAACAAGCAGAGGCAAGCTGAGGAGCTGACAATTTCGAGGACAGTGACGGTGGTGGTAAGAGACTGTATTTAGCACTTGCTGGGTTAGCAGTGCATTATTCCACTAGCTTCCTTGGGGCCTGTCCTGGACAGCAAGTGAGATCCTATCAAAAATCCCAGTTCGGCCGGCCCTGCTCCGGCCAGGGCTCCAGCCTCCCGGAGGCCCAGCTCCGCCCAGCAGCCTCCAAACCCTGCACCGTCTGTCAGGCCCCTGGCACCGGCTACAGAATTTGCATGGCCCAACCGTAAAGCAACCCTTGTTCGCACATGATTAGGAATTTCCAGGCCACGAACCCAAGCGCACGGCCCCTGTGCAAAGACCCTGCCCCCCTTCTCTGCCTGCTGCTCCACACCAGGCTCCTGGGCGCTGCCTCAGGGCTTTTGCACTTGCTAGTCCAGTCTCCTGGAGCACAGGGCCTGCCTCCACCCCTGCCCCCAGCTCCCCTTCCTCACCCTCAGGTCCCGCGTGTGGTTACAGAAGCCTCTCTGACCTTCCCGTTTGAAAATCGCCCCTTCCCCGCCCTCCCCGCCGCTGCTGCTATATCTGCTCCATCGCCCTTAACCGCGCACCGACCTGCCAGGGCCTGGCTTGGCTCGCCTGTTTGGCTGTCTCATGTCATCTCCACCAGGGCCCGGGCTTTGTGCCCCCCACCCCCACCCTCGAGGCTTGGAGCAGGGCCTGGCACACAGTAGGCGCTCAATAAACGTGTGCCCACGGAATGGCTCCCACGAGGTCGTTGGGATTACCGCGGCCTTTCTACAGCAGAGGAAACCGAGGCTCGAAGAGAAAACGGTCGGCGAGCCAAGGTTGCAGAGCACGTCCCTGGCACGCGTCCAGGTCGCGCCATGACAGAGCCGGCGGTTTAGATGGGGGCGGCCGGGCCCTTTCTCCGCCACATGGGGAAACCGAGGCCCGGCGGCGGCGGCGGCGGCCAGGGCCACCCCGCCGGGAGGGGCC
>NC_043711.1:2048008-2058565 GCF_006229205.1 Suricata suricatta | reverse complement strand
CCCCCCCCCCCCCCCCCAAGCCAGGCAGGGCCTCGGAGCGGCCTTGGCCTAGGGCCTGGGGCTCCCCAGGAGCCCCACCGGGCACCTCTAACACCGGGGCGCCTTTTGGGGCCTACGAGTGGGGGGAGATCCGAGGCGCACCCCTCCCGGAAGAGCGCGGCCGGGAGGGAGGGTGCTCGGAATCTGGAGAGGAGGGCCCCCCCGCGGGCGATTTCGGGCGCTCGGAGAGGCCCCTTCCCCAAGGGGGCTTTTCAGGGAGACCTTGCTCCCCCACCAACTTGGGGAGGGGCACTCTAGACGCGTTCTTCCCCCACGCGGAGGCAGTTGGGGCTCTCGGATGTGCACCCTCCTCCGGCGCTTTGGAGGGGCGGTAGAGGGCGCGCGCTGCCCCCCATCAAGGGCGGACCTTAAAACGCACCCCCACAGCCTGGGGGTGGCGGGGAACGAGGTGGCTCGGGCGCACCCACCCCCTCGCCTTCCCCAGGGAGAGGCGGGGGCAGGAAGCGAGGGCGGGGGCCGCGCCAGGGGCTGTAAACACGGGCCCGGGAAGTGGGGCGAGGGGGGGTGCGCTGCAGCCGCGCCGGCCAGCCGCTGCCTGGGGGTGGGGGGGGAATCGCCCCGCCTGGCCCTGACCCGAGCCGCCCCCACCCCGCAGGGCTCCTCTCACCTACCCCAGCAACTCAAATTCACCACCTCCGACTCCTGCGACCGGATCAAAGATGAGTTTCAGCTGCTGCAGGCTCAGTACCACAGGTGAGCTGGGAGCCAGGGGCCCTGCAGGGGGGATGGTGGACCCCCCCCAGGCCGAGAGGGGCGGTTGTGGCCCCTGCTGTATACATATACTTGAAAAAAATGTAGGTGGAGAGTGACCTTGTAGGTGGTAGGCGTTGTCGTGAGCACTTTTCCCGTGTTAAACTGGTCTAGACATCAAGACGGCCCATTTCACAGGTAAGAACACAGAGGCACCAAAGGCTAGATTATTTGCCTAGAGACTCAGCAATCTGTGTGGCTTCAGAGCCTCTCTCCCCACCCCCACCCCAATCCCCCAGTGGGTAAAAGACCTCCCAAGAAGTTGGGGGATGGACCCTCCACCTCCCCACCCCTACATTCTGTAGCCTGTTAGATCTCTCTCTGCTTAGTTTTGGAGAAAGAGTCCCTGGTGTCCTGCAGATGCCCCAAGGTGGTTCTTTCTCCTGGATTTAATCTGACGTTGTCAAGGGCTGGCCAAGTGCAGGACCTACGGGGAAGGAACTGGTACTGTCTCCGTCTTACACTTAAAGAAATTTCAGCTCCGAGAGGTCAGAGATTTTCGGGGAATGCACAGCGAGGAAGTGGCACACGGAAACCTGCAAAGAACGAGAGGCCTCAGGGCTGTGTTCTGCAGGGAAGGCCTTGCCTGGGGACCCGAAGGGGCTCTTGGGTCACGAATCCCAGCGAGGCCTTGGGCTCTTCTCTCTGGACCTCAGTTTACCCCCACAGAAGTGATCTAAGAAGCAAGGAAACAGTGAGATGCAGGTATATAGATATATTTACAAAAATCTCAGCTTTTGAGGGTACTTTCCATGCCCCTCTTGTGCTAAATACTGAGCCTACATCCTCTTGTTTAATTTTCCCCCATTGTCCTGCTGCTGTGCTCATTTTACAGATGAGGAAACTGAGGCACAGGCAGTTGAAGGGCAGACCCCAGGAATTTGTCCCGTCCCCTGATGTGGAGTTTAGGGGCTTGGCTTGGCAGGTCTGGCTCTTCTGAGCCCCTCCAGGGGGTCCTTCCCTCCCTGCCTGGCCCATGGCCATGACCACTGGGCCTGGTCCACTCCCAGATGGGAGGTCACAGGACGGTCACGGTGCCGTGTGGCCTCAGGTGAGCCGGACGCCCTCTCTAAACTTTGGACTCTCCATCCGCTGGACCTGGGTTCCTCGCTGTACAATGAGGGGCCCTCCCGTGTTGGGGGCACACACGGGATCTACCCAATCTTCAAGAAGGTCCGGAAATTCAGAGTTTGGGGTGACATTGCCTGTTTCAACAAATAGTGTTTTCCAAGAAAACGAGAGAAAACAAGCTCACGGGGACCACAGCGTCACAAAGGTGGCTTGTCTCTGAGCCTGGATGTGCCTGCTAGTCAGTTTGGCGGAGAGGGACACTGGGCCCCTGGGGTGACCATAGGATCGGCACGCATTTATTGGATGCTAACCGTGTAACAGGAGCTGTTCTAGAAGCTTCCCTTGTCTTAACCCGTTTCATTCTCCCCACCCCACCTGGGAGGCAGGCACTTAGCAGATGCAGAGACCGAGGCCCAGAGGGGTGGAGGGGATTGCCCAGAGTCACACAGCATCCAGGAGGCAGGGCTGAACTTGGAATCCAGTGGGCCTGGCTTGTGTGGGCCAGGCCGTCTGCTTTCTACCTCTTTCTGTGTCCCCCTCGTTAGGGCTGGGCTTTGAGACCTGCACTCCACGCATCCTTGCTGGGTGGGGGTCGGGGCACCTGAAAGAGGCCAGGGACTCCCGTCTCTGTCACCCACCGGTGGAATTTTAACCCCCTAGTGAAATCCGGGCTTCCAAGAGGGGCCTGGCCACTGCCCTTGGAGTCCTTGGTGAGTCCACCCCAGATCCTGCCAGCCAGCCCTGCACCCTCTCTGCCCTTATTATGGTTTCTATTCCTTCCTCTCTGGAAGGAACAGAACAGTCCCAGTGACCGGGACCGTGGCCTCTGAAGCCAGCTTGCTGGCTGTGTGACCTTGAGCCACTTACTCAGCCTCTCTGGGCATCCGTTGCATCATCCGTGGCACGCGGTAACACTGATAACTCCTGACGTCATCGAGTTTCTGGACAGGGAGAAGTGTCTTGAGTCGCTGGAGGCCCGGGGTCCGTGCGCCTGTGATCTGGGTTGTCACCCACTACTTTCTCTGCCGCCGGGTCTGCAGGGCTGTTTTCCTGATCCTCATTTTACAGTCAGGGAGCTGAGGCACCCCTGTGCCGGCTCCACAGATGCCCCCCCTCCACCAAAGTTCTGGGCTCCCCTGCAGGGGGGGGACCTCAGCCCGGCCCCTCGCCCCTCCCCTCTTGCTCTTTTGCAGCCTGAAGCTCGAATGTGACAAGCTGGCCAGTGAGAAGTCAGAGATGCAGCGTCACTACGTGATGGTAAGCTGGCCCTGCGGGGGCGGGCGGGGGCAGGCAGGGGTGAGTGGGGCGGCCCAGACCCTCCCGCTCCGCCCCCAGCAGCTGCCCGACCCTGCAGCACGCAGGAGGCTTCAGGGTCTGCTCTGCATTCAGTGGCCCCCGGGGCCTGGCCGAGGCCGCCTTGCTGGCCTGGCCGGCCGCCCAGGCGGCGGCCGAGGTGCCAAGCCACCGGGTTGCAGCCCAGGCCTGCCAGGTCCCCCCCCTCCCCCCCACGCCGCGTCCTTGGCAGCGAGGAGGAGGCGGTCGCTGTGAGAGCCAGGAGCTGGAAGCCAGGAGCTGACGTGGGGGGGGGCGGCTGGCTGGCTCCCTCCCTGCCCCACAGTTCCCCACAGCCCGCCCGGCGCTTAACCCCTCGTGGCCCAGGCTTCAGAAGGAGGACTGGGCGGGGGGAGGGGGCAGGGAGCTGACATCCTTTGAGGTCCGAGGGAGGGAAGGGGTTACACTGCAGACCCTGCCTGGGCACATACTTGCTGTGGTCCACATCCGCCAGTGGCAGTTTCTACATCTAAACCCCCTGCATTGGGCCAGCCCAGAGCCCAGGCCACCCGGGAGGCAGGGCCAGGCACTTACCCTCCGGCCCCAGCGGGCCGGGGCCAAGAGAGGGACCCAGGACTGGGGGGTGCAGATTTTAGGGAGGGGCACATTGTCTGGGGAAGGCCGTGTGGAGAGGGGCATCGCAGCTCAGGTCTTGAAGAATGAGTAGGAGCTTTCTAGGCGGAGACGAAGAAGCCGCACAAAGTCCTGGGAATGAACTTGGCTTCCCCGCCCCACCTCCCAGGGATGATGGGGAGCTATGAGGGGCTTTAGAGCAGGGGAGGAGGGCAGGGTCAGATCTGGGCCGTGAGGAGGGGGCCCAGCAGGCTTTGTTTATCCTGATTATTTATACCCAGGAAGGCAGACTTCCCTGGAGGCCTGGGCCACCCGCCTACAAGACACATAAAGATAAAAGATTAGGAGCCTTGGAATGTACGGGCCTGGAGAGGGGCTGGATGATTCTTCCAGAACCCGGGGGGGGGGGGGGGGGGGGGGGGGCGGCAGGCAGGCCCGCAAGGCTGGAGCCCCACGCAGCCCCACCAGACGCCTGGGCCCCTGCTTGGGGTCTGGCTGCCCCCCACCTGCTCTCCGGGCTCCCTCTCTTGCCTGTCGAGCCCCCATCCTTTGCCCACCCCCATCTCTCTCTCCCCCCCCCCACAGTACTACGAGATGTCCTACGGCTTGAACATCGAGATGCACAAGCAGGTACGCCCCCTCCCGGAACCCCCAGGCAGGTGGGCCCCGCCCCTTGGCCACGTGCCAAGTCTGCCCTTTATCCAGTTCCCTTCCAAGCCCTTCCCTCTGGGAGGTTCAGCTCCCTAAGGGGGAGGGGCAGAGTCTTTCCCCCAACCTGCCACCCCCCGCATGGACCCCCGCTTTATAATAAAGGGGGAGAGTGACAGGCCAGCACACTGTGGACCCCCAGGTTGCCCCTGCCCGGCAGCCACGCCCCGGGGAGGGATGTCATAGCAGTAAGGATGCTGGCTGTCCCCCCCCCCCCCACACACACACAGCAGGCGCTACCACCCGGGCGCTGGCCATCCTCTCGGGGCCGCCCAGACCCCAGCCCGCCTCAGGTCCCACCCCTACTGCTGACCGGGTGCCCCCGCAGCCCCGAGGTGTTGATCTGACCCTGGGCCCAGCCGGCCGCTTCCCTAGAACCTGAGGGCCTCCCGGGCGGGTCTGCACCTGCCCTGAACCCGCCCTGCCTTCCAGGCGGAGATAGTCAAGAGGCTGAATGGGATCTGTGCCCAGGTCCTCCCCTACCTTTCCCAAGAGGTGAGTGACCCCCCCCCCCCCGCAAGGGCTGCCGGGAGGAGGGGTAGCAGACCCTGAGCTTGCCCCAGGCCCAGCCCCTGCAGAAGAATCCCCAGGCGGAGAAACCCCAGGGGTACAGGGTGCTGGAGGGAGGGGCCTCACCCTGCTGCGAGTCCGCAGCTTCAGGGGGTCATTTCCCGGGTACAAATGTCACATGGGCCGAGGGCCGCACCCACCCTCCTGCGCCGCCTCAGGCCGGGGCACCAGGCGCGGGGGGGCGCTCCGCACACGCCCGCAGGCGTGCACACAGACACGCTCAGACGCGACACAGATACACGCACGCAGAGGCCCGCGTGTGCAGACATGGGAGACGCACAGATGGACACGCAAACACACCCTGCGGGGGCGGCACCAGGCTCTCCCTTCTGCTGCGCGAGATTCTTACAGCTCGGCGTGAGACCCGCCCCACACTCCCCGCCCGGCCATTCCTGCTCTGCCAGGGTTTCCTGCGAGAATTCATTTCCTCTTTAAGCCCTGACTATCTTGGGGCCCTTCGGGGAATCTGCATGCCTCACCGACAGTTCCAGAAGGACACTGTGGAAACCCCAGAGAAAGGGGTCCTTGGGCCCCTGAAGACCTAGACTTGTGCTTTCCTTTCATGATGGGCTCCCTGGTACGCAAGGCAGAAAGGGAGATTGACGGATTTTAGCACCTGATGGCAGGAGAGAGGGGTGTGCAGGGAGTGCAGGTGTGTGTGGGGAGGTGCGGATTGCTCTGGGGAGGGTTTTCCCTGAGCCTGGACTCCTACCCCACACTGCCAGAATCCACTGGGCCTTGCCCAGCTGTGGAGGGACAGGAGCTCGGATTAGCAGATGTCACACCACACTGAGCTTTTAGGATCAAGACTTCCCAGTGCAGTTGGCCAGGTTGTGCACTGTACATCTACTCCTTTGCACATGGCACGATCCAGGGTTTCTCTAAGACTCACCCAATGGTGTTTTCTTAAGTATTTGGCACCAAGTGAGGCTTGGTAAACAGAAGGGGCTGGCGGGGAGGGGTTTTCTGGCCCGTGTGGAAAGCCATGGGGGGGGGGTGGCGCTAATAGCCTGGATGGGAGAGTGGCTTCTCTTGGGCTTTGTGCCTCAGAGCCCCGGCCGAGATCAGGGCACAGCACCCGCTCCTCTCTGCCCCCCACCCCCCCTTCCAGCACCAACAGCAGGTCCTGGGAGCCATTGAGAGAGCGAAGCAGGTCACTGCTCCTGAGCTGAACTCCATCATCCGGGTACGTGTGGGTCCTGGGCGGGCTGGGGGGCCGGCGGGCGGCCCGGCAGCTCATGCCGCCCTCTCGCCCTCTCTGCCCTGTAGCAACAGCTCCAGGCCCACCAGCTGTCCCAGCTGCAGGCCCTGGCCCTGCCCCTGACCCCGCTGCCCGTGGGGCTGCAGCCGCCCGCGCTGCCGGCCGTCAGTGCGGGCACCGGCCTGCTCTCGCTGTCCGCGCTGGGCTCGCAGGCCCACCTCTCCAAGGAAGACAAGAACGGGCACGACGGTGACACCCACCAGGAGGACGACGGCGAGAAGTCGGATTAGGGGGCGCGGGACGGGAGGGTGGGGGACAGAGGGGACACGACACGACCTGACACGGAAGAGAGGGATAGCGCAAGACACAGCATAGCTCGGGATTGGCTGAAGTCCGAAGTATTTATGGCCGCTGGCTGCTGGGGCCCCAGCCCTGCCTGTGCGCCGCCCCTAGCTTCGCTCACACCCCCGGCCTCCCTCCTCCTCCCCCCCCCTTCCTCCGCCCCCACCCCTGCAGCCCGAGTGGGTGAACACCCGCTTCACCCCGCTCGTCCACACAGGAGGCAAGCTGAGGCCTGGAGGCACAAACGGGAAGCCAGGTCAGAGGAGAGCAAAGCCTCCAGGAGCCCCGCACCGAACCCCTGCACTTCCCCAACCGCACATGCGCACCTGAGGCCGCCCGCCGGGCCCCTCGGGGCGCGCCCCCCAGCCTCTCACCCTGGCACTTGCATGCAGACACCACGCTAGCTGCCCCTTCCCGCCCTGGGCACCTCCGCCCTCCCCCTCCCTCCCCTCCCCTGCGGGTTCCGGAGCCCATGCCCACCTGTCTTCGCCCCTCTGCGAGAGAGGGGGCAGGGAGAGTGAGCTTAGCCAGGAGCAGGGGGAGGGGGGGCGGGCGTCGCACAATTCCCTTTCTCCCCTTCCCGAATAAAGATGAGGGTACTCAAGTTGTCTTGGTTTTTATTTTATTTTTTTTCTTTTTCCAGTATACTAGCTTGTCTTTTAAGAAAAGGGATATTAAAAAAAAAGACAAAAATGTTAAAAAAAAAAAACCAAGCAACACCCACACCTGTGTGTGTATATAGCCTTTTAGACTGTCAGCTTTTGTTGTGCTCAGTCGTCTGATCGCTGCCGAGAAGTGACAATGCTGTGTTGAGGGTGGGCTTAGCTGTGCCTTTCAAATAAAGATGTGAGAAGGTTGGTCGCCTTGTTCCTGCCTCTGTGTTGTGGGCTGCTGCGGGCCCCCCTTCCCAGGGGAGGAGGGGACTTCCTCACGGCTGAGCTCCTGCGTGTGGGGACGGGATGGCCGGAGGCCCCGTGAGTCCAGCTCGTCGCTGGAAGTCTGTTGCGTGAACATGATGCATAGACCAGAGAGGGGCAGCAGGGGGTCCAGGTCACACAGCCAGCGCAGGTGCTGGAGGTGGTGCTGGTCTCTGATCTCCGGGCCAGAGGGCGCCTAAGTGGCATTCTTTTCCCTTAGAGACAGAAGATCCTTCCAGACTGCGGATCAACCCCCACCGCACACACCTAGACCCTTTTTCCAGAGCTGAGACACAGGTCCCCAGCTGAACCTGACCGCCCCAGGACCTCTAGAAGGTCCTCCTGCCACCCCCGAGCTGGGTCACCTGGGAGAGCCAGGCTGCCCACCCAAGATGTGGGGGAAGGCCGGGAGGGGGCAGCCAAGGGCTGCTCGGGCCTAGAACTCCCACCCTCAGGGACCTGGGCGCCCAGAGGGCTTTTAAAGGCCAAGAAGTTCTCACCTGCCCCTCATCCGGTGGCTTCCCATGGGGGGGAAGGGCAGGGGGGACGGTGGAGTGGGGACAGGGACTGAGTGGTGGCGCCAGCCTCCTACCGGGCCTCACCCCTCTGCCGCTGCAGGCTCACCTCTAACACCAGTGTCATGGGGTCACTCCCCGCCCAACGTTTTTCCTTGCGTTAAAACCCCAAACCCCGGGCACCTGGGGGCTCAGTGGGTGAACCTTCAGGCTTCAGCTCAAGTCATGATCTCGGGGTTCCTAAGGTGGAGCCCTGCATGGGCTCCTCAGTGACATCGCAGAACCTGCTTGGAATTCTCTCCCTCTCTCTCTGCTCCGCCCCTCCTCATGCATAGGCTCCCTCTCAAAAATAAATAAACATTTAAAAAACCCAAACATGAATACTGAGTGATTCCATTTACATAACCAAAATCCAGAGGGGCGTGGGTGGCTCAGTGGGTTAAGCTTAAGCCTCAGACGGACTTGACCTTGGCTCAGGTCATGATCTCACGGTTCGTGGGTTTGCGCCCCGTGTCAGGCTCTGTGCTGACAGCTCAGAGCCTGGAGCCTGCTTCGGATTCGGTATCTCCTTCTCTCTCTGACCCTCCCCTGCTCACGCTGTCTCTTTCTGTCTGTCTAAAATAAAAATTAAAAAAACATTAAAAATTTTTAAATAAAATAAATAAAATATAAAGACATAAAAAATAGTAATAAAAAACTAAAATCCAGCCCAAGTGACCTGTACGGTCGGCTGTCGTGGGCCTATCCCACAGGAGAGGGGGAGGGGCAGGAGGGCACGAGGGGGAGGGGCCTCTGCCACCGCTGCTCATGTTTCATTTCTCAACTTTGGGAGTGGATTACACGTGTGTGTTCGCTCTGTAATAATTCATCAGTGTGTTCGCTCACCACCTGTGCGCCCTTTTGTGTTACGTTCCACAATTTTAAAAAATCATAAAATAAAAAATAGATTTGTGGCCTCCGTGGGGGCCGGGTCTGCTCCCCACCCCTGCACTGCCTCTTCCGCAGGCAGCAGCCAGGTTGAAACGTCTCACCATCCCTTGCCCAGAGGCCTTTGCACGTGTTGTTCCCTCTGTCTGGAACAGTGTTCTCTCTCTCTCTCTCTCCTTTTCCCCCTCCCCAGGGTTTTAATCCTCCAAGACTTCCAGATGACACTTTACTTTTTTTTTTTAACGTTTATTTGGTTTTGAGAAACCGAGGAGAGAGACAGAATGTGAGCAGGAGAGGGGCAGAGAGAGAGGGAGATACCGAATCCGAAGCAGCTCCTCCAGGCTCCCAGCTGTCAGCACAGAGCCTGATGCAGGGCTCGAACCCACAAACTGTGACATCATGACCTGAACTGAAGTCGGAAGCTTAACTGACTGACCCCCAAGGCTCTCCCAGATGACACTTTTCTTAGGTCTTCCCAGGACCATCCCCTAGAACAGGATCCTGCGGCCCCTCCACCCAGGGCCTGCAGGGAGCGACAGGTGCCATTAATGTCACTTGTTGGTTCCAGGCATTCAGTTTCTCGCCTCGATTTAAATCCTGGCTCTGCCTCCATAGCTGGGCAGTCCAGACAAGTGGTTCCTCCCGTCTGGACCTTGGCTTCCCTGTCTGTAAAATGGGTATAATCTCACTACACCCCCTTGATATGAAGATCATATTATTTAATCAGGGGAGATGCTTACAGCACAGCCTGGCACATTCCTTCCTTCACTGCGACCTACTCTGAGCCCCAGGGAGGCAGAAGACAGACATTCCTGCCCTCTGGCTGGAACAGATAACCAGGAAAATACAAAACGTGTCAGCACGCGTGTTGATAAAGAGCCAGGCAAAGGGGGGCTGGGAGCGTGGCTGCATTTTTTAAATTTGCACATAGAAGCAACTCGATAAAAGCCCTTCACTGAGGGCAGACCTGGGGGTGCAGCGTTTCGGACCCTGACCAGCGATCTGAGGCAAGCCAAGTCATTGTCCGATCTCCGTTTCTGGGAATCTGCTCCCGAGATTTAGCAGGAAGCCTGCGAGGGCTCACAAGCTGTCAGCTGGTGTTATTACTGATGCTGCTGGCAGATGACGGGCTCCGTGGGGGGGCGGGGGGCTCACAAATCCGACCCCCAACCCACCGGTCTTCTCCGGAGAAGGGGGCGCCCTGCCCAGCCACGGAGGATCTGTGACCTCGGGGGTCTCCCTCTGGGCGTCGGAGCCTCCCCCCTATCCCTTGGGGAGGGGTCCGGGGGCCCCCGGTGGGGGAGGCTGACGAGGAGGTCCTGGGGGTGCGCGAGCGCGGCGCCCGGCCCCCTCCCCGCCGCGGCCTCCCGCCGGCGCCCTCGGCTAATTGATCCGCTAATGGGCCCCGCGCCGCGGCCGCGCCTAATGAGGCGGGAGGAGGGGGCGGAGGGGGCGGCGGGGAGAGTGCAGGGGAGGGGGTTAGGGAAAGCGGAGAGGAGCGGAGGAGGAGGGGGCTGCGGGGAGAGTGAAGGGGAGGTGGGAAGAGGGAGGGGAGGAGGAGGAGGCAGTGGGAGAGTGCAGCGGGGTTGGG
>NC_043711.1:2046320-2047908 GCF_006229205.1 Suricata suricatta | reverse complement strand
AGTGCAGCGGGGTTGGGGAGAGAAGGGGAGGAGGGGGCGGTGGGGAGAGGGAGCCGAGGGGGCTGGAGGGGGGGGAGGCAGTGGGGTGGGGGAGAGAAGGGAGGGGTGGAGGAGGGAGGGGAGGACCGGCTGAGGGGGATGGAATGGAGGGAAGGGTGGCGGGGAGGGGCTAGGGAAAGAAGAGGAGGGGAGGAGAGAGATGGGGGGCTGGGTGAGGATGGGGCGGCGAAGGAGGGGGGAAGGCTGGGAGGGAGGGGCGGAGAAACTGGAAAAGGGGGCCCAGGGAGGGGAGGAGGAGGAGTGGGAGGGGGAGCAGTGCCCCCAGCCCCTCGGCACAGGATTTGAGGGGAGCCATCCATTTCCGACCACCCCACCCCCTCTCGGACCCCAGCCCTGGAGTGGGGGGCTTCTCTTTCTCCAAAGCTCCTCCCCTTCTCTCACCTTTCCCTTTAGAAGGGTCTTTTTAGCAGGGGGGGCAGTGTGTTTCGGGGTGTGAGCCCCCCCCCACTCTGTGCCTCGATTGATTTCCCATCCGTGCAATGTGCTAATGTCCTCAGTGTTGGAGAATCTCACAGCCCCAATGGCCTGAGACAGATCCAGCCTCTGCCCCACACACCCCTTCTGTACCTCCACTGCCTCCCGGCCTGAAAGCACCCCTGTCCCTCTTCCTGCTCCCATGGGAGCCAGAACTCCCGATGGGATCCAGGAAATGGCCTGCACGATGGGATCCAGGAAATGGCCACAGTGCAGGCCGGTGCACCTGCAGCCTCCCTCCTCCCTGAGTCCTCTGGGGCTGCAGTCTTGGGGGAGGAACAGAAGGAAGCTGGTGGGGTCTGGGACCTGGAAATGATGTCATGCTGCCCATTTCACAGACAGCAAAACTGTGGCCCAAAGAAGACAACAGATTGTCCCTCAAAGCCACAAGGCAAGGCAGTGCCGCAGTGGGTCACCAGGCCTCCGCTAAAGGGGCTCTTGGCCCACGAGGAGCACCCATAAATAATCAGGAAGCCAAAGCGGGTCATCAGGTTAATAGAAATCCTACACAGCTATGATTCGAACATATACTAAGACTACATGTCTGTTCATTCTTTTTTTTTTAATTAATTAATTTTTGTGATCTCTACACCTAACATGGGGCTCGAACCCACGACCTGAGAGCAAGAGTCACACGCTCTTCTGTTGGAGCTAGCCGGGCGACCCATCTCCCAGGTAATTCTTGAAAATACTGGTGAAGGAAGGACCATTATGCAGATAAAGAAACTGAGGCACTGACTTGTCCGAGAAAGCCAGAGCCCGGCCCCTGGATTCTGATGCAGGAGGCTCCAAGCTACAGGGCCTGGGGTCTTAGCCATTTTGTGTAAGAGAACGCGGAAGCTTCTAGAGCCTTGAAGAGGAGGGCTTCAAGGGTGGGAGTACCAGGCCGGGCAGGGCAGGAGGCAGGGGCGAGGGGGAGGGGGAGGGGCGCCCCTTGAGGCCCCGCCCCCTCCACCTTTTGGAGGCCTTCACGCTCCCCGTTCTTGGCCTCTTTTCCGTGCCGGAGGCTGACTACGCCTGGTACCACCTGGTACCACCTGAGGGCCGTCCCCGG
>NC_043711.1:2038477-2046220 GCF_006229205.1 Suricata suricatta | reverse complement strand
CGCTTTGGCTGCTTCATCAATCACAATGCACAACGTGAGGCGACAGATACTCCCTTGTTCTCCCCCAGCCCGTGACACGAGGGACGGTTTGGTCCTCACGACATCTGCAGGCTTGGCGTCGTGCTTGGCACGCAGTAGGTGCTCGGTGGCGATTTAGGGACCCCGCCCCCTCGGGCCCCTGCCGGGCAGCCTGGGAGCCGAGGCAGGTGTCCGGCCGGGGCTCGGCAGGGGCCCGCGTCCTGCTCGGTCTCTTTCTGACCTTAGATGCTGCGGGAGGAGCCCAGGCACCTAAGCGTCCTCCCCGCCAAGGAACCCCCCCCCCCCCCCCCCCCCCCCCCCCCCCCCCCCCCCCCCCCCCCCCCCCCCCCCCCCCCCCCCCCCCCCCCCCCCCGCCCCCACGGCCTCTCGGTCTCTCGGTCTCTCAGTCTGGGCCCTTCAGTGTGTCTCCGCCCAGTCTCTGGGTGTCCCGGATCCACCACCTCTCCGGGTCCCTCTCTCCCTCACCCGCCCCGCCCCCCACCGTCCTTCAAGGTCTTTCTAGATCTCCCTCTTGGTCTCCCCTTCCTACTTTCCCCATGTGTCCCCGGCTCGGTGCCCCCTCCCCGTCTCTCCAAACAAGACTCCCCCACCCACCTGGGCCTCAGGGCCTCGACGCTGGGCGCCAGCCAGGCCTGGAAGCCCGCCCCTCCCCCGCCCTTGACCCTCTGCCCCGTCCTACTCCCCTCTCCCCTGCCCCCCTCTCAGGCCCCTTCCTCCTCCGCCCCCTTCACCCTTCCCCTCCCATCCACCCTCTCCCTTTTCCCCGGGTCCCCAGCGTTTCCTCCTCCCCAAACCCCACTCTCTCTCCTCCTCCCTTCTCCCCCTCCCCGCCTCCCTGTCCCGGCCCCGGGAGGGGCGGGGCAGGGCCCCGCTGGGCCTGACCGGGCCTGTCGGGTAACGTGCAGGCCGGGCCGGCGCGCGTAATGGTGGGGTTCCTGGCCTCGGTGGCGAGCAACGCGACACTCGGTCTGGCCGACCTGGGCCGCGGGGCGGGGGGTGGCCCCTGGGCCCCTGAACAGCAGCCACTGAGCGCCCACCCTGAGCGGGAATTTGGCACTGTGTGACCACGCACCGGTCCCTAGGCGTCTCTGGGCCTGGCTGCCTCCACTACACCCTGCTCCGCAGCCAGACCCACTGGCCACTGGCATTTATTGGACGCCTGCTGTGTAGCAGGCTCCAGGGTGGGTGGCTAGGGACCCAGGACAGAGCTCCTGTTGACCCTTGTGGAGCCCACAGCCCCAGGAAGACAGATAACAAACCAGCAAATAAGAAAATAAGGCAATTTCAGAGACCAGTCAAATGCTACAAAGAAAAATCCAACAGGGGCCGGAGACAGAAAATGACAGGGGCCCTCTCTCTGTGGAGGTGACATGTGAGCTGAGACTTGGATGACAGGAGCCTGCTGGGGGAGATGCTGGGGGCGGGGGTGCTGCAGGCGAGGTGGGGGGGGCCAAGCCCAGGGGCAGGACTGCCACTCTGAGGCTCAGCACAAAGCAAAGGGACTATTCCAGCTGCAGGTCCCAGCGTCAAGGGCTAGCGCCCCCGCTTTTCAAGATGAGCAAACTGAGGCCCTGGAGAAAGGTCTCCCAGCAAACTGGAAGCTGGAAGAGAAAGCTTCCCATTGGGCCGCAGAGTCTGTTCCATGCCTGCTGGGCACTGGGGGTTCTGGGGTCCAGCAGGAGCCCCTGAAGACTAGGGATGGAGGCGGGGTTCACAGACACTCCAGGAGTGGGGGTGGGGGTGTAGAGGGTGAGGCCCAGACTTGGGGTGGAGCGGGCGCGGGTGGTGTGCGGGCTGGGACCAGGAGAGCCCCACAGAGAGGCTGCCTTCTGGGCCCGCCCGGCCTGCCCCCTGCACACACGCACAGTGACCCGAGGCCAAGCCAGCCTCCCGGTTGATCCTATGACAACACAAGGAAGCTTCTCTTGTTCCTCTGGGTTTACAGAATCACAGCAGCACAAGGTCGATTTGAACCCAGGCCTCCTGGGTGTGTGGCCTCAGGTGGCCACGGACCCCTGCAGGGTAGGGTGGCAGTGGGAAGGAGGTCAAGGCGCTGGATCCCTGCCCCAGATACTGGGTGACTTTGGAGAGGCTCTGCCCCCCCCAGACTTGCCTCTTTATCCTCCCGGCAAATACAAGGGGCAGGCACTGGGTGGGGCCCGGGCGACCACAAAATAATCAGTGTCCAGAGAGGGAGGAGACTTTACTGAAGGAAATAAAATGAGAGCGGCTGACCACGTGGGGAGGCTGGGGGGCTGCGGTGGCCAGGCTGGCCGGACCAGGCCTCACCCGGATGTGATGCTCCGTCCAAGACTGGAGGGAGAGAAGTCAGCCATGGTCCAGGCCAAGTAAACAGTGCATGCAAAGGTCCTGGGGCAGGACCTTCCCTGGAGTGTTAGAGGAACAACCAAGAGGCTGGAGAAGCTCGAGGGGAGTGAGGGGGAGAGAGGGAGGAGGTGAGGGCAGGAGAGGACAGGGGTAGACAGAGATGGGAATTTGGATTTTATTCTGAGGGTGATGGGGGGGGCTCTGGAAGATTTTTAAGCCCAGGAAGGATGGGATCTGATCATATTTTCCAAAAGCAAATCTCTGTGCCCAAGACGGGGCTCCAACTCAGGACCCAGAGGTCAAGGGTGGAAGGCTCTACCGCTGAGGCATTTTAAACAAAATGTAGTAATCAAAAATGTAGGGGGAAGGGAGAGTGTGCGTAATTTATTAGAAGATTCGGTCACTACCCTCGGTTTCCAGCTGAGGAAATCCCCCATCAGGGGCTATCCTGGACTCCCCGTGGGCCCTTCTCTTCTCTCTGGAGTTGCCCAGGACTTTCAGATGCAGGGGCTCGTGCTGGGAGCTTCCGCCAATCCTACGCCTCCTGACACTGGCCACGGGGGTCCCTGCTGCCCATTGGTCAGAACTTACTGACTTTCCAGACCCTTGTGAAGGTAGGCAGAGGGCCATCTTAGCCCATGAGTATGTCCACCTTCCCCCACTGCACAGGCTGGGCAAGGTCAGGGGTCCATCCAGCGAGGTGAGGGGTCAGAGGTCTTGACTTTTCGATCCCAGGGGGAGACTTAAGGTCCCCCCAGTTTTCCTCTGCGTCTACTTTGGGTTGGGGAGGTATAAATGCACTGCTCGAATGAGGCACCTCCTATGCAATCTACAGAACCCTAGCTCAAACACCCCCATCTGGCATGTAGGAAGCCTTCCCAACTTCCGGAGCAGGACGGCACTCCTGGCTCTGGCTCTGCCTCCACCCAGTGTTCTGCCCTGGCGACAGGGGGCTGAGTGCGCTCTGCTTGGTCGACCTCCCACACACACCCCCTCCGTTTCCCAATTTGGGGAGCCCCTCCTTGAGTCCCCCGCGTGGTCTAGCCTGGCTGCTCACACACGGGACAGCAGACAGCCCTGGTTTCAAGAACAAGTCTTGTCCAACTATCTCAGTAAACACAGGGGGAGCAAATCGAGGCTCAGAGAGGCGGGCACTGTCTTAAGGTCACGGTGGGGGGCGCTAGAACAAGGAGGGGGGGCCCCCCACGTTCCCAGGTGGAAGTTATCGTGTGTGATTCTTCTGAGGGGGGCTCGCCGCCAACCTTGGCAGGAACAGAGGCTCCGAGGTCACCTGAGAGCCCTGGCCCTCAGGAGGGGACAGGCCTGGCTGGTGGCCCAGGAGCTCGGCTGGGGGGCGGGGGCGGTAGGCAGAGGTTGGCGAAGTCGGAAGCCAAAGGCTTGGCCTCCCCGAGGGAGCCGCTTTCCCGGCCCGGGTCGGATCAATGGGCTGTAATTATACCGCGCCGGGCCCGGAGCCGGCGGGGAGGGAGCGGGAGCTGGCAGGAGAGAGGCGGCGGGCGGGGGAGCCCGGGCCGGGAGAGGGACCCACGTTACTTTGATTGACAGCCCGGGCGGGCGCCGCGCGGGAGCTTCTGGGGATCGTAGTCTCTGAGAACCCCGCTCCCACGTCCTCTCCCGTCGGCGCTCTGGGAAACTGAGGCACGGGAACCAGCACCTCCCCTCCCTTCCGCCCACACGTAGGCCTCTCCTCCCCCACTGCGACCTGGGGGCAAAAACTGAGCCGTGCTAGGGCCCTCCAGTCTCGGGTGAGAGTCTCAGCTCTAACCGGGGATTGGAGGTGGGAGGTGTCCAGCTTGATTTGAGGTCTACCTCGGTTTACCTATCTGTGAAATCGGGCGAAAGGCGCCTAGTCGGCCCCGCCATCTGGCCGGGCTTTTCCGAGGTAGCTTGTTGGGCGAGGGGCTCCTGCTTTGAAGGAGGGACTCTCCAGGCCCAGGGGGTGGCCGGCTTCTCCGGGTTTTCGGAGACTAATCGGACCGGATCCCCCCCCAACCCCCACTACTGGGGAGCCCTGGTGTCCACGAGGCTCTGAGCGACTCTAAGGGAGGGGGCGAGCCGCACTCTCCAGACCCCGCTGGCAGCCTTCCGATTGGCCCAGCCCATCCTAGAGCCTCCTGCCATTGGTCGGGGGGTTTCTCGATCTCCATTGGCCAGTGCCCATTATGACGTCATGGACCCATGTGGGAGCGCCGCGGGAGGATTGGCTGGCACATCCAGCCAACCACCGCGGAGAAAGGAATTTCCACAGTAGCTGAGGCGGCGAGGCTGATTTAAGGTGGTCTGAGCAATCCGGGGTCCCAGCGCTGCTTCTCAGCTTTTTCCTTTAAAAAAAAAAAATCCACATCATAAAAACCCAGCCAGGAACCGGGGGCTGAGCCTTCCTAAATGGAAGGAGAGAGATCCGAAGCTCAGTCCCTTCTCCCAGTTTGCGGCTTCTCCCTGGATTCTGCAGATGGGGAAACTGAGACTTCGGGAGGTGGGGCCAGAAGCCCTGTAAGGCACATGAGCTGGGCACAGCTTTCTGGGTGTGATGAGAAGGCTGTGCTCCACTGCCCAGACTCACCCCTGGCGCGTCCGGAGTCCTTTCCCTGCCACCTGCTCTGGCTGGATATGACATTTCAGCGAGTTCTGGAGTCATGGGCTGCCTGAGGGTCACCCATCTCGCAGACTGCTCTCAGCTAAGTCTCCCCAAATTCTCACAGGTGCTCCCAAAAGCTGCAGCTCAGAGCAAAATGTCTCCTCCTTCCTGGCAGATCACATACACCACAGTGTGTGTGTGTGTGTGTGTGTGTGTGTGTGTGTGTGTGTGTGTGGTCTTGTGGCTTCTCAGGCAATCCACAAATCTGTATTTACCTCCCTTGTGGCGTGTGCCTGGTAGAAACCTCTAAAGCCTGGTGGGTAGAGGCCCCCTCCTCCAGGAAGCCTCCTCTGAACTCACCAGGCCGAGGCCCTGTTCCCCTCCAGATGCTCCCTCTGTCAGGGCACTAACTAGGTGGGCCCGGGAGTGGGTGCTTGACTCTGCCCCCTCCCAGGGCTGGGCCCTCCCTGGGACCCTGGTCTCTTCCAGCCTGAGTGTGGATTCTAGAACAGATACCTCCCTGAACAGCCCGAGTTCAGCCTGTGTAAAGGGAGGTACGTCTTGGGGGAGTTGCCTCCAGGAGGTGCTTTGGGGCTGGGCCTTGAAGACATGGTTTTCTTCAGGCAGAAGAGGAGTAGGACGGAATCCAGGAGGAGAAAACCACACAAGCAAAGCCCAGAGCGGGGCGAGCACACAGGGTAGTGACGGGACTGGTGTGCCTGGAGCAGAGAGAGCGTGTGACCCGGAGGACAGGAGGTGAAGCCAGAGTGGGACGGGGGTGCTCGCCTGAGATCTGGGGATGTGTCCCCAGGGCAATGGGGCGCCATGGGAGGGTTTGAAGTGAGGGAGGGCCAGACTTACCAAAGGTGACAAGAGTGAACTCTGCCTGCTTGGGGGAGGTAGGTGGCTGGAGCTCACACGGAGGGGTGAGGAGCTGGCGCAGGCCGGAGGGGGGCGCTGTGGGGAGAGGGAGCCGGACTGCAGGGTGGTGGGGGGAGAGAAGGGGCTAGGTTGAAGCTCGGTGTTCGGGGAGCAGGGTGGGCTGTGGGGCCTGGCAGCGTGAGGCAGGGCTGTGGGGGGAAGGTGCTAGGTCTAGCGACCCCGGGGGACATCCAGGGGAGGCATGGCACTTCCGGGAAAGGTTTCGGAAACAGGACTTCACAGACCCCGGGCACCGGAAGTCCCTGGCCTCCCAGAACAGTGGACCTCTTGTTTCTTAGAAGTTCTCACCGCACTGCCTATTCCTTTATTGAGCACTTACTGTGTACCAGGCTCTGCAAGGGATGGGCTCTGTCCCCACACAGCCTAGTGAGGGAGACAAATATCCCACAGAGCGACCCACAGAGAAAGGTCATCATGTAATAGAACAAAGCGAACTGTGCGGGGCCCGAAGGATCGTGGACACAGTGTTGGAGAATGACAAGATGGAGGTGCGAACGCCCCTTACATGGGTGGCCAGGAGGGGCTTTCTTAGGAGGTGACGTGTGAGCTGAGCCTTGAAGGATGGGATGCAAGGGAACAGTATTCCAGGCAGAGGGAACCGGAGGTGCAGAAGCCCTGAGGCAGGCCCCTATCTGGTCTGGTGGGGAAACAGCAGAGAGGCCTGAGCGTCCCTCTGTCTCTCCATCTGAAGCAGAGGGTTCGAGGGTGAAGATGGAGAGAGTTTGGGTGAAGCGGGGGAGGGTTTGTGCAGGGCCTCGTGGAAAGAGGGAGGAGTTCGGCTTTTATTTTGATGACAATAGGGAGCCATTGAATAACACACACCCCCACACACTCATTCCTTTATCCTCAGGATCTCTGTTCCTCTCCCCACCCTCACCCCCCAGATCTCATCTCCACCCTAAACCTTCACAGAGGCCTCTCCCAGACGCCCCCAGATGAGTAGGCTCCTCGGCCCGGCTCCCCAAACTCTTCCTCTGTACATGTGAATGATTCTGTATCACCAGGCGCTCTTGTCCTGTTCCCGGAGCTCAGAGAAGGCAGGAATCTATTCTCTTTCACCCTCCCTTATATACCTGGAAGGGTACCCGGCACGTAATAGATGTTCAATAAACACCTGTTGGCTGGAAGGCGATGCCCTTAAGTGTGACAGGGTTTGGGGCCCGTTTTGCTCACTTCCCTACAGACATAGACTTGGGTATTGATACGGAGCAAGGTTTTCTCGCTGTCTTGTTCTCTGTTTTGCCCCAGTGCCTACAGCAGTCTGCCATCCACAATAGATGATCACTGCATGCTTGTTGATCGACTTCATAAAAGACCCTGAGGTTTCTCATAAGCAAGATGGGATTAAGCATGTCCTGCGTCCCAGGTGAGTGGACGGTATCTGTGGCCTGTGGTGGGAGGTGCAGCCCCTGTCCTCAGACACCTCGACTGCCATTCTCCTGGGAGCCCAGAGTCTGAGGGAGGAGACAGCCCGGTCTGCTGGTGGTGGCAGTGGAAACACCAGATCCCGCTTGTGGGGGTGTATCTCTGCCAGGCCAGGCTGAGGGCTGTTGGTGAGCCATCTCTGATTCAAACAGTCCCTGTGTCTCCCATTTTACAGGTGGGAATACCGAGGCCCGGAGCGAGCTAGAGCCTCCTTCCTGGGTGGCAGCTCTTCCCGCCAGCCCGGGCCAGCTCACCTCCCACAGATGCCAAACCAAGTCTTGGCGCTCAACCCCGGCAAGGGCGCTTCTGACCCCAGCTGTCCCCTCCCGCCACGCTGCTCCCCACTGTGGGCCCCCTGGTCTTCCTTGGTTTCCTGGGGGAGGGTGGGGGAGACGGTCCAGGACGGGGGT
>NC_043711.1:2036784-2038377 GCF_006229205.1 Suricata suricatta | reverse complement strand
GGGAGCCCACCCGGGAGCCCCGAGGGGAGCCGCCGGGCCCCTGGGGGCCGAGGGCGCAGCCAGGCGGGGGCGGGGCCTCCCAAGCGCGGGGCCGAGGGCGACCCCCCTGGCCCAGGGGCGAAGGAGGGCTGCCAGGTGGCAGCGCAGGTGAGGTGGCCGGGGACCGTCAGCGCTGGGGCACTTTGAGCCTGAGAAGGGGCGGGAAGGGACGGGCACCGGGAGGTGGGGTGCTAATTGAGGAAGTGGGGCGGGGGCCGGGAGCCAAGCCCATCACTTTGGAAACTGGCCCAGATGGGGTGTCCCTGGGTCTTTGGTAGGGGTGGGGGAGTGGGGGTAGAGGCAGAAACGAGCAGGACCCCCATGTCCGCCTCCTTCCCAGCCTCAAGCTGGAATGTGAGAAGCTGGCCAGTGAGAAGACGGAAATGCAGCGGCATTATGTCATGGTGAGGGGTTATCGCCCAGCATGGGGCAGCGGGAGGAGGGCTTCTCTGTCACTAGAAGCACTGGGGTGTGAATCCCCATTCACCGGGCCACTCTGGACCTCATTTTCCCTGTCTGCAAATTGGGGGCCCTCTTACAAAGAATGGTCCAAGGATGTCCCCTCTTCCCTCGGGCATCTCTGAGGGGCCGGGGTCTCCGGGCACTTCCCCCCTGCCCCCTCCCTGCCTCTTCCTCTGGTCTTGCCCTCTGGGCTCCCAGGAGGCTGGGAGGTGCTGCACCCTGCTGTGAGTCCCCCAGCCCGGGGCCTCCCGCAGGGCTGGGCACCCTCTGGCCTGGGGTACATCGGAGTTTTGCCTTTGCAGTACTATGAGATGTCCTACGGGCTCAACATTGAAATGCATAAGCAGGTAACCGAGGTGGGGGTCGGTGCTCAGTGGGAGGGGTGAGGGTCTGGGGCTTGGGAGAGACAGCCAGCGATCTGGGCCAAAGCAGCCCCGGGGAACGGGGCTCTTACCCCGATTTCGGCCTCCCCAAAGGGAAACACTTCTGAACTTCCAGGTCCAGCAGAGAGGCGAGGGGTGGGCAGGGAGGGCAGGGGCCTGGCGCCCCGGTCAAGGAGGGCTCGGAGCAGGGGCCGGCAGCCAGGCCAGGAGGAGGTGGAGGGGACCTCTGTCCCAGGAGGAGGCCGGCCACACAGTCTCGGAGGTCCCGTTCAGCCCAGCGAGTCTGATGTTTAGAGGTGGATCCTGATGGTCTAAGGGGGACCTCAAGCTTCTGTTGGTGCTGGAAGGTTCTGAGGTTGACCTTAGCGATCCGAGGTTGTGAGAGTCTCCTAAGCCCACAGGTATGACTCAACGTTCCAAGTTAGACCAGAAGGTTCTGAAGTTGACTCTGGTAGTTCGAGGTTGACCCCTCCAACCTGAGATGGAACTTGAGGTTCTCTGATAGATAACAGGAGCCCTGAAAGAGACTGAGGTTGATGGAAGCTTAGATTGGGTCCCTCAGAAAATCAGGGCAGTGGGTGGAGCCTAAAGCAACGGGGCTTCCTGGTGGGGAAGGGACTGGGGTGGGCTGGGAGGGTGGGGTGCCTGGGGGGTGCCTGCCCTGCTGTGCCGTCCTGGGATGTGCGGGCTCTGCAGGGCAGGGTACGGG
>NC_043711.1:2033278-2036684 GCF_006229205.1 Suricata suricatta | reverse complement strand
GGGGGGGGGGGGGGGCTTGTCTGCCAGGAGCGGGTGTGGTCCCGTGGGTGCGTGACATAGACCCTCTTGCAGGGGTGGGGCCATGTGCTGGGACCCAGTCTCTGTCCGCCTGCTGGGAGTTCACACTCTGGCCAGGCACCTTCAGCACCCAGCGCCCCTCTCACCCAGGCAGAGGCAAAGCGTGGGCCGACGGGCACACACCTGGGTGTCCTCTACCTATCCTCTTGCCCACCCCCACAGCCCGTCTCTGCGGGGCACCCCTGGCCCGGCCCGGCCCCTGAGAAAACCCGCAAGTAAAGCGGGCTGTCTCTGCCCGCTCCCTGGATCTCCCTGTCCTGCAGTCCGTCTGCCCTGACCCCTCACATGTGGGCTTTCTGCACACCAACCGATTCGCAGCCTGGCACGGGCAGATGTCCTACGATCTGGCTCAGTTCTGACACCCTCTGCCTGGAGTTGGTGCGGACCCCCCCAGATTCCCACTGCCCCCGTGGGACATGCCGATCGAAAGTCTGGGTCTCTGGCCCAAAGTCCTGACCCACCAGCTGTACACAACCACAGTCCCCCCTCAGGCTCAGGAATGGGCCAGAACCGTCCACAGGGTCAGGGAGCATGTGCTTGCCTCGATTGGCCGCTCCTTCTGTAGGATCTGCCTCAGGCACAGCTGGGTGCAGGGGGTGCAGGGGGGCGCAGGGGGCGCACGGCACCCCCAGAACCTCCGTGCGTTCGCCCACCCAGAGCTCTCCGCCGACCCGGTTACGGGCATCTATGGAGGTCTCGCTGGGCAGGCCTGGCTGATTAAATCCTCGGCCATGTGCTCCACCTCCGTCCCCCTAGCAAACTTGGGTGTGATCGGAGGGGCTTACTGAGCACAGATGCCCCTGTGCCCATCCCTGAGAGACTCCAGGAGTTTTAGGGACTCCGTTCCAGGAAGTGGGGACCAAGGACAAAGTATATGTATATACATATATATATATTTTTTAATTTTTTATTTACTTATTATTATTTTTTAAATGTTTTTGAAATTTATTTTTGAGAGACAGAGAGTGCGAGCAGGGGAGGGTCAGAGAGAGGGAGACACAGAATCAGAAGCAGCTCCAGGCTCTGAGCTGTCACCACAGAGCCCGATGTGGGGCTCGAACCCAGGAACCATGAGATCATGACCTGAGCCAGAATCGGACACTCAACCGACTGAGCCACCCAGGCGCCCCTGTTTTATTTATTTTTGAGAGAGAGAGACAGAGAGAGACAGAACGTGAGCAGGGGAAGGTCAGAGAGAGAGGGAGACACAGAATCTGAAGCAGGCTCCAGGGCTCTGAGCTGTCAGCACAGAGTCTGACGTGGGGCTTGAACCCCCGAACCTCAAGATCGTGACCTAAGCTAGAGTCGGACACTTAACCGACTGAGCCACCCAGGCGCCCCCAAAGTATATATGTTTCTTATCCCAGCACTACAAGGCCCTCCCCCTGAGTGTGGCGCACCGGGATGGGGGGGTCTCTCTGCCTGGCCGCGGCCCCAGCTTGCAGACGAGACCCAGACCCAGAGACACGGGCCCGGAGAGGCCACTCCTTTGTTTACGATGACCCCGGGGCTTCTAAGTGCCCCATCCGAGTGGGGCATCTGCGTCACTGCTTCCCAGGAATCTGTTGATTATGTCTGGCGGCTGGTGTGTCCGTCTTTGCCTTCCGGCTCAAGGCTGCCCTGGGCCGCGGCCCCTCGCCCGTGTGCCCTCAGCCTTCAGTCCTCCGTTTGCACCTGCTGGTGGGCAGCCCCCCCCCCCCAAGCTTTGCTGAGGCTTGTGCGCCTGGACTCGAGGGCCCCCCCAGCTCCCTCCCCGCTGTCTCCTGCCAGGCGGAGATCGTGAAGCGTCTCAGCGGAATCTGTGCGCAGATCATCCCCTTCCTGACCCAGGAGGTGAGAGCGCAGGGGGGAGTTGGGGGGGGTGCTGGCTGGGTGCCGAGGCTGCGCGCTAGTTCTGGGGGGCGGCCTGGAGGGCACGGGGCTGGGGCAGGGGCGGGGAGCCCGTGCTTCGTGGGAACAGAGTCTCAGTCTGGGGAGATGGAAGGTTCTGGAGCTGGACAGTCTGAATGTGCTTGACGCCGCTGTGCTGCATGCTGGGAGACAGTTGGGAGAGCAAAGCTTACGTATCTGTAACCACAATCATAGTTTTAAAGAGCTGGAACCAGGGGAGTGAAATAATAAACAGCATGAACCCCTCACTGAAACTTAAAAACAAAAATCAGCCCCTGGAACAAGGTTCCGAGTGCCCGCCAGCCTCAGGACCTTTGCATCGGCTGTGCCTGCTTCTCTCCGGAGCATTCTGTCCGCAAGAGACATGAGGGCAGTTTCCGCTGCAGGGTGATAAGTAGGAGGCCCTCGCTGTGAGGGGGAACAAGCCCCACTGAATCTGAGATTTTCTGGAAGCTTGGGACGGAGGGATATCCAGGCTGGACTGAGATTTGTGGAGATGGAGTCTGCAGCGGAGGGCGGGGACAAGGTGGCTTAGCGAATAGGGAGAAGATGGCAAGACGTGAGCGTAAAAAGACTGAGACGTGAATAAGGACACACATGTGTGCCCGGCGACTGCGTTCTTCTGGGTCAGGAGTCCGCAAACTGCAGTTCCAGGGACAGAGCTCACCCTCTGCCGGTTTTGTTTTGTGCGTTTTAAAAATATTTTAGTGTTTATTTATTTTTGAGAGACAGCGTGAGCAGGGGGAGGGGCAGAGAGGGAGGGAGACCCAGAATCCGAAGCAGCTCCAGGCTCCGAGCCGTCAGCACAGAGCCCGACGCGGGGCTCGAACCCACGAACCGCGAGATCCTGACCCGAGCTGGGGTCGGATGCTCCTCCCGAGCGGGCCCTCTGCCTGTCTTGGTAATAAAGTTTTATTGGCACACGGCCATGCCCGTCATGTACATGGTCTCCGTGAGGGCTTTCCTGATACAATGGCAGATAGAGAAGTTAACAAGAGCTTCTGACCTGCAAAGCTGAAAGTATTCTCTGTGACCCTTTTCCGAAAAGCTCTGCGAACCGTTGGCTTAAACTCGCGGCCGCGTGTGCAGGGCGGTCCCGTATCTGACACGTCGGGACCGCGGATCAACAGCCTTATCGCGTGTGGCCACTTACATGTACATTAAGTTATATTTCTTTTTGTTACTCTACTTAGTTTTGAGAGAGACAGTGTGTGAGCAGGGGAGGGGCAGAGAGAAGGGGAGAGAGATTCCCTAGCAGGCTCTGCACTGTCAGCGTGGAGCCTGGTGTGGAGCTTGAACCCATGAACCAGGGTGATCAGGACCTGAGCTGAAGTCTGGAGTCTGCACAACTGAGCCCCCTGGCACCCCTGACAGTGTCTCCTTTTTGACCTGGGTGGGGGGGACCTGGGGGGGGACCTGGGGGGGATGTGGCTGGGGG
>NC_043711.1:2021616-2033178 GCF_006229205.1 Suricata suricatta | reverse complement strand
GGGGGTGACCTGGGGGGGGTGACCTGGAGGGGGTGACCTGGGGGGGATGTGGCTGGGGGTGACCTGGGGGGGGACCTGGGTGGGGGTGACCTGGAGGGGGATGTGGCTGGGGGTGACCTGGGTGAGGGGGACCTGGGTGGGGGGATCTGGCTGGGGGTGACCTGGGGGGGGTGACCTGGGCGCTGATGTGGACGGTGGCTCTTTGCTGGGGCCGTGCTGCCCCAGGGCACTCTGGGCAATATCTGAGACATTTGGGGTTGTCGCCCTGGGGGTGCTCCTGGAATGGAGGTGGGGGGCCGGGAGGCTGCTCAGCCCCGCCCCCTGCGCCCAGGACACCTCCACCGAGGACGACCCGGCCCCGGTGTCCACAGTGCTGAGGGAAACCCTGATCTGGAAACCCCGATTTATAATTCCTGGTTCTAACACCACTTGTATGCTTGTTTCTTTGTCTTTGCTTCATGGTTTAAGATGGAAAGAGAGGGCGGTCCTGGGGGGCCTAGCCGCTTAAGCGTCCCGACTTCGGCTCAGGTCATGATCTCACGGTTTGTGGGTTTGAGCCCCGCGTTGGGCTCTGTGCTGACAGCTCAGAGCCTGGAGCTGCTTCAGATTGTGTCTCCCTCTCTCTGTGCTCCTCACCTGCTCGTGCTCTGTCTCTGTCTCTCAAAAATAAATGTAAAAAAAAATTTTTTAATAAACATTAAAAATTTGTTTTTAAATTGAAAGGGAGCAGGAGAGAAGAGAAACAGCAAAGCTCTGGAGACAGGGATGGGGTTGGGGAGGGGGCCTCAGAGGCACTGCCTGGGCGGCCGGGGGCTCCAGCAGACGGGGAGCCTGAGCGCCCCCTCCCGGCCCCCCACCTCCCAGCATCAGCAGCAGGTGCTGCAGGCCGTGGAGCGGGCCAAGCAGGTGACCGTCGGGGAGCTGAACAGCCTCATCGGGGTGAGTCCTCCCAGCCCCTCCCTGCCCTGGGGAAGCCCCACCCCCGGGTCCCCGCCCCCAGCAGGTGCAAAGCTGGGGGGTGTGGGGGTGGGGGCAGCCAGCCTGGACTCCGGCCTCCCCCGGGCCAGGGGGCTGCTGGGCGCTGCGCGGCTGGCCCACCCTCCTCTCTCCAGCAGCAGCAGCTCCAGCCGCTGTCTCACCACGCCCCCCCTGTGCCCCTCACCCCTCGCCCCGCGGGCCTGGTGGGCGGCAGTGCCACGGGGCTGCTGGCCCTGTCGGGAGCGCTGGCCGCCCAGGCTCAGCTGGCGGCGGCTGCCAAGGAAGACCGGGCAAGCGTGGAGGCCGAAGGCCCCAGAGGTGAGCAGGCGGCGCAGGGCAGGGGGGGAGGGGGCAGGGTGGGCATGGGGACTGGCAGGCACCAAATCGTCTAAGCGTGAGGAGTGAATGAGAGGGCCTGCGGGCTGTGGGGGTCAGCCTCGCTCCCCGCTGGCTGTGTGTCCTTGGGCGAACTCCCGGCCCTCTCTGGGCATCTGCCTGAGTGTTCAGGAAAGGAGCAGTCCAATCCTTGGCGAGGGTGTTGGAGAAGGGAGACCCTGAGGGAGAGGGGGGTTCTAGGAACTTGGGGGGGCGCGTCCCCTGGCCGCAGGGGCTGAGAGACCCTTACCTCTCCCCCCCCTCTCTCTTCGCCTCGCCTCCGACGTGCCAGTGGAGAGAGCCCTGAGCAGGGTAAGTGCTGGGGACTCCTGTGACTTTGGCTTTGCCTTCGAATGTGGCCGAAGCTGGTGGTTCTGAGCAGCTGAGGTCCTCGCGGACGCAGCGTTGTCGCCGGGTCGTCTGGGGCCTTTGCTGCAGGACATGGGGGGGCCTCTACTGCTAGAGCTTCCTTTATGGGAAGTTTTCAGTCTTGAGCTTGTTTTCCCTGCAATTGAATGCGTGCGTGTGGTGCCTTCCACTCACGACCTTGGCCGTCACCCACTCGATGTCACCACCTGTCAGGGTGTTGCCGACGGAAAGGGGAGTGAGCCTGTTGTACTTTTTTACAAAACTGCTTGATTTGGAAGCAGTCACCAGTGCAGTGGACGTGGCCAAGAAAGGACGCCGGCGTCCCCGGGACCAGCCTCCCCCGGCCATAATGTGTCTGCAATACGGGCCCGGAGGCAGGAGGCCGGGCGCAGGGCCCGGAGTTCCCTCGGCGTCCGCACTGTGCCCGTCACTACGCAGTTTTTTGCCTTTGTTCACAACTTCACCATCTACGATGTGGTTGCACATTTTTTAGTAGCCACGTTTATTTATTTTTAATTAAAAATTTTTTTCAACGTTTATTTTTGAGAGAGACAGGGAGAGACAGAAGTGAGCAGGCGAGGGTCAGAGAGAGAGGGAGACCCAGAATCCGAAGCAGCTCCAGGCTCCGAGCCGTCAGCACAGAGCCTGACACGGGGCTCGAACCCACGGACTGTGAGATCATGACCTGAGCCAAAGCCGGAGGCTTAACCGACTGAGCCCCCAGACGCCCCCCCCATAGCCATGTTTAAAAAGTTAAACAGATGAGATGAATTCCAATAGGATGTGTTACCCACCAGCAGGAATCCAGAATATTTTAATGTTAATCGACTTAAAAACGACTAGCGGTATGTTTTTTGTTCCTTTTATCGTACGGAATCTCCAAGATCCAAATGCGTTTTCTCTTCGAGCTCATCACCAGGCCCCCCCTCCTCTGCCGCCTGGGACACTGGGTAGCGTCTGGGGACATCTGAGGTTGTCGCGACCACATGGCCTCTGCCCTTAGAAGGTCCCATTTCCTCGCCCGCCCGGCTTCTGCAAGTGAGCTCTGCCGGCGCCAGCCCGCCTTGTTCGTTCAGTGTGAGCCGGTTCCTTTAAAAACAGTTTTTTAATGTTTTAATTTTTTTTTGAGAGACAGAGACAGAGCCCAAGCAGGGGAGGGTCAGAGAGCGAGGGAGACCCAGAATCCGAAGCAGCTCCAGGCTCCGAGCCGTCAGCACAGAGCCCGACGCGGGGCTCGAACCCACGGACTGTGAGATCACGACCTGAGCCGAAGTCGGACGCCCACCGACTGAGCGCCCGGGCCCCTAAGACGATTCCTGCAGGGAAGGGGCCATGTTTCCCGGGGTCGTTGGAACAAATCAGCCCACACTGTGTGGTTTCAGACAACATGGATTTGTTCCCTCCCCTGATCTGGAGTCTGCAGACCTGAACCTGAGTTGTGAGCGGGGCTGCTCCCTCCTGCGTCCCCAGGGGCTTGTCCCCTCCGCTGTCTGGTGGCCTCCGGGCTCGGGGCTCCATGGCTTGTGGCTGAATCACTGTCTTTACTTCTGTCTTCATGTGGCTTCTGCCCTGTGTGTCTCCGTGTCCCTTTCCTTTTAAGGACGTCAGTCCTGGGGCACCTGGGGGGCTCAGTCGGTTGAGCCTCCGACTTCGGCTCAGGTCATGATCTCACATTCGTGGGTTTGAGCCCCGCGTCGGGCTCTGTGCTGGCAGCTCGGAGCCTGTGTCTCCCTCTCTCTGCGCCTCCCCCGCTCGCCCTCTGTCTCTCTCAAAAGTAAATAAACATAAGAAACATTGATACAACAGGACAGCAGGCCTGTTGCGTCAGGGCCCACCCTGACCCGGTGTGCCCTCGCGGTAATTAATTACTTCTGCGGAGACCCTATTTTCAGATCAGGCCTCCTTGTGAGGTCCTGGGTGGGCGTGTCACTTTGACGGACGCTGTTCAGCCCCATAAAGGGACGGCGGCTCCCCTGACCCTAGCCCCGAGCCCCCTCCCGTCCGAGTCTCCTGGACCGACTCTGATGGTTTTGCAGTGGCTCCTTGGGGACTGCGCAACGCGTGTCACACAGGCCCGGGCTGCAGGCGGCAGAGGCTCCGTGGCAGGGCTGTAACTGCCAGAGAGGGAGGGGGTCCAGGAGAAAGCGGCTGTCACGCGAGAGACCCCGCCCCCAGGGGTCACCGGCGCGTGTCTGGGGACATCCGTGTTCTCACGACTAGGGGTACGCCTGGCATCGCGTGGGTGCCCGTGTGGCCCCACAGAGAACGCCGGCCCCGCGGTGCCGAGTGCAGGGGGCTCAGGGACGTCCTGTGGGTTTCTGGACCTGTCTGCACAGAGAGGATGGTGAGCAGGGTCTCAGGCTCCACGTTCGGCGGCCCGCGGGGTCTTCCCGGCAGCCCCGGGCCTGGGCGCTGTCAGCACCGGCCCCGTTTCGCAGGGCAGGACACAGGTTGAGCGTGCGACAGGCTGTGTGACCTGCCCCAGGGCTGCGATTTGCGCCCCCCGGTCGCCTCACTACAGGCTGATTTCCGCTTCAGGGACACGTGGCCGCCTTTCCACGCTGCCGCATCTCTGGCGTCTCTGCTTGCGTTTTCTTTCTTTCCTTTTTTAAAGATTTTATTTTTGGGGCTCCCGGGGGGCTCAGTCGGTTGAGCGTCCGGCTTCGGCTCAGGTCGTGATCTCACGGTTCGTGGGTTCGAGCCCCGCGTCAGGCTCTGTGCTGACGGCTCGGAGCCTGGAGCTGCTTCGGATTCTGTGTCTCCCTCGCTCTCTTCCCCTCCCCTGCCCACTCTCTCAAAAAAAACAAAAACAAAAAATAAATAAAAACATTTAAAAAAGGGTCTTTAAAATATTTTATTTTTTTGTTTAAAAAAATTTTAATGCTTATCTATTTTTGAGAGAGAGACAGAATGCAAGCAGAGGAGGGTCAGAGAGAGGGAGACTCAGAATCCCAAGCAGCTCCAGGCTCTGAGCTGTCAGCACAGAGCCCGACGCGGGGCTCGAACCCACGAACCGTGAGATCACGACCTGAGCCGAAGTTGGACACTTAAGCGACTGAGCCTCCCAGGCGCCCCAAAAAAAGATTTTATTTTTAAGTCCTCTCTACCCCCAGCATGGCGCTCAAACCCACACCCCCAAGATCACGAGTCTGCGTGCTCCACTGATGGAGCCAGCTGGGCGCACCTCCCCCCTCCTTTTTTTTGTTTTTTTTTTAAAGATTTCTACTTTCTCATTCCCGTCTGTGGCATGCTGTGGTCCCGCGTGGCCCGTCATGCTCAACGTGGCCTTGAATCTGGTGTGCGTTCGCACAGAGCCAGCCGGCTCTTGGGGCCCAACTTCGTATCTGCCCGTTAAATCAGGCTTCGAGATGAGATCTCGGAATGCTTGAGAAAGCAGCCCCACATACAGATGGGGAGACTGAGTCCCAGGGAAGAAGACACTCCGGGGGCGCGCAGGCAGGTTGCCCTCGGCGGGGGGGGGGGGGGGGTCTCTGCCGGCACACCGCCTTTGACCTTCAAGCCTCAGCCCCTAGGTCACCTCGCAGCCCTGTCTGCTTGGGCTCAGCTTCCCTGACTGCAGTGCCATTCACCGTCCCTTTCTCACAAGACCTCGCTGTGGGGTCAGGAACTGAGCATCGAGCCTGCCCTTGGCAGGTCCCATTTCCCAGATGGGAAGCTTGAGGCACAGATCCTAATAACTGTGTTGGGAACAGTCAGTCTAATAACTGTGTTGGGGACCGTCAGTCTGGGGCCCCAGGGCCCTGACCCTTCCCCCACCCGGCCCTTGTCTCTCTGCAGAGCGCGTCCCCGTCACCCCCTGAGAGTGTGGTAGAGGAGGAGCGGCCGGGCGGCCCGGGCGGCGGTGGGAAGCAGCGAGCTGAAGACAAGGATCTGGCGGGACCTTATGTAAGTGGCGGGCAAGCGGAGGATGGGGCGCCACCAGGCCTGCCCCTCAGACCCTTCCAGAGCCCAGCTCTGGCCGGGACTCTCACTCTGGGGCCTTCCGTAGCTCCCCGTTGCTTGTGGAGCGATGAGAAGATGTGTAGGGCCAGGCCCAGCTCTGCGTGCTCTGAGTCCGGGGCCCCTGGGCCGTGTGTCCGGCTTCCCACCTCCTGCCTTTTGCTCCGGCTCCTTCAGCCTTCCAGAATCCCCCTCCCCTCTGCGCCTTCACTAGGCACAGGATCCTCTCTCCTGGCCCCTCCCCCAGGGTCGGGGCGGGGACTGGCTGGCCGGGAAGCACCTGCCCCATCTACAGGGACAGCCTTCTGGTGCCAGGTGCCCCGCGCCCGGCAGGCCCAGCGCTGGCCAATCCGGAGACACCTTTGATCTTTGATCTTTAAAAAACAACAGCCTGTTCTATTCCCGTCAGCAACTCATCTGTTTTAAAGAAGAAAATTGGGGGGGGCACAATCCCCGCGGGGAGATGTGGCCTGTGGTCCCTTGCTCCCCAGCCAGGCCGGAAGCCAGTCCCACACGCCGGGGTCTTCTCCCAAGGGCAGTGGGGAGCCAGAGGAGGAGGCGGAACAGATGTGGGGCGGGGTTAAGAAAGTCCTCTGAGGCAAGCTTGGGAGGCTGCCTGGAGGGGGCAAGGCCGAAGGCCAGGAGCCTAAGGGGGACGAGGTCTGTGCCAGGCCACGGGGATGGTGGCGGGCCGGCCCTCCCGAGAGGTTGACTGACTCCGTGGAGAGAGAGCCGGGAGCAAACTGGGACCAGGGAGGCCCGGGAGGCGCTCGGGGCCCTCAGCCCATCCCCCTCGTTTTCCTCCACGAGGGCCCCCCCACCCCCAATCCTCCCTTGTACCTGAGCAAATGGGCGTCTGAAGGCCCAGAAGCCTGGTCAGACCCGAGGAGGGCAAGGGCACGCGGAGGCGGGGGCGTGGCCAGGACAAGCTCTGCCCCATGTCCCTCCAGGAAAGTGACGAAGACAAGAGCGATTACAACCTGGTGGTGGACGAGGTGAGTCGGGGTCGGGCCCGCGGGCGGCAGGTTTTCCAGGGTGTCGGGGGCCCCTGAGGGACGGGGGGTCCTGGGCCCCCCTCTGCGGATGAGGGCGATGTGGGCATAGGTGGAGTCGGGGGTAGACGGCCACCCCAGGCCGAACCCCTTCCATAGCACTGGTGGGGAAACTGAGGCCCAGAGAACACTGGCGATGGGCGGCAGAGGTGGCATCTGGCCCTGGCCTGCTGTGTGACTGGGACAGGACGCCCCCTTCCCTGGCCTCACTTGTCCCCCTCTGTTCAACGGGGGCACCAAAGGCAGGCCGTCCGCAGTCGTTTCTGTGTGTGCTCCTGGAGTAGGTACTGTGATCCCATTTTACAGCTGAGTAAAGTAAGGCAGGGGTTCGTGATCCTCCGGAGGCGGATCGAGGGGCCCAGGCTGGAGTGTGGGGTGGGGTTGGGGAGGTGGTATATAGAGAGGGGCTCCTTCACCCACTTCACCTCCTCACACCCAGGACCAGCCCTCGGAGCCCCCCAGCCCAGCTCTCACCCCGTGTGGAAAGGCGCCCATCTGCGTCCCTGCCCGTCGGGACCTTGTGGACAGTCCGGCTTCTTTGGCCTCCAGCCTTGGCTCCCCGCTCCCCAGAGCCAAGGAGCTTGTCCTGGTAAGGAGCCGGGGAGGCCTTGAAACTCACTTCACGCATCCTGGGGACCTGGAAACAGATGCCACCAGGTTGGAGGCCGAGCAGGGAGGCACCAGCCAGGCTGGGGGCCTTCCAGCGGGTCGTCCGTCCGGCATTTCCTTCATGAAATTTGCCCCCTTCCTAGAAACCGCCTCGACTCTCCCCTGGTATTTTCCCCCAGTCCACGTGCTCCGTTGAACCTAAGTGTGAATTAAAAGACCACACACCATCTTCGGAGAAATTGCGATAAGTAGGAAATCCCTTGGAAAGGAAGGCCGCGGGCTGCAGGATGGCGCGGGCTGAGGCCTTTGAGGCGCTGGAGATGCGGCCTCACCGGGAGGTCGCCCCTCTTCCCGAAAGACCAGAGCATCACTATGGGAACAACTTGCATTCAGGGCCGGCTCCGTTCCCCACCCCCGCCCTGCCCTCCCCCAAATCTTCCCCAGACCCCTGCCCTGCACTTATGGGGAGAGTGCGTCGGGAGAGAGCGTCGTCGGGAGAGAGCGTCGGTTTCTAGGCCTCCCCTCCCAGCAGGTTGCTATAGCAACCGCAGAGGCTGGGGCTCTCATGGCATCTTCGGTGACCTCCACCCCTCCGGGAGGCCGGAGGGGGAGGGGCAGCTCTGTTCTCCCGAGAGGCCCCCACACGTGGTCCCCACCCACTGGGCCCCGTGGGCTGGCAGGGAGCGTGGGAAGGCTGGACAAGGACGTGAGGTGTCTCGGAAGGCAAAGGAGGTGCTGGCAGCGGATGACAGAGCCCTGCTCCTCCTTGGAGATGCCCTCCCCTCTCCTCCGGTGTCCTCGCGGGGAGAGACAGCTGCAGGGGTGCCCCCCCCCCGAGTGTGGGTGCTGGTCCTTCATCTGGGAGCACGCTGGCGCCTTCGTCCGCAGTGCCCACTCCCTGCCCGGGGGCCCTTGCTTGAGGCTGTCTACACCCACATTCCTAACGGGGTATCTCACCACACACCTGATGGTGTGTGTGGGCTCTGCAGCAGGTGTCAGTCCCCTCCCCACACCGCGTGCAGCCCTGCGGGCAGGTGGCGCGTGCCCGTGCCCACCCGGCGCTCCCAGCCCGCGGACCCCGCGTGGCCCTGTGTTCGGGCGTCAGCCACTCCCTGAACCCACGTACCCGGCGTGTGGACCCCTCCTGTGAGCTGAGCCCCCTCCTTCCGTCCCCTCTCTCACCAGATCGTGGGCAGCGAGGTGCCCAGTGGGGGTGGGGTGTTCAGTCCTGGCCTTTCTCCCCAGAACGATCTTCCCGCCAGCACTCCTGCCCCCAAGTCCTGCGACTCCTCCCCAACCCAGGACGCGGCCACCCCGGGGCCCAGCTCAGCCGGCCACCTCCGCCAGCTCGCCGCCAAGCCAGCGCCTTGCACGGACAGCGTGGGTGAGCGTCCGCGGGCACCTGCCTCAACGGGTCTCTTCGGGGGGTTGGATTCAGCGTGGCGATGGCCTTGGCTTTTCATGACTCCGAGCCCGATGCCACCTCACCCTGGGTCTCGGCTTCCTCACCATTGGGGAAACTGAGGCCCAGAGGGGAAGTGACTCAGGAGGTTATCCTCCTGCATGGGCAAGCTTTGGAGTCAGGCCACGTGACCTTGGGCAGGTGACTCTGGCTGTCTGAGCCTCAGGCCCCCATCGTTGACATGGAGGTGACGGGTTCCTCCTCTCAGGCCCTGTGAAATCAGCCCTGGAGCGAGCCCTTGCGGAGGTCCCAGATGGTGGGACGGAGACGCAGACCCCCAAACTTCCCGCCCCGCTCGGGTAGAGGGAGTGCGCGGGAAGGGCCGGGGTGGGGTGAGCAGCTCGACGATGCTCACCAGATGCTGCTGGACTCGGGTCTGGGTTCAGAAGGGTGAGGAGCAGTTCAGCAACGGAGGAAGGGAAGGGAACAGCATATCAGCCGGAGGGAACGGCATCTGGACATGACTGGCTGCGGTGGATGCTGGACCCGAACGCAGCAGCCCCGAAAGACCAGCCACGGCCGTGGGAGGCCGGATCTGGGTCCAAGGTGTCTGAAGACCTGTCTTTGTCTCTTCTCACCCAGCTCTGAGGAGCCCCCTGACCCTGACCAGTCCCTTCACCACGTCCTTCAGCCTGAGCTCCCACAGCGCCCTTAACGGGGACCTCTCTGTGCCCAGCTCCTACGTTAGCCTCCACCTGTCGCCCCAGGTCAGCGGCTCTGTGGTGTATGGACGGTCCCCCATGGTGAGTCCCCAGTGTCGGGCACCGGGACGCATCGGAGGGCATAGGGGCCGGGGGCCGGGAGGAGAAACCAGTTCCACAAGAGGAGACAAGGGAACAGGGAAAGGGACGGGAAGCCTGGCTTGGCAAGTGCACGTGGGAAGGTGATCTGAGGGTCTCAGGAGCCCCACAGGCTTGATAGGAGTAACACATGTAACTGCAAAGGGCAGCCGTGACCCTGCTGCATTACAAGGAGCCCAGAGCCCGGCTACGGGGCACGAGGGGCCCGTGCAGCCCCTGGCAGAGGCCGTATAGATGTTGGCCTGATTTCTAAGGGACTCTGATTCTGGTAGGACTGAAGAAGACAGGCTCAACTGGGGAGAGAGTGAGGTCTCACGGGAAGGGGGTGAAGGAAGGGGCCTGAGACCGTGAGCTGGGGCGGAGGGAGCAGACAGGGGCTGGTGGGCCCCGGCGTGCAGTATGAGGACAGACGGCTGACAGAGGGAGCCCCCCTGAAGTGGACAAGCGTGCCTCCCGGGGAAGAAAAAGGCCAGGCACAGGCGATGCTGTGCAAAGGAGGTCAGCAAATATTCTCTGCGGGAGGCCGGGCATGAAGTAGTGTTGGCCTCGGGGACCAGTTGGTCTGTGTCGCAATACTCACCTCGGCCTTCACGGCTCAGAGCCACCATAGACAACATATAAAGGAATGGGTGTGGCCTTGTACTAATAAAACTTTATTTACAAAAATGAGCAGGGGGCCATAGTTTGCCAACCCTCGCTCTAGAGCCAGTCAGACTCTTCAGGGTCCTTTGAAGTCTAGGGTTCTAGGATTCTCTGGGCAGAGGCTCCAGGATTCAAGTGCAGGGGGGAGGAGAGGCCATCTCTGCCTCCTTAGGGATCGGGATCGGATTGGGGATGCTCTGATAAACAGAGAAATATGGCAGGTGAGCCGGGGGAAGGCAGAGGTGGGTCTGAGTCACCTGCCCTGGGACCCTCCCCCTTTGGCATTTTGGCAGATGGCATTCGAGTCTCATCCGCATCTCCGAGGGTCATCCGTCTCCTCTGCCCTGCCCACTGTCCCTGGGGGCAAGCCGTGAGTACTGGCTCAGGGCTCCCGGCCTCCTGTCCGGGGCTCACATTGTGGGGCGGCGGCTAGGGTCCCCTGCTGTCCTTCCAGAGTCTCTTGAGGAGCTCTCTGGAGAGGGGGAATGGAACAAGCAAAATGTGGAAACGGGGGTGGGAGCAGAGGGGGTCTTTTGCCTTCCCCACCCCCACACCAGGGACATTTGGCATGTTGTGACATTTTTGGTTGTCACACCCACATCCGGCCTCTAGGGGTGGAGGCCTGGGATACAGCCGCATACCCTCCAGTGTGCAGAATGCCCCGCCCCCCAGAGGGCACCCCAGCCCCAAGCCTCCAGGAACTCTCCGCCATGACGGGAATGTTCTATACCTACAACCTGACTGTCACCCGCCACCTGTGTGGCTTTGGCCCCTGAGAAGCCCAAGTTGTAAATTGATTTCAGCCTACCGAAATCCCTGCGGCTGGGTCTCCCCCGCTGGGCACGGTGTCCGGGGCGCTCCAGGCACCGCCCTGGGTCCTCTCCACTCAACACACCAAGTGCCTGCTGGCCAGGCTACGGGCCCGGGCCACGCTGCCTGTGCCGCCCGTCCCCTGGGATGGGGGGGGGGGTACTGGGCCGGGCCGCCCCCCTGCAGGACGGTCCCCTCCCCGCGCGTCACGGCCCTCCTCCCGTGCAGGGCCTACTCCTTCCACGTGTCTGCCGACGGGCAGATGCAGCCGGTGCCCTTCCCGTCGGACGCGCTGGTGGGCGCGGGCATCCCGCGGCACGCGCGGCAGCTGCACACGCTGGCGCACGGCGAGGTGGTCTGCGCCGTCACCATCAGCGGCTCCACGCAGCACGTGTACACGGGCGGCAAGGGCTGCGTCAAAGTGTGGGACGTGGGGCAGCCGGGCGCCAAGACGCCAGTGGCGCAGCTCGACTGCCTGGTGAGGGCGGGGTCCGCGGGCGGGGGC
>NC_043711.1:2018365-2021516 GCF_006229205.1 Suricata suricatta | reverse complement strand
GGGGGCGGGGCTCGCCGGCTCCGGAGTACGGCCCCGTGCGCTTGGGGGCGCTCTCAGGGGAGGCCGCGTGGAGAGGGCCCGCAGACCCCTCCGCAGCTTCTCTCCCGTCCCCAGAACCGGGACAACTACATCCGCTCCTGCAAGCTGCTGCCCGACGGCCGGAGTCTGATCGTGGGCGGGGAGGCCAGCACCTTGTCCATCTGGGACCTGGCAGCGCCCACCCCGCGCATCAAGGCCGAGCTGACCTCCTCGGCGCCGGCCTGCTACGCCCTGGCCGTCAGCCCCGACGCCAAGGTCTGCTTTTCCTGCTGCAGCGACGGCAACATCGTGGTCTGGGACCTGCAGAACCAGACCATGGTCAGGTGAGTGGCGCCCCCGCGCCCCTCCTTCGGCAGCTGGGACAGAACCAGCCCCGCGACTCAGGCCTGACGCCTAGGCCCTTCTCCCTGCAGGCAGTTCCAGGGCCACACCGACGGTGCCAGCTGCATCGACATCTCCGACTACGGCACTCGGCTCTGGACCGGGGGTCTGGACAACACGGTGCGCTGCTGGGACCTGCGGGAGGGTCGCCAGCTGCAGCAGCACGATTTCTGCTCTCAGGTGCCGCGCTGGGTTTGCTGGGAGGGCAGTAGAAGCTTCAGGAATCCGGAGCCCCTTCCTCTCCCCATGAGACACTCGCTTTTAGAAGCTGAGTACGATCAATGATCTGCTATCCATGTCCATCTTCTCACAAATCCGCAGGCCTCACCCCCGGGGAAACACAACGGTGCTGATTCAGAGTAAGCTCTGGGTCCACTGAGACCCTCAGATCACTTTCCCAGATGCTTTAGCCAAGTCACTCCCCCATTCATTCCTTCCTCTCCTCTAGTAGTCGGATTCTCCTCCCAGCCTTCAGTCTCTGGACCCTGCCAACAGCTCCTGACCACCCCCCCCCGTCTCACCACAGGGGAGCCACTGGTCCAGGCCGACAGGCAGAGGTTGACACAGGAGTTGGGCAGAGAGGTCCCCGGGGATCTGGCTAAAGGATGGAAGGAAAGGGCAGAACAGGATCTGGAGAGTCCTCAGGGCTGAGCAGAATCACCCAGATCCTCTCTCCCACTGCCTTGGGGGCGGGGCGTGAGTGCCTTGGCCTGACATTTAAGGCCTCTGTGCTCTAGTCTCACACACACACACACACACACACACACACACACACACACCCCATGCCCTCCCCTTACTGTCCCCGCTAGCTGACATGCTTCTTCCATTTCTCCAGTTGGTGAGCTCCTACTCATCCTTCAAAACCCATCTCCATTTTTGCCCTTTCCTTGAAGCCTGGAGGCAGTCGCTAACCCCCAAACTCTTTCTGTTCTACCTTCTCTTTAGCTTAGAAGTTTCTTTGATAAAGAACTTGATGAGGCGCAGGTGGTTATAGCTGTCCAGTCCCCTGTCCCGGAGACTTAGCTGGGTTGTTCTCTGGGGATCCCGTTTTTCGTGGGAGCCCGGTGCGGGCAGGAGAGCACACGTGAGGGGGTCCAGCCCTCCCTCTGCTTAAACGTGTGGTTCTTCCCACGGGCGGCCTGTCCGCAGGCCTCTGCCGGGGTCCGGATGGAGCCCTTTCAGTCCAAGCGAAAGGAGGTGCTCCAAGTGGGGAGCAGTCCCGAGCCGGGGGTCCAAAGGCCTCATCTTTCACGGATCTCTGACCTTGAGCGAGCCCCGGCCTCCAGCTTCCCTTCCGCCATCTGCTCGAGGCGGAGGCGACTGTCCCCGCCCGGCTTCACCCTCTGCCTCCTTCCCTGCCACCCAGAGCTGTTGTGCGTTCGGAGCAGATAATGGATGTGAGGCCCCAGGGTTCTGTGTAATTCTGATTAATATTAATGATCCGACATGCCGCTGCCTGCCGCGTTCCAGGCCCTGGGCCAGCTGCCTTTCCACGCAGGGCTGCCGGGGGAGAGCGGCGGGCCTCTCCCCTCCGCTCGGGCGTCCTCCAACCTCTGCAGGGGGGCTTGATGGCCCCTCTTCCCTCTGCACTCCCAGATCTTCTCTCTGGGCCACTGCCCCAACCAGGACTGGCTGGCCGTGGGCATGGAGAGCAGCAACGTGGAGGTTCTGCACGTGCGCAAGCCGGAGAAGTACCAGCTGCACCTTCACGAGAGCTGCGTGCTGGCCCTCAAGTTCGCCTCCTGCGGTGCGTCCTCGGGGAGGGCGGGGCGTGCACCCCACCCTCTGGGCAGCCCGCAGTGACACTCAGGATGCCCAGTGCAATCTGAATCTCTCTCTTTTTAATGTTTGTTTATTTTTGAGAGAGAGAGACACAGAGCACAAGCAGGGGAGGGACAGGGAGAGAGGGGGACACAGGGTCCGAAGCAGCTCCAGGCTCCCAGCTGTCAGCACAGAGCCCGACGCGGGGCTCGAACCCATCAACTGTGGGATCGTGGCTTGAGCCCAAGTCCGACGTGCAACCGACTGAGCCCCCAGGCAGGCGGCCCCTCAGTGGAATTTGAATCTTAACAAGTCGTTTGTTAGCGCCAGTTTTCCCCAGGTGCTGCACGGACACACTTACGCCAAAAAGCGACTGACTTGGTAATAAACCAAAATCGCCCCAATATTGGGTGAGATAGACTGACGCTAAAACAATTGCACGGGGTTGTAGCGCGGAGCGCACGGGACACACAGGCCCGGAAAGACGTTAAATCACGAATCCTCAGGGCACATCCCCATCGAGATGATGTGTGATTTATCTGAGATTCAGAGGTCCCTGCGCACCTTACGTTTTATCTGGCAACACTGTCCTGGGGGCTCCCCCTTCGTGAAGGCCACACCCCCCCACCTTGACGTCACCATCTGGAAAATGGGAAGGAGGAGGGGCCCCGTGTTCACTTTGTGAGCACAGAGGTGCCAGAAAGAAAGGGAGAGACCAGGCCTGCTCGATGCCCCCCTGCAGCCCACAGCCGGGGCGGGGGGCTCTCTGGTCCCCGCCTGGAACCTCCCTGCCCCCCCCCCCCCAGGGCGCTGGTTTGTCAGCACCGGCAAGGACAACCTGCTGAACGCCTGGAGGACGCCCTACGGAGCCAGCATTTTCCAGGTATCCAGCCGCCCCTGCAGGCCGGGCCCCGGGGGCGGGGCGGGTGGTTAAACCACGGACTCCGCCCCCCCCAGGCCTGCAAGTCAC
>NC_043711.1:2012592-2018265 GCF_006229205.1 Suricata suricatta | reverse complement strand
CTTTTTTCAGTAAGACTTGACATTGTAACCATTTCCAAGCACACGGCTCAGCGCACCAAGCTCACTCATTGTTGTATAACTTCCCCCACCCTCCGGCTCTAGAACCTTCCATCTCCCCAGGCTGAGACTCTCGTCCTCTCCTACCCCAGCCCTGGCTCCCACCGTCTACTCTCTGTCTCTGGGGACGGGACTCCTCTGGGGACCCCTGTGAGTGGGGTCACCAGGACATGCCCTTCTGTGTCTGGCGTCTGTCACTGCGCACGTGTCCCCGGGTCCGTCCACGCTGTGGCAGGTGGCAGGACGTCCCTTCGAGGCTGGATCGCAGCCTGTAGCGTAGATGGAGGGTGTCGTGTTATCCATTCGCCATCGGGTGCCCGCGCCCCGGCTCCTGTGAGTCATGGTGCCGCGGGCGTGTTTTCCTCTCTGTCGGGCAGAGAGGGCTTGCCCTGAGCTGTCTCACCTCCGCGCTCTTCCAACTTTCCCTTCCCACCAGCAGCGTCCTCAACAACTTGTTACTGTGTCTTTTTTGTTACAGCCATTCTGGTGGGTGTGCCGCCAGTGTTGAATCTTTAAAGGGGTGGAGAACAAGAGGATAATGTGCCCCCCTCCCCCGGGACTTGTGGGCTAGGGATTCACTTGGGCCATTGGGCGAAGCCTGAGAGTTCACTGCTGGGCCCTTGACAGGGCTTCGCTGGTGTGGGGTCACCGCGCTGTAGGCCTTAGTGGCCCTCTGCAGTGCTGTGTGGCCTCGGGCCTGCTGCACAGCTTCTCTGAGCTTCCTCGGAAAGGGCGGGGCATCAGTTCCCTCTCTTGGTGTCAAGAGAACAGAGGACCCGCCCTTCCCAGGACCCGTCACCTGGCCAGACTCCAGTGCCCCTTCCTCTGGATTACTTGTTGCCCCTGTTCCCTTATCTGGCCCTCCACTGTGGGCTCCCCCATCTCGGCCCCAGCCGTGCCCACAGGCCGTCCTTGGGGGCAGGGGCTCCTCCACTGGCCCCGCCCCTTCCCTCCAGACCTCATAGTGCAGGTGGGGCCCGAGGACCAGACACCAGAGGTGCCAGTGTCGGCCTCACCTCACCTCCCCTTCTCTCCCCCCCCACCCCTGTCTATAGTCCAAGGAGTCATCGTCCGTGCTGAGCTGTGACATCTCCGGAAATAACAAGTACATTGTGACAGGCTCGGGGGACAAGAAGGCCACGGTGTACGAGGTGGTCTACTGAGACCCCTCCACCTTCCTGCGCCCCTGGCCTGGCTCCCGGGGGAGGGGCACCCAGCACAGAGGCCCAGCACCCGGCTCCGTCCACACCTGCGAGCACTAAGCCTCGTCTGCCCCCGGCCGACCCCCTGCCACCTTCCCCTGCTGGACGCGGTGCGGGACGGGCAGGTGGACTTCGGGGAAATAAACGTGCTTCTCACACCTACTTGTCTGCCCTGGGGACCAGGGGTATGGGTTTCCTGGGCGCTGCGGCCACGGGGAAGCGGAGGACTTCATTCTGGTGCGGCCTGCGGGGTCGCCGGGTGCGGGGTCGCCGGGTGTGGTGACGAGCGTCAGGGCTCCCGTGAGGCCGGGTGACGAGGAGCCGCCGGCTCGGTGCTCGAACGCAGCAGACCTTCCTCTCCACCCGCGGCCCATTTCTGCTGCGTCGCTCGGAGTGTCAGGATCCAGCGTGGGAGCGGCGAGGGAGTCGCACGTGGCTTTTATTTAGTGATTTTTAAATTGTATTTATTTTTTTAAACATTTATTCATTTTTAAGAAATTTATGTTTATTATTGAGAGACAGAGCATGAGTGGGGGAGGGGCAGAGAGAGGGAGACACAGAATTGGAAGCAGCTCCAGGGTCTGAGCTGTCAGCACAGAGCCCAACACGGGGCTCGAACCCACGAACCGTGAGATCATGACCTGAGCCAGAGTCAGAAGCTCAACCGACGGAGCCCCCCAGGCGCCCCCATGTGACTTTTCAATGCTCTGACCCTAGAGTTTCCTGTATCCACCAGCCTTTTGGACAGAATCCTCCTGCGTGCAGAGGGTGGGGATATAGAACGCGGCTCTTTGGGGGTGCGGTCAGCTTTGAGGCCCACGGGTCACTCCTGAGAGCCTGGTGCACGATGAGGCGTGGCTGGGCGTGAGGTGCTGAGTGGACACCACAGTCCCGGAGATGACAGGAAGCCGAGGGCTGACAGGAGAAACAGCCAGCGAGGAGGGTCCCGCAAAACTGAGTACAGAGGGAACAGCATGTGCGGAGGCTCAGAGGTAAGGCGCTGGGCCAGGTGGAGACCAGGAGGGGTGCCGCGCCTCCTCAGCTGCGGGAGCGAGGTCTCCGGCCCAGGCTTGAGCAGAGAGAGCTCTAGACACAGGCCGGCAGGGACCGGGACGCAACACATCTGTTTTCCAGAAGCTCCCATGGGTGGCTGCTGGCAATCTTCTGGAGGGAGACAGCAGGGTCCCCGCGTGGAGGTTTGGAGGTGCTTTTTGGAGACGGGATAATTCTCCGGGTCAGGACAGCAGACCTGTCAGCACCATGGCGGGGAGGGGGGGAGGCTTATGCAGGAGAGGATGGACGAGCAGGTGGGGTCCGAGCCCCTGTGGGGGGAGAGGCCGCCGGAGACTAACTGCTGGTGGGCTGTGAACGGCCCTGGACCTGGCCGCAGGCAGGGCTGACGCGGGGACCGACACCCTGGGGGGCGTCCTGCGCTGTGGGGGCCCCTGCTTGGTGCCAGGCGTACCCCCCGAGTCATGACGCCCAGGAATCTCCGCAGATTTGCCATGAGCCCCCCCCACGGGCTTAGGTTCACCCCCAGCTGAGATGCCCCGGCCAGTGCGAGAGGGGGGCTTGGGAAGGGTGGAGAACCCCCTCCCTCGGTGCCACAGGTGACTGGGAAGCCACTCCAGAGAGGAGGGGACAGGAGGAGGGAAGGGGTCCCCACCCACCCCCACTCCCAGCAGGGCGGCATCAGGGGCTTCGAGGAGCCGCTCAGTGAGTGGGCTTGAGGCTGGGAGACTTGGACAGAGTCCTTCCTCCACAAGACACGGGGGGGGGGGGGCAGGCAAGGACACAGACCCCTCTGCTGTTTGCGGTTGCTTTATTACACGTGACAAAGATCGCCGTGCGGGAGAGATCCGGCCCGCCACGCCCCTCCGCCACCACATTGGGGGCAAAGGACAAAAACCAAGGACCCGAGTGAGGACCAGGCGCCGGGGCGCTCAGTAGGTGAGCAGGTACACGGAGGCGCAGTCCCTGGACCCCGTGACGATCAGGCGGTCATTGAGGGACACGTCACAGCACAGGACAGATGAGTTCTCGGGGACCTCGGGGCACGGGAGGCCAGCATGAGGGGCGGGCGGCTCACCCACCCCGCCGTCCCTTCGGGCCCGGTCCCCCTGGGGTACCTGGAACTCCAGGGTCCCCGCGGGCATGCTGTAGACGCCGACCAGGTCATCCATCCCGACGCTCACCCACCACTGGCCTGGGAGGTGGCAGAGGGGGCCGGTTTGTGGGGGGAATCCGGCCTCTGAGGGCAGGGCCCCTGGGGATCTGGGACATAGAGGGGGCCCCCCCCACCTCCCTTGTCTCTACAGAGCATCGCTGGGCGGCTCCTGCTGAGGAAGGGTGTTGGGGGGCAGGAAGGGTGGACTAGGATCCTGCGGGAGCCTGGGGGCCGCAGGGGACTCCTGCCCACTCACCGAGGGGCGAGAACTTCAGACCCAGGATGGTGCCGTCTTTACTCCCCACCATGTGCTTCTGGCCCCCTCGGGTGGGCTGCAGCCACTGTTGGCCATTGGCTGTGCCCACCAACACCCAGTCCTCCTGGGGACTAGGGGACAGGCTCATTATCTGGGGGGGGGGGTCAGGGAAGGAGCAGTCAGGTCCTGGGCTCGCCTGGGGGCTGACCTCCTGCCAGCCTCCTGGCTTTGAGGGCTGAACAAGCAACTTCACACCTGTGGGCCTCAGTCTGCTCGTCTGTAAAGTGGGTTGGATCTCTCTACCTTAAGGGATGATTGCAGGTGTCCGATGCTCTTGGGGCCGGACGGGGCGGGGGGGGAGGCCGGGGGGGGCCGGAGAACATCTCTAATGACACTATTCCCGCCAGCACTACTGAGATGTGGCGCCTACTCACCCCCTTCCCCCCGACATCCACCTCCTTCTCTACCCTGGGGCCCAGCCACTACCTGGCCAACCAGACCCTTCCCAGCCTGCACACCTGAGACTCGAACTGGTACTCCTGGGGCTCCCCGGCAGCCCTCAGGTCCCAGCACCGCAGACAAGTGTCCAGACCCCCTGTCCAGATGTTCTGGTCTTTGACGGCAATGCTCTTGGCCCCATTTGGCTGGCCCGGCAGGTCCCTGGCCAGAAGGTGTGTTGGGAGGGAGTCAGGGCTGAGACTCTGAGCTTTGTGCCCCAGGAATAACCCCCTACCCGCACACCTAACCACACCCAGGTGACAGATGGGGAAACTGAGGCAGGCAAGAGTGCCAGGACCAGGGTTTGAAGAAACGCAGCCAAAATCTGAACTCGGCCTTCAATGCTCTCAAGTGCCAATGTAAGCAGTCCAGGGGTTTTTGCACTTTGCAGCTGCTGGATCCCAAGTCCAAGAACGGGCGGGAGGGGCTTTCAGGGTGACTCCGCCCCACCCAGGCCTCACCTGATGACACTCTGGTCCCGCAGGTCCCAGATCCTGACGGTGCCGTCCTTGAAACCGGCCAAGGCCAGGCTGTCCTCGGGCCTGGAGGCCAGGGCCTGGCAGGTGAGGCCGGCGCAGGGCAGCTCCCGGCTCACGCGCAGGGTGGGCGCGGTCAGGTCCCACACGCCCACGCCGGCCAGGTTGTGGCCACCGGTGAGCAGGGTGGTGCTGTCGGAGGCCAGCAGGCAGGTGCGCAGGTAGGCCCCGCGGGTCTGCGGTGGGCGGAGACGCAGGGGACAGTCCTGTCCTCCTCCGCCTCCGGCTCCCGCAGGCCCCGCCCCCGCAGCCGCCCCGCCCCGCCCTCACCTGTATGCCCAGGTGGCTCTGGGGACACCTGTCCTCCGCCACCTGGCCAGCCAGGCTCCACACTTTGACGCCGGCCCTGCCGCAGGTGAAGGCGTGCCGCAGGAAGCTGCTGACGGCCGTGGCCAGCACGGGCTCCCCGTGTCTCAGCGCCCGCACCTTCTCCACCCGGAGAGGGACGGCCGGCCTCTTGGGCCGCCAGGGTAAGGCATCTGGTCTCCTCCACGTGTCCTCAAAGTCCTCAGGGTCCCAGCATCTTGGGAGGGAAGGCCCCGTGTCACCAGCCTACCCGTGAGCCTCCCCGCCTGGATGGGGGGGGGGCCCCATCAAGCCTGAGGCGCTCCCTTCTCCTGCAGGTGTTGGGGTTCTCAGGCCTCGTGTCCCTGCCACGCTGGGCTCCCCCGCAGGGCTACCTAGGCCCTCCAAGTATCCCCCTCTCCCAGAACCAGACATCACTCCCTTCCACCTGGAATGCTTTGTCCCATCCTAGCAAACTCCTACTCATCCCTCAGGACCCTAACCACCATGCCCCTTCCTCCAGGTAGCCTTCTCCTCCGCAGCTGGGCTCCCAGCCTCGAACCACATGGTCGGGACTGTCTGCATCCAGCTCTAGCGCTCCTTCCAGGGGAGTCTTCTCCGCAAACCCCGGGCTGGGGATGTGGGGAGGGGGGGGATGTGGGGAGGGGGGGG
>NC_043711.1:1985406-2012492 GCF_006229205.1 Suricata suricatta | reverse complement strand
GGGGGGGATGTGGGGAGGGGGGGGATGTGGGGAGGGGGGGGATGTTGGCTGACTGTTGCTCTAATTACTGAGGAAGGCAGCACAGTGCGGGGGAGGGAAGACACACCCACACCTGTGGCCCCCTCTCCCTGCCAGGGACAGACACGCAGCTAAGGGACACACAGACACCTACATGGGCTGCAGGAAACGGCAGGCTCCCGGGGCAGGCTCCTGTGGGCAGGCCCAGGCGCGCGTCGGCATCCCCGCCCCTTGCGGAGGCCACTGCTCAGGCTGACGCCTCACCTGGGCCACGCGGGAGGGCATCCCCCTGGCCTCGGGGCCCGGCTCTGTGCTCCCTTCTTGAGCGCCCTCAGGGGAGCTCAGGGAGGGCACAGGGGGGCTGAGATCTGGGCGGAGACAAGAGCGGGTGAGTGGCTGCTGTGGGGTCCTCGGGGCGGGCGGCCCCCCTGCACCGGGATTACCGAAAGTGTCTTCAGTACGCAACTCCAGTCCCAAGTAGCTTGGTCCCAGGTCCTGGCCCTCCTGCCCGCAGGAATTGGGGGCGATCAGTTCAGGCCAACGGACCCGCCCAGGGTGGGTCTTAGACCCTGGAAAGCTCAGGGAGGCCCAGGCAGTGTGGACAGGGCTCATCAATAGCCCCAAGTCCCATCCTGGTTGGGGCTACAGTCTTGGGACACAATCCTGAGTCCCAGGAACCCGGCGCCCCCGCCCGAGGGCCCAGCCCCCCGGGGGGCCGACGAGTCACTCACCGCGCCTGACGGCTCCTCTGTCACTAGGATGGGGGGGGACAAGGGTCAACAGGGCTGCCCCTGGACACCCCCCACCCCCATCCCCCGCCCTCAGGGAGGCTCACCCCTGCGCTGGGGCTGCTCCCCCTTGTCGGGGGTCCCCGTAAAGATCTGCCAGAGCTGCTCGGTCAGGACGTCCTGCCAAAGCCGGGCCTCCGGGTCCCAGCGCGCCGGCGTGTCCTGCTCGTCGGCCCCCGGGCGCTGCGTGAGCCAGTCTGAGGACCTCCTGGCCACAGCGTCCTCCGAGCGTGGCCCCTGGAGACTCGGGTGCTGTGAGGCTGTCGCGGGGCCGGCCGGCCCCCAGGAGTCCCGGTCAGCCCAGCTCCCAGCCGCCTCCTGCAAGCACAGGGGTGAGAGGGGAGGGGCGGTGCACCCTCTGCCCCGAGCCGGCCCCGCTGCCCCCCACGAGCGCCAGGCACCCACCTCCCCCGGCGGGGGGCCCAGAGGTCGGCTCCAGGTCTCGAGGAAGTGTTCCGTCTGGGGGGCAGACGAGTCACAGCTGAGCCTCTGCCCCCAGACGGCCCTGGGGGCAGACCTCCTCCTGCGAGGGTCCCCCGTGCACAAAGCGGGGACATGCTGGCTGCGTGGAGGGGGCCCTGGTGGTGACGCAGAGCCCTCGGCACCGGGCCGAGCCTGGAGCGCCCGGAGCGCGGCAGCAGCCGGCGAGGCCGGACCCGAAGGGCCGATCGGTCGTCTTCATAAATGGTAGAAAGGAGGCTCCGATCTGGGTCCCTCCCCCCCGGGGACACAGGCCCCTCTGCATGGGGACACGAGCATTTGCTTAAGCGTTGGAAGGATACTGAGAAATCAGCGAGGGGGCGGGTGTGCGACGATGCTTCGGGTCGCGGTCTCGGGCCCCGCGGTGGGCTCTGCGGACGCGGACGGCTCTGAGTCCGTTTCGGAGTCTCTCCCTCAAAATAAACAAACCTAAATCCACCACCACCACCACCACCACCACGGATTACTTCTTAGGAAGAGGCGGCGGCAGGAGAAGAGGGGACCCCGTGGGAGGGGGGTCCTGGGCTGTTGTTTTATACCCAAAACCAGGCCATGTGACGGCCACCAGCTCCAGATTCAAGCGGAGGGTTTCCACGCGCCCGGGCGGGCCTGCGGCTCCGGGCCCGCTGCCCCCTCCCAGCAGGCCCCTGCCTGGCCTTGCAAGGCCTCCGCGGACACCAGTCCCCTGACCCTCTCCTCCCAGCCACAGATGCTGTCAAGTCTCAAGTTCAGTCCAATCGCAAGTGCGATTCCTCCAGGGCACCCGGGGGCTCAGTCGGCTGAGCGTCCGACTCAATTTCCACACAGGTCACGATCTCGCGGTTCGGGAGTCTGAGCCCCACGTCGGGGCTCCGATAACCGGGCAGAGCCTGTTTGGGGCTCTCTCACGCCCTTTCTCTCCCCCACCCCTGCGCTGCGGGCTCCCGGAGGAGACGGTGCACGGCTGGCGGGGGTCTGTGGCCGCGCCAGCAGCGCCCCTGCCTTAGTGACGCGCACCCCTCGTGGCGTGCACCGAGAAGGCCCCCCGAGTTGTCTGGCCCGAGACACCCTCCAAAATCCTGGGGAAACACTGATCCACGAAGAGAGAGAGCTGAGAAAGCAATGCGGCCTCGCTGCCAACCGCAGTCCGTCCTATGTAACAGGAGCTCCCGGCATTCCCGTTTTGCAGATGAGAAAACAGAGGCCCAGAGAAGCCACGCCAGTTTCCCAAAGCCGGGAGGGACGGGACCAGGCGGGCTTTACCCAGGAGGGAGGGGGCTGGGCAGCTGGACGCCCCTCACGCTCCCTGCCTCCTGGGGCAGCGGGGGATGGGCTCCCCAGCCGGGCCCCCCAGCAGCACGCACCCAGGGGAGCCTTCCCCAGTCTCCCTGGCTCGTTACTGCGCAATTTACTGGCACTTGAGCGCACTCAGCGTGGCAGGTGCCCCCTCCCGCCCGCTGCTGGCCGTCCCTGGGGACGAGCTGGCTGCAGCCCACGGTTTTACACGCGCGGCCTGGAGGCTGTGAAAACAGGGAGCGGGAGACCGAGGGGGTAGGACCAGGTGGCCAGCGAGGGTCCTAGGGGGTCCCGGCTTGAAGAGCAACTCTCTGGGAGCCTTGCGGCCACATCCTTACACTCAGCAAGTGCTGTGGGGATGCCCCCATCCACACTGATTAGTTCTCACCAGCACCCCGCCCCACGGTCCTGTTCCGCCCTGCCCCACAGCCCATCCACCAGGGGGCGCCTGTGAGCACCCCAGTCAGGTCCGCCCTTCCCTGCCTGCAGCCCTCCAGGGCTCCCACCTCCCTGGGGGGAAAGCCCAAGTCCTCGAGAGGCCCCGCAGCCCTGCACCCCTCCCCCCGGTGTCTCCTCGATCCCTCACTCTGCTCCAGCTACTTACACATGCACCGTCTTGCCCCAGGACCTTTGCCTGGCGGTGTCCTCCGCATATTCTGCTCCTCCCGTTCTGGGCATCTGCACTCCCTCTCTGATCTCCTTCAAGAGTTTGCTCAAGCGTCACCTTCTCAGCAGGCCTTCCCACTCCCACCCCTGCCCTCATGTCCCCCGGGGCTGCCCGGCCCTCACTCTCCCACACTCCTGTTTACCAAGCTCCCAGCACCCCAAGGGCAGAGGTCCGTCTGTGTCCTTCTCTGCTCCTTCCCTGGCGCCTGCAACGGCGCTTGGCAAGAAGGTGATGGATAAGTAGACGGTGAATGAATAGCCGTCTCTGGCTGCTTCCTGCCCCCCTCCCCCAGCTCTGGATCCGTCTCTCCCTGTTCTGCTCCGCGCTGCCCACCCCAGGCCCCGCTAAACTGCAGACACGGCCCTGGCCCTTCGCCAGTCACATCTGGCACAGGCAGAGTCCTGCCTGCACCCAGGAGAGAGGGCCAGGTGGCGGAAGGATGGCGGGCGTGGAAGACGGGCTTCGCTCCGGCACGGTGCCCTGTGCCGGGAGCGCGGGTCCCGGGGGACCTGCCCCCCACGCGGCCCCCAGGCCCCCAGCGGGCTCAGGCACAGGGAAGGCCGGAACCCGGTGTGCCTGGCACATGACAGGCCCTTCGGGGCGGAAGCCACTGAGCTGCAAAGTGCTGGAAAGGCCCCTGGGCTCCTCTGAGGCCGGTGGGAAGGGCAGCAGGGGGAGGAGCCAGCGGGCCGGGAGGGCGGGTGTGCGCGCGCTGCCTGGGCCCCCCTCAGGTCGCCGTCTGCCCACAGCGCTCCAGGGCTCCCTGTCCTGTGGGGTAGGAGTCCACAAGGACCCCCCCCACCTGCCCCTGTGGCAGCCTCTTTCCCCCCTATTCTTCCTGTCCTTCAAGGAGGGGCGCCCACACCCCGGCTCCCTCCTACCACCTGCTTGTGATGTTCCTGGAGCCCCTGTCGAACCTTCTGGAATTGCAAGAGAACAGCAGGGCTTGCTCTGGGGTGGGGGGGGGGGAGGGGCAGGGGTGAGGCAGCCAACAGAAGCGGACCAGAGTGAGGAGTCAAACGCCCTGCGTGCTTCTCCTCAGCTGTGTGACCTCGGAAAAGGGGCTCTACCTCTCTGGTCACTGCACCCTTCAAATGGGACACTGCCTACCACACAGAGCAGGAGCTGCTTAGGGAGACCCTTGGGTCTCCTTCCTAAGGTGAAGTTCCAAGACACCCCATAACCACAAGGCCCTGCACTTGCCCCTGCCCCTCCCTCACTCTCCTCGCTCCAGCCACAGGGGCCTTCCTGGCTCTTCCTCCCACACTCCAGGCCCCTTCCTGCCCCAGGGCCTTTGCGCAGGCTGCACCTGCTGCCTGGCTGCTCTCTCAGGAGTGACAAGCTCCTTATCGTCCATACCTCGCTGTGAACGTCACTTCCTCCAAGAAGCCCTTCCTGACTCTCTTAGCTCCAGATCTGTACTCCTGTCCCTCCCGTCCTCTCCCATCTTTACAGTGGTTGCAGCTTGTGAGTCCGGTTCCTCCCTTCACTTATCTCCTCCGCCTCGAGGCGCCCCGTCCCGAGAGCTAGATGAGCCACGAGTCAAGAGTATAAATTTAACCAAGTTAAAGATTCGTTTCCTTACAAGTTCTCAACAGGCCACGAGTGGCTGGCGGGGTGCCATAGTGGACACTGCTGATACAGAACATTCTCATCGTTGCAGAAAGTTCTAGAAGCCAGCACCATACTAGCCCCTACCCTCTCCAGGAGCAGGGGCTCCCGTTGCCTATCCTTCCATGACGAACTGTTAGCCAAAGAAACACCTCCTTCACACATGGAATTTCTCCCTTTTGCAGCGAGGTCAGTATTCACGAAACGCCCCCTTGACGGAACGCACGCCCCTCCCCCCAAGGAAGCAGAAATAAGTGGAGGAGAGGGTGTCCCCAAACCCGGCTGTGGCTCACCGTGTGGCACATGCTCTCCACCTGCGCCGTCAGGTGAGCGGGGAGCCTGAGGAGAGAACCGGTGGTGAGAAGTGCCCTCAAGCCCCGCCCCCCGGAAGCCCTGAAGGCCGAGTCACAGGTGCGATTTCAGTGCAGTTTTAAAAAGTATAATCGAGTCAAGTACATTCGAGCTAAACACAACTCGAAGCTGCAAACGAAGGCCAGGATTGGTGTTGCTGGTTTTCCGTTGCTTCAGGCTCCAATGAGCACCACCCCCCCCCCCGCCGGCCATTACTAGTTCTGTCTTTGGGGCTCCGGTGGGGTGTGGGGGGGGTCACCGAAAGACCAGATGGGACGCTCTCTCCCTCCTGCGGGGCCACACAGGGACCTCCAGCCCCGAGAGTGGCCGTCACCTGGGAAACTGCTGCCGGAGCTGGTTCAGGACATCCGGGGAGCTCCATCCAGGAGGAGCCTGGGGAAGGGGCGAGGAGGGGAGAGGAGGCTGTAGATGAACCGGAGCGCACCCCCTCTCCCCCCTCCTCCCAGGCCACATCTCCAATCAGCCCCCCTCCACCAGGGGGAGAGCTGGAGCCTCCCAAATCCTGAAGGGAATTCGCGTTCTCTGGTCACTTAAGGCCCCCCCAGCCCCTCACCCCGGGAGTATCCTCCGTCTTGCATCTTAGCCAAAAGTCTCAAACCCCGACCCTGGAGAGTCCCTGAGTGAAGGTTTGCCCACTCGGGGCCTGAACTGCCGAAAGGGTCGTCTCTGGAGGAGGGGGCTCTGCTTCTAAAATAGGAAGGAACCAGAAAGGCTGCGGTCGTGGGATTTACCACCCGGGGGATGAGACGCGCGTGTAATTTAGGAAGTGCCCTGGCACCTGGGTCCGTGTGCCGGGTCAGCGCCCACCCGGAGGCCTGGCCACCTGCCCGCGTCCCTCCGTCAGGAGCAGGACAGCCCGGCTTGAGCCAGTTTCCACGGTAACGACCCGCAGGGATTAATGCCTCCCCAGGCCCTCCTCACCAAACTTCCGGGGGGCCTCCTCATCCTTTGAAGGTGCTCCTGGGGTCTGGGGTGGCCCCAAGAGGTCATCTTCCCGCAGGGGGCACGACTTTAGCCAAGGGACTCTAAAAGTAACAGAGTGAAGGCAGGTCCTGAGGGCGGAAGGCCAAGCCGCCTGGGAGAGAACCAGCCCCGCATCATCCCGCTTCCCTCCAGGACCCAGCCCTGCATCATCCCGCTTCCCTCCAGGACCCAGCCCTGCATCCCCATCCCCGGCCCCCAGCAGGCGCTGCCCGCCCTATATCCCCTGCTAGGTTGTCAGATACCGGGGCCTCCGGCTGCCCCAACTGATGCTGGGCGGCACCCACGGGCCTCACCCCATGGGCCGGAGGGAGATGGTGTCAAACACTTACACCCCTACCAGCTGCTGCCAGGGCTGGGGGACCCCAGAGAAGGACGTTAAAATTCAGCCTCAGTTTTTAGACAATTTTCTGGAGTTCGGGTGAACCCCTAGAGGGGTTTTGAAGGATGAGGAAGAGTTGGCCAGGGGAAATAGGAGGTCTGAGACCGGAGGAAAGGGGCCGCTGTCCACCCCGGTCACTCCTGTGGCACCAATCACCCTGTTTTTATGCGGCTTCTGCCCCTCACCAGCCTCCCAGCCTCCTCCCCAGCCCCGGGACTCTGGGGTCCCCCAGGAGCCCCGCCTGCCCTCTCACCTCGCTTAGGGTGGAGGCCCCGGACAGGCAGACGGGAACTGCGGAACTGCGTGGGAGGTGGGGTGCGCAACCAAGTTCAGGCTGGGAACCTGCGCCCCTCCAAGCCTCCCCTCCTCCTGGGGCCCTTTGACCCCTCGGCCCCGCCCCCCCCCCCGGTGGCCACCTGCACCACGAGGCCATCAAGGAACGCGCCGCAGCTGCACGTGGGCTCGGGCCGGGCGGGCGGCCGCTGCAGGCTCTGGCCAATCGGGAGGCCGCTTGCCCACGTGGACCGCGGCCGCTCTCGCTGATTGGCCGACTCGCCGCAGCCTCCGGCCGGGCTGTCAATCAGCGCGCCCGGCGCCGCCGCTTAACGCTCCCGGTCCCGCTGCGGGGGGGAGGGCGGCCCGCAGAGCCGCGGGCGTTTGGGGTCCAGGCCGGGCTGAGGATGTTTAGAAGGGTCTGGGGCTTGGGGTCGGAGGGTGCAACCGGGGACGGAGCTGGGCGGCGCGTCGTTGCATTGCTCAGAGAGGAGCCTGGGGGTGTTTAGCCACGGCTCGGCGTGGGGCTGGGAATGGGGGGCCCAATCCTTAGTACTCATTCCAGGCCCATAACTGTTTCCCTCAATATTAATAACGTGCGCTGCGAATGAAGGCCGCTTCAAGCCCCCTTAATGGGGAGAACACAACGGTCTCTCACCCAGCACCGAGCTCCTGGGCTCTGTATTTTTGTCAGTGAATTTTCCACACTGCCCCACTCCCCGCCCCCAGCCCAGCATCTGAGAACCAAAAGCGGGAACTGCAAAGGCCCTGAGCCGGGTACAATTTTTCCAGGTTCAAGGCCAGGGTAGGAAGGGGTGGTGGGCACTCCAGGCCGGGGATGTTAGAAAGGTAAGGGGTGGGGGCTGTAGGAGGGCAGACGGGGATCTAGAGTTCTGTTTGGGCCTGGTTTGCAAATGCCTACTGGAGGCGTGCTGTGGTCTTGGCTACCCCAGGACCTTTGCACAAACCATTCTCTCCTCTGCCAGGAATAGTCTCCCCCTGACAGCCACGCAGAGGTCACCAGACCCCCAGGCTTCCCCTCGCATCTCTTTAAAAAATGAACCTCCAATACCACCACCCCCATTCTCCGTTTCTTATTTAATTTTTCTCCAAGCGCGGTTTGAATTGGCACTAATCTTGTAATCTCGGTGGCTATAGGTCATGCTGTGTTCAAAATTCACATAAGGCTGATGGGATTCTCAGACATCCTTGCACAGACCCACAGGGCACCTGGGTGGCCATTGCTGGCTTAGGATGCAAAGCTGTGAGCAAGCGGGAGGACACTCCCCTTGCCCCCCTCTGTGCTTTGCCTGGGGGTAGGGGCCGCGTGGGCACCCTGGGAGCCCAGATCCTGGGACACGTCAGCCCCCGGAGGTTGTGATGTAAACACACAGCTTGGGTTTTGCGGCTGATTATGGAGGGGAAAGTGAGGGCCCCGTGGGCGAGCCGAAGAAAAGGTTTTCTCCCAGGATCCCTCAACTGGCCCTTAATTGAAGCGTATTTTATTTATGGGCCAGTCTGCTAATTGCCTCCCCCTGTGCGCTTGGCTCGCCTCCCCTCCGCGGTTGCTGGGCCACCAGTGTATCCAGGGCTGTCCGTCTCCTACGGCATCCGCCGGGTACCTGTGGCTATTTAAATTAAAACAAATTAAAATTAAATAGAATTTAAAACCCCGTCCTCAGGCTCACTGTCTGCATGTCAGTCGCATGGCAGCCACCCGTGGCTGGGGACGACCGTCCGCACTGGACAGTGCAAATCTAGAACATTCCCACCTTGGCAGAAAGTTCCAGCTGACAGTGTGGCTCTGAGGTCCTTAAAGAAACCCCCTAGGTCCACGCAGAGGCTGGAAGCGTCCACGGCACCTGTTCTCTCGCCCGTGGACGTCTGGCCTGCCCTGGGGGGGGGGCGAGTAGCCGGGGCTTCGGGGCTCAGGAGACAGAGGAGGGGGCGGGGAGGAAGCAAAGAACTCCTTCTTAGCTTTTGGGTTGTGGTTGACTAGGACGCCCGGGTCTGGATGAAAGTCTGACAGAAACGTGTTTGCATTTCCAAAGCTTTAGAAGAGATCTCAAAGCCAGGCCCCCAGAGGCCCAGGTTACTTGGGTTGGGGGTAGGCCGGGCAGAAGGCTCCAGAGAAAGCCCAGGATGCAGCGGGGCTGTGGAGTGGCCACAGGGAGGTGCCAGGTTTCAGCCCTGGGCCTCCATTTTCTCCACCATCCCCAGGACCTCCCAGGGGTCCCCGCAGGCAGGTGACGGAGGTGGAGGAGCAGGTGCAGAAAGCCAGTGGGCCCAGGACCTGGGGGTCCAGCCCCTGGAGGAATGACTGAGAGGCAGGAGGACAGGGAACGCCCAGGACAGCAGCTGGACCCAGTGTCCTCGAGGGGAGGATGCCCCTCAGCTGCCCCTCTCTGATGCCACATGAACGCCCTTGAACTTGGACCTGGCCCCAGGAAAAGCGAGTTGATGGAATCACTGAGTTGATTGAAGTTTGCCTCCTGCCATCTGGTGGGGAGCCGCTCATGTTCATCTCCGGGGCTGCTCTGACCCGACGCCGCGTGCCCAGGCCTTCACGCAGCCCAGATCTGTCCCACCTTGTTCTGGAGGCCGGAAGTCCAAAATCAACGGGTGGGCGGTGCTGTGCACTCTGCGGAGGCTCGAGGAGAGGGTGGGGGGTCCTTCCTCTTCTTCCTGCGTCTGGTGAGGCCACTGTGCCTCCGTGTCCCTTGGCATGTGGACACGTGTCTCCAGTCTTCGTGTCCGTCTCACATTCTCACTGTCTGTGTCCAAATCCCTCTTCTTGTAAGCACACCAGTCAGGGGGTTCGGGGCCACGCTACTCCAGTAGGACCACATCTTAAATAGTTACACTTGAAATCATTCTACTTCCAAATAAGGTCACATTCCCAGAGACTAGGAGATTAGGACATGAGAGAAACTTTTTTTTTGTTTATTTATTTTTGAGAGAGACAGAGCATGAGTGCGGGAGGGGCAGAGAGAGAGAGACACAGAGTCTGAAACAGGCTCCAGGCTCTGAGCTGTCAGCACAGAGCCCGATGTGGATGCGGGGATCGAACCCACAAACCGTGAGCTCATGACCTGGGCTCATGACCTGAGCTGAAGTCAGATGCTCAACTGACTGAGCCACCTAGGCACCCCAGGACACAAAAGACACTTTTTGAAGGGCACAGTTTTATTCTCTCTAAGCCCAGAAGAGTAATTAAGTAGATAAAGCAACCCGTTCAATCCTGCGTGGATCCAGAGAGGTTAACTGACCTCCCCAGGGTCACACAGTCATTAAGTGGCTAAGTCAGGATTGGAACCTGGGTCACCTTGCTGTGAGAAGTATCTTTGTCATCCTGACACCTTAACGCCCAGGTCTAAAGTAGGACCTGGCATTGCCCCGGACCTGAGCACGGAGGGAGGCGCATCCGTTGCAGATTTTGAATCTCCCAGACCTGGCTCTCCCTTCCAGTGAAATCCGGATGCATTAGTTAGCGACCACTGCATAACAAACTGTCCCCAAAGTTAGTGGCTTAAACAATCAGCATTTATCATCCCACACGGGCTCAGGTGGCCAGGAATCTGGGGGTGCCTCTGCGGGGTCATCGTTGGCGGCTGATGAACACCTGCTCCGACTTCCCTGCTCCCTTCCCGGCCCCCACGGTCTACCAGCCAGACATAGCTCTGAAAGTCTCGGTGGGGCCCGTCACTCTCCTGTGTCCCTAATCCTACTCAGCACCCAGGGCTTTGCTGTTGTTTTACTTAATTCTTCTTCTTCTTTTTAATTTTTATTGTATCCCAAAGTTATGTTCTGCCTTCATTTTTTTAATGTTTATTTTAGAGAGAGACAGAGCATGAGCGGGGGAGGGGCAGAGAGACAGGGAGACACAGAATTGGAAGCAGGCTCCAGGCTCTGAACCCAACATGGGGCTTGAACTCACAAATTGTGAGATCATGACCTGCACAAAGGCTAAGATCGAATGCCTAATGGCCTGAGCCACCCAGGTGCCCCTCCTGAATTCTTCATCCTGTTCGTGGGTGGCCCAGAGGATGGCTGAGTGGATGACGTCACTCTGCCGCTGTCTTCTTTGTGTTATTTTCCCTGGGATGTCTGTGTCTCAGGTGTGGGCTCCAAGGTGGCTTCCCCTCCCCCACCCTGGACACGCTTCCCCGTCGGCCCAGTGCTGAGGGTGTCATTCTGCGGTCAAGCCCAGAGGACTTGGGGGAGAGAAGAGACCCCAATGAGGCCCCAGCATCACCACTTCCTGTATCAGCGAAAGGACTTGCCCAGCCAGCCAGCGAGTGTAGATTTAAGAACAAGTGGGGGCGCGGGGGGGGGGGGGGTCAGTAGGTGGAGCGTCCAACTTTGGCTCAGATCAAGATCTCACGGTTTGTGGGTTCGAGCCCCGCGTTGGGCTCTGTCTTGACAGCTCAGAGCCTGGAGCTGCTTCTGATTCTGTGTCTCCCTCTCTCTCTGACCCTCCCCCGCTCATGCGCTGTCTCTCTCTTCTCTCAAAAATAAATTAAAATGTTAAAAAAAAAAAAAGAACAAGTGTAACTGGGGCTGGGTAACTGGCGCTGGGCTGCTGAGGGCTTCTCAGCAGATACGCAGGTTAATTAATAATTATTAATTAATTGTTAATTCCAGTGACGTCCTCCCTGTGAAGGCAGCTGCCTTGTCTCAGTGGGATCCCCCAGGCGGGGAGAGGCTGCGTTCGCCTTCCGGAGGGGCCGGTTCTTTGCCTTTAAGCGGTGGGAAGGGGAGGGGGGAGGTGGATCTGATCTCCAGGCGGGTTCAGAGTTGAACTTGTGGTCTCTGGCTCCCTCTGCTGGCGAGACGTTTTATCGCCGCGCTGTGGCCGCCGCGTTTCTGCTCCGTGACTCCCGCGGGCGGCGCCGGCTTCCCGGATTTTTAGCAAATTAGTCCCGGCGCCCAACCGTCACCACACCCCAATCTTAGCATATTTCCGTCACCTCAGAAGGGTCCTCTGGTCCGTTTTGCTCCCTCCTTCCCCTCCCTAGCTTTCGGTCCGCATAAACGGGCTTACAAACATGTCTTTTGTATCTGGCTCCTTTCACTGGAGGGAAGTTTTCGAGGCTCATCTAGGTTTCTGCCTGGATCAGCACCTAGTGGGCCTTTTTGCAGCCCACGAGCATTCCGTCGCGTGGACCGACCCCGCCGCGCTTATGCACGCGCCCTTGGTTCCGGTTTGGGTGATCATGGACACACTGTGATGTCCACGTCCACGTCTGTGTTGGAATTCGACTTCACCTTTCCCGGGTAGATGCCTCTGCCTTGAATCGGTACTGCCGTAGGATGACCTGTCTCCTTAACCTTTCCAGAAGCTCCCAGGCGCCCCAGCCCCCCAAAGTGGCTGCACCGCCTGCATTCCCACCAGCTGGGGGAATGGGCCCAGGATGCCCCACATTCTCACGGTGGGGAGACTCTTCAGTGAGGGGATTCCGGGCCCCCCAGCCTCTGAGACTGGACGCTGGACTCCGAGCCCGGCGGGTCTGGGTGCCCCGCGCTGTGAGTCCTTGTAGGGGCGGGGGCCTGTGTCTTCAGCTTGTCTCTGCGCTGATCTCTCCTTGTTATTTACCACCTATTGATACTTTTTTTTAAATTTTTTTAATGTTTTATTTATTTTGATACAGAGAGACAGAGCATGAGAGGGGGAGGGTCAGAGAGAGAAGGAGACACAGAACCGGAAGCAGCTCCAGGCTCTGAGCTAGCCGTCAGCACAGAGCCTGACGCGGGGCTTGAACCCACGAACGTGAGATCTGACCTGAGCCGAAGTCGGAGGCTTAACCGACTGAGCCACCCAGGTGCCCCTTGATACTTTTGAAAAATGCCCCACTGGGGGCTCCTGAGTGGCTCGGTTGGTTAAGGCCCGACTCTTGGTTTTGCCTCAGGTCATGATCTCACAGTTTTTGGGTTCGAGTCCTTAGTCAGATTCTGTGCTGACAGCATGGAGCCTGCTTGGGATTCTCTCTCTCTGCCCCTCCTGCGTGTGCTCGCCCTCTCTCACTCTCTCAAAATAAATAAAATAACCTTTAAATTTTTTAAATGTTTAGGAGCACCTGGGTGGCTCAGTCTTTGGGTGTCCAGCTTCGGCTCAGGTCATGATCTCGCGGGTTCGTGGGTTCGAGCCCCGTGTCGGGCCCCAGCTCAGAGCCTGGAGCCTGCCTCAGGTTCTGTGTCTCCCTCTCTGTCTGCCCCTCCCCTGCTCATGCTGTCATGCCCCCTTAAAAAATAAATAAAACATTAAAAAAAAATTTTTTTAAGTGTAGGATTCAGTGTTGTTGTTTTTTCCTTTATAGTATGTTCACAGGGATGTGCAACCATTAGCATAATTATTGGAGAACATTCTGTCACCCCAAAAAGAGACCCCCTCCCTATTAGCCGTATCCCCCACCCCCTCCCTCGGCCCCCAAGAGCGAGCCTGCTCTGGAAGGTTCACACACGTGGACTCACGCCCCACGTGGCCCCTGGTGTCCGGCCCCCCCCTCCCCCAGCGCCGTGTGTCCGGGGTCCGGCCAAGGGATGTGCGCGTGCGCGGTGGACACCTTGTGTTTACGTTTACTATTTCGCGGACACTTGAATTATTCATATTAGGAGATATTGTTACTAAGCAGCCGGAAAAGCGTTTAAACATTGCTGGATCCCGTGCTCCGCGGCTCCCCCGCGGACGCAGAGCCGAAGCCCGCAGATGGGTGCACGGCCCGGGTTCCCGTCCCTCCCCTCGGCCGGCGGCCCGGGCCTCCCCGCCAGGCCCCACGGACTCCCGCGGGCTGCCTGCCCCCCACTCTTCTCCGTGACTGCGTCGTGACTCACTCCCTCTAGAACTTCCGTGTCTCAGCTCAAGGTCACCTCTTGGGAGAGGCCTTCCCTGAATCCCCCCTACACGGGGGCACCCTAGCTCGGCCCAAGGCGCTTTCTAGTCCTCTGACCTCATTTTCTTTGGTTTCACACCACTTTTAGTGCATATTAGTATGTACACTACATTAGTTTGGACAGTAGTATGTTAGTTTGGAAACTAGGAGGCGAGGATCATTGGAAACCGTTCCAGAAGGTTACATGGGTGCTTCCCGCCCGGAACAGCTCTGCCAGGATCGATCACTTTGTACCCCGAGTGCTCCCCGCAATTGCCAGTGTGCGCTTAGTGTCCTACCCCGAGGCAGAGCCTTCCCTTTCCCCTGTGAGCCTGTTATTACGGAGCTGCATTTTTCTTTTATTTTTTTCATGTTTTTATTTTATTTCTGAGACAGAGATACAGAGTATGAGTGGGGGAGGGGCAGAGGGAGACACAGAATCAGAAGCAGCTCCAGGCTCTGTAGAGCCTGATTCGGGGCTCGAACCCACGAACTGTGAGATCATGACCTGAGTGGAAGTCTGAAGCTTAACCGACTGAGCCCCCCAGGCGCCCCCGGCTTCCTGCTGGGATATGGAGGCCGGAGAGTGAGGTGGGTGTGACCATGAAGGGACACAGGGGACCCTTGTGCTGTCGCAGGTGTTCTGTATTGTGGCCGAGGCTACATGAGCCTGCGCGCGCGTGAGCGCCCTGCAGGGGACCGTCTGCCCGAGGTGGACGCTCTGTGTCAATGCCAATATCCATTGAGCTCCAGTTTTGCAAAATGTTGCCGCCAGAGAAAGACTAACGGAACGTAGGCTGGGGTCTCTCGATGCTATTTCTTACGCCTGCCTGTGAATCCGCCCTCATTTTAATAAACGTTTCAATTTAAAAAGGGACCTACTAATGGAACATAAAATAGTGTCATGAGGGGAATGCCCGTCCCGAGAGAGGCCGTGGGAGGAGCCGGTACCGCTCAGTGAGTGAACTGCCGTCCGAGGTCCCATCGGCCTCACAGGAACAGACCGTGAGGATAAAATCGGAATGAAAACCAAGAAGGAGGGGTTTCCGGATGACTCGGGGAAATGGCTTCGGATAGGACCCACTGTTTACAACGCGCGCACGCGCTCTCCAGCTCCCGGAAGGAGTCGCCTGACCGGGGGCATTCTTGGCAAACTGAGCAATGAAACCCGAGATACAGGCAAACAAACGAAAGGAAATGGTTGCAACGATGAAAATCGCGCAGCGGTATTCTCTGATCGTTGGCTGGCTTCCTGTATACAGGATAGTCTACACCAGGAAACTCTTGTTGGGTAAAATTTTATTTGGATATCGTTTCAAACTGAGAAGTTGCAAGAATAGCAGCAAGAATTCACGTGTGTGTTGCATGTGTGTACGAGCACATGTGTGTGTACAAATCATGCGTATTTCTCCTCTTGACTCTGAGAGTGAATTGCCTTCTGTGCCCCTTTGCTCCCAAAGTACTTCAGGGAACGGAGAGCTCTTGAGGGTGAGAGGCCCTCTGTGGTCACACTCCGTTGGAAGGATTCCTTATGTATTCTAAAAACTGTCACTTCGTCGGTATGTTTTGCAAGCATTTTCTCTTGTTGTCCCTTGGCTCCTCGTTTGCTTCAAAGTGACTTTCAGTGGCGCCTGGGGGGCTCTGACTTCAGCCCAGGACATGATCTCACGGTTAGTGGGTTCAAGCCCTGCATCAGGCTCTGTGCTGAGCGCTCACAGCCTGGAGCTGCTTCTAATTCTTTGTCTCCCTCTCTCTCTGACCCTCCCCTGCTTGTGCTCTTTCTCTCTCTCTCTCTCTCAAAAATGAATAAACACTAAAATTAAAAAAAAAAGGAAACCCTGTTAGAATTTCCAATTTGCTTTAAACTGAGCCTGTTCATTGAATGAAATTGTAGCCAGCTGTCCCAGCACATCCCAGTCACCCCCCACAGCACATCTGGGCTCCTCGGAGTCCCTGAGATACCAGCTCACAGCTGGGAGCTCCCCAGCGTCCCCAGGCCTGCCCCAGCCCCGCCTCAGGCATCCAGGGCCAGCCTCCCCCGCATCCCCACACCAGAAAAACCCTGCCTGGAACCTGGAAAGGCTGGGTCTCATTTCCAGAAGCGGGAGTGGGGAATTGGGGGGCTGATGGTTCCCAAAGAGCTGTGCAGGGCCCAGAGGACGCAGCAAAAGGGACAGGCTCTCGTCGTCTACATCGAGATATATTATATTTGTTACATATGCCATTTTTTAACATGGTTAAATTTTTTGGTTCCTCGCAACTGCAATCTAAGAAGGATGAGGGCAAGAATTTTTGTATTCACTTACTGCCGTGTACCCCAGTGCAGAGAACAGAGTCCGGGATATAAAAGCCGCCCGGTGAGTATGTACGGAAGGAATGCACATGCACGTTTCCTGAGCCCACCCACTGCGACGAACAAAATAGTCACAAACGTGAAAATGTGAACTAGGTCGCCATCGAGTGGCCATGACAGGATACTACATCCATTAGGAAGAAAAAAACACATGTATAGACATGCAAAATATAGGACCCCATTTCTGGAAGAAATAAGAGACATTCCATGGAGAATCATTCCAATATGGCACTATCTTTTCACAGGGGTGTTTGGCATGTGGAAAGTGCTGTGGAGATAAGCATTTATCAGAAAGGTAATGGTGCGCGCAGACACCTCGGTGGCCACGCCCCCAGCCGCACCCGGGCCTTTTCCTGCCCCCCTAGCCACGCCCCAAGGCGGATCCGGTCTCAACCACGCCTACATTGCTAACGTAGGGCGGATCCGGAGACTGGGCCCAATCGAGTTCCAAAGGGCGGGGGGACTAGTCCCTCTCTACTCACCGATTGGAGGACGCGGCTAGCCCCTCCCTCCACTGAGGCTCTACCAATCCGGAGCCCCAGGCTTGCGTTCTTTTCCGCTCCTGGCAGCCCCGGCAGCGGAAGCGGAAGCGATGATTCGGCCGCGGGCGGAGGTGATGGTACCTGTCCCGGGACCCTAGTCTTTCCTGGGAGTGGTTATTTCTGTGTCCGCTACAGGGCCAGCCCCCGCGTTTGGTCCCCGGCCCGGGCTGGGGCTTGGGCGGGGCCCGGCTCGGGCGGAGGCCGCAGGGACCGGGCTGGGCCTTCGAGGTCTGGGTCTAGGGTCTTCCGACCCCCTGGACCTTGGGGTCCGGGCCGAACCCACGCGAGGTGGGTGCGTGTGTTGCACCCTGGTTCCCACGAGGTCAGAGCAAAGCAGGGCCGCGTGCAAGGGGTCAGCGCCGCGTCTGAACCGCGAGGTGGACCCCCGTCCTGTTTCTTTGGGAACCGCAAATATGGGAGAGGTGTGGGTGGTTGTGTCTGGAAGCCCCTTATCCGAGCCTCCGCACCGGGGCTGGATATGGAGCCTGATTCTCGGGTGTCCGATGTTCCAGAAAAGTCAAGACGTTCATCACTGAATGGAGAGAGTTGGCAGCGAGTTAGAAAGTGGAATGGCTCAAAAGCGGTTTGTTTTGACACGACGCTGCAGGGTGTCCTCAGATACTTCCTGGTAGTTTCGCTGCCAGCGTCCTGCGCCTGTCCTCGCGGCCTGATGACTGTCAGACCAGGTTCTTCCTCAGCTGATTTTCAGCATCGCTTCCGGCCAGTGCGCCGAGGCTTTCCGCCCGGCTGGGCGCCGGCCTGGGGCCAAAGTCCCGGCACCACAGCTTTAATCAGTTCTCTGGGGATATTCCACAGTTTGTGGAGCCTTTCAGAGCCTCAGTTTCCACCTCTGTAAAATGAGAATAGCATAACAGGACCTGCATTTTGGGGAAGTAATGAGGGTTATGTAAAGTGTGGATTGTTAACGGCCGCCCATCTTCATGGTCCTCATTCTCATATTAAAGTCCCAGACCTGACGTGCAGGATGACAGGTGGTTATGACCGTGGACTTGGGTGAAAACATTTGAGGATCAAATAAAGGGTCAAATGGGACTAGTGATTCCCACCCCTAAGAACTAGTTTATCCCCAGGGGACATTTGACAATGGCCGGAGACATTGTGGCCATCACAGCTGGGTTCCAGGGGGTTGTTACTGGCATTGGGTGGGGGGAGGCCGGGCGTGCTGCGCCTTGAGGCCTTGAGGTGCTCCGCTTCCGGCGGGAGAGCCCCTGCCGCGGACTGGACAGTCACCGGGCGCGTGTCACTGTGTTAACACCGTTCTGTTATTGATAAATTTTCCTGGGGAGGTGGTTTTCCAGATCCAGGTTATCCCCTTAATCCCAACAAGGCGGTTAGGCCATTTGCATATTTGCTTTTTCATGAAATAATTCAAACAAAAGTACGGAAGTAATGTGTAATTTTAACAGGCTCCCGTATTTGCCGCAAATCTTTGTACAGATAAATAAACAATACACAAAAATTAAAACAGTACACAAATTCTCCCTCCCTGGAGGGAGCCGTTTCTAAGCGGACATGTAGCCTTGCCGTCCATGTTGATACAGGGCTTTCTTCTGTTCTTCGCGTGTGCGCGTGTGCCCTTAACAACACGCGGTAGTATTTTGTGTGTGACTTTAAAAAACCGCCGTCCTGGAAACCTGTACACATTTACCGTCAGCTCTGCTTCCAGAACTTCAGGATGATTTTCCGACTTAGTGTCGATTCCACATCAGGGTTTCTCACACTCGGTACCTCCCTGGCCCCTCCCACCAGACGCCGGAACAGCCCTCCCGTGCCAGCCCGATGGTGTCCGGGCATCGCCCTGTCCCCCTTGGAGGCAGAATCGCACCTGGTCGAGCACCAGCTGCATGCGAAGCTGTAGTTCGCTCCTTACACCTGCCTGGGATGTACCAGGACTTCCTGAAGCATCTTCCCGCTGGTGGGGCGTTTCTTCAGTGTTCTACTTTTACACACACCGCCCTTCCTTGCTCCCGAGTCCTGCGTGCAGCTGCGGGACTGGTCCGGGGGAGAAACTGCACGCTGGCGACACTACTTTTGGGGAGCTCCGTGTTTACAGAGTTCAGTGTCTCTGGGACACCTGTGATTTGTGCAGCTGTGCGAGCATATTGTCCTTGAGAGAAATTGGGCAAAGTATGGTCTCCAAAAATTACGCTGTGAAAAGGTCTCCTTCTGCACCAATCCCCTAGTCACTTGGTTGAGCCCCTTGAAAGCCACCGAATCCTCCAATCGCTTGGATGGGTTTTCCCGTCTCTGTGCGTACAAACGCGTGTTCTTTAAGCCTCAGGAGACAATTAGTGTGTTGATTTTAAATTGAGATAAAAACTGCCCGATTGTCCCTGGAGCGTCCTGTAGGGACTGAGAAGAGCTGTTTTTACCCAATTTTGGCTCAAACTTGAAAGCACCATCACTGTCAAGTTCATGGTCACCTGTATGGCCGTTCAACTTATTCACCAACGCTTCTGTCTGTGGTGGGGTTTTTTTTAAATGTTTATTTTTGAGAGAGAGAGAGACAGAGTGTGGGAAGGGGAGGGGCAGACAGAGAGACACAGAATCCAAAGCAGGCTCTGGGCTCTGAGCTGTCAGCATAGAGCCAGACACTGGGCTCGAACCCACGAAGTGTGAGATCATGACCTGAGCTGAAGTCAGACACAACCGACAGAGCCACCCAGGTGCCCTTACCTTTTTTTTTTTATGTTTATTTCTTTATTTTCAGAGAAAGAATCCCAAGGAGGCTCCACACTGTCAGTGCAGAGCCTGACGCAGGGCTCAGTCCCACGACCCTGGGATCATGACCTGAGCCAAGATCAAGAGTCGAACGCTTAACTGACTGAGCTACCCAGGCATCCCAGTAGATTTTATTTTTTAGAGTGGTTTTAGATTTACAGAAAATTTGAGCAGAAAGTAGATTTCCCACATGCCCTCCCCTGCCTTTTCTCTATTAACATCTTGCATTCCTGGAACATTTGTTAACAGTGGAGGAGCCAATATGGATAGATTATTAACTAAAGTCCACAGTTGGCAGTAGAGTTGACATTAGCACTGTATGCACGCCATGGATTCGGACAGATGGATAATGACACATATCCGTCCTGGTAACAGAGTAGTTTCACTGCCCCCTACATCCCTGTCGCCCCCTGCCCGTCCATGCCCGCCTTCCCACCAGCCCCCACAACCACCGATCTGTGTACTGTCTCCGTAGTTTTGTCTTTTCCAGAATGTCCTAGAGTTGGAATTATGTGGTATTACCTTTTGGACTGGCTTCTTTCACTTAGTGATATGCACTTAAGATTCCTCCATGTCTTGGGGCACCTGGGGGGGCTCAGTCAGAGCGTCCAACTTCGGCTCAGGTTGAGGGGTTCAAGCCCGGAGTCAGGCTCTGTGCTGACAGCTCGGAGCCTGGAGCCGCTTTGAATTCTGTGTCTACCTCTCACTCTTCCCCACTCATGCTCGGTCTCTCTTTCTCAAAAATAAACAAACATTTTCAAGAATTAAAAAAAAAAAAGGTCCCTCCCTGTCTTTCCACGGCGCGATGGTTTTTCCCGTTAGTGCAGGACAACGTCCCCTCGTCGGAATACCGCGCACTTGGCGAATCCATTTCCCTCCCGAAAGACGATTGTTCCCGGTTTCCGCGATTGTACGTAAAGCCGCCGCAGCATCCACGCGCAGGGTCTTGTGTCCCGGGCGGTGCGGAGCGCGTGCCCGGTGCTGGGAGAAGCGGCCACCGGCCCCAGCGAGGCTGTGGTGTCCCCGGGTGGGCGTTCCGGCGGCGCGAGTCCCCAGCTCACGGCCGCGACCGCGTGCGAGGCGGGACCATCTGGCCACGCGCTTCTTTGCCATCTCTGCACCCTTGGGGAGGAGTCTATTCGGATCCTTTGCCCATTTTTAACTGAGATATTATTTTCCTTCATTGTTGAGCTGTAAGGACTCTGTGCATTTTCATGACTATGTACGTTTCCCAAGCGTGGTCTCCAGTCTTCGGCTCCTGGTTTATCCTCCGAGCGGTGTCTGCCGCCCAGACCCGAGGGTTTTCATGGGAGTCAAGTCGGCGATCCTTCTCAGGATCTAGGGGACCCGGTGGAAGTGGCCCGGCCGCGGGGGTGGGGTGGGGTGGGGATCGCACTTGGGGGAGCTGGGCTGGCGGTCACTCGCTTCTGTGCGTGCCAGCAGGAGGGCCGGCATAGCTGGAGGGAAAGGGGGGCAGACCTGGGGCGAGCTGGCCAGAGGCCGAGGTCAAGGCCCACTGGCAGGGCGTAAAACCAGAGCTCAGGCTTCGGGGATCCGGGGACCGGAAATCTAGATCAGGGCGTGGCAGGGCCGTGCTCCCTCTGCAGGATCTTGGCGGCTGGGGGTGTTTTCGCCCCCTCCACGCCCCGCTGCCCAAGTCCTGGGCTCTCTTCTTCGGGTGTCCGGTCTTCCTGTTCCAGTTTCCCGGCCTGCGAGGACCCCGGCCACTTACTCTCCAGCAGGACCTCATCCTAACCGGTGACCCTGTTTGCAAGTAAGGAAGGTGGCGGGCTCAGGCACCACAGGGGTATGAGTGTAACAGATCTTTTTGGGGGGACGCATTTCACACAGCGGAGTGGAAACCCCTGCAGGTGACACCAGGGTGGCGCAGGGCCCGCGGGAGTTGGGGACAAGGTCGGGCAGCGAGGACATACCTAGAGGGCCGAGCACTAGGTCCTCCCTGTCCGGGACTCTGGGACCCTGGATGTTGCAGATTTGACGGTGGGGGTGGGGGTGGGGGAGGCAGAGGAGGGCATGTGACAAAGACCAGGGAGAAAGTAGGTGATGGCTGGGTGGGCCACCCCGAGCAGAGCAGCAGAAACGGGAGGGGTGAGCCTTTAGGATGGACAGGGACCAGTCCTCCTGCTCAGGGAGGGGCTCACTGCGAACAGGCCCACGACCTGAGACCAGAGAGGGTCTGGTGGATGGGTGGGGGGGAGCCTCCCGGCCTCCTTGGGGTTCTCCCCTTCTTCCCTTTGTCCTCCCATCTGGCCACATTTCCACCTTCATTTAGGGTCCTGGGCCCAGCGCCCTCGCCTGTGCCGGGGGGAAGTCAGGAACCGTGAGATCATGACCCGAGCAAAACCCAGGAGCTGGACGCTTAACCGACAGAGCCCCCCAGACGCCCTGGGATGATCTGCTCTCTGGTCCTTCAGTGCAGTGTTTGTGCAACTTTCAACTCCGTCGCTTTTCCCCATTCCCTTCTCTTTTCTCCTCAGGTTAAAAAAATGAACTCCATCGCTTTGATCCTTTCCCATCACGCTTAGTATCTGCAGGGGTCTGGACGGCTGTGTCCCCCCATCCCTGTTTTGAAACCTCGCCCCCAGTGTGATGCCGTCAGGAACGGGGGCCCAGCAGTGGGGATTACCACCTGAGGACAGAGCCCAGAGGGCTCCCTCCCGCCTCCCGCCACAGTGTGACGGGCACCGGGGACCTGGGTCCTCCCCAGACACCAAATCCACCAGGGCCTTGATCTTGGACTTCCAGCGCCCCTGGAAGGGACAGGTCTGTTGTTTATTCTGTTGCAGCTGCCAGAAAGGGCCGAGACAGCACCCATTTCTCAGATGGGGAACATCTGCCTGCCCGTTTCCCACCCCAGCAGCACCTGAGGCCCCACGAGGCACAGCCGGCCCAGGACAGGCCTGGATTCACTCTTCCCTGCTGGCCGGCCGCTCCTCCCACCGGCACCCCACCCTGAGTCACAATCATAGTCTCCCCGTTTGCAGGGCTTCTGGGCTGCACTGTGACCCCTGGCACCTCAGAAAGTGCTCTTATTTGGAAAAAGGGTCTCTCAGGAGGTGATTTAAGGTAGGACAAGGCTGTTGGTGTGGGCTCTGATCCAGTCTGGACACCGGCCAGAAAGAGATTAGGGTCCACTGTGGCCCCCGGGGCACACGTGCACAGAGAGAGACCACAGGGAGAGGCAGCAAGAGGGGCCGTCCGAGAGCTGCTGGGAAAACCGCTGGAAAACCAGGCCTGCCTGCACCTTGATCTCAGATTCCCGGCCTCCAGAGCCGTGGTGGGAAGTGTCTGTGGTATTTTGTTTTGGTGGCCGAAGCAGACTAATTACACTGGCTTCTTAGGAAAGTGTACCGAGCTCTCCCGTGCCCGTGACCTCGTCACGGCTGCGGTGTCTAATCATTAGCAGGGCTGCGCCCTGTTTCTAAGGTGGAGCGGGTTTTGCTTTAAGCCAGCTTCCCTGGGAGGCGGACGGAGCTGAGGTTGGTGTCCGGCTGATGGCCGTTGGTCAGTATTAATGGGTCAGATAGGACTTCGGAAACCACGCTTCCCGGAGGGGCCATGGGCTGACTGGAACCTTGGGGTGTCCCTGGTCCTGGTGATGCTGGCTGGTGGGACCGTCCTCCCACATGACGGGGGACGCAGCATGGACAAGCCAGAGGCTGGCCGGACGAAGGCACAGGCGCCCAGCCGGCTGGTGTCCGTGACCGGGAGGGAGTTTTCTGGGGAGAGAGTGCCGGAACCCGTTTCTGAGTTCATGTGCCACCCTGGCCCGGCAAACAGCCGGATCTCTCTGAGCTAGTTCCTAATCTGCAAAGTGGGGGGGTTGCTGGCCCTCCGGTGGGCCGTGCGGCCCTGATCATACTTGTGTCCACGGGGGAGGGAGCTGTGTGAAATCCGTTGGTGCAAACAGGCTTGCCTGCGTTGGACTTGGACCTTACTTTTTTAAAGTTTATTTATTGAGAGACAGAGCACAAGCAGGGGAGGGGCAGAGAGAGGGAGAGGGAATCCCAAGCAGGCTCTGCGCGGTCAGTGGAGAGCCCGATGCGGGGCTCGAACTCATGAACCATGAGATCAGTGACCTGAGGTGAAACCAAGAGTCGGACGCTTGACTGACTGAGCCCCCCAGGTGCCCCAAGTTCTCTCTTTTTATTGAAGTCAGGATTACTAGATTTCCAATAATGTTTTTGCATTTGGGGGGCACCTCTGGTCAATTTCTCTATATTATTATTTGGGAGAACATCCCTTTGAACTATGATGGAAGTTTGCCTCTTGGTTTCCATGGGCTGCTTTTCATTGTGTGTGTGTGTGTGTGTGTGTGTGTGTGTGTGTGTGTGTGTTTTAGAAATGTCCCTGAGGTGGTTTTCCTTGGCCTCCGGGGAGTCCGATCTGGGAGCAGGATGCTTCATAATGCCGGAGCAGTCAGTTCAAGTATAGATTTGGGACAAAGGAGCCAATTTATTATTTATTGATTCATTCATTTATTGGAAGTGAATGAGGGGCAGAGAAAGAGGGGGGAGAACCAGGGCTCTAGCTCACCAAGGGGGGGCTCAAACTCACAAACTGGGAGATCCTGACCTGAGCCGAATTCAGATGCTTAACTGACTGAGCCACCCGGGGGCCCTTACCATTTGCAGTTTGTTAATAAGCCGTCAGGAATCCACGGAGTGTGTGCGTCCGCGAGAGGCGCTTCCTGTCCGTCTGCAGGGGAGGCGGAAGGTGCTGCGTCCGCGCTAAGCGGTCGTGAGTTTCACGTGGGTCCACACGTCCTGCTCGTTCCCGGATCAGACGCCCTACGTGTCGATCCCGAGTCTGAGCACCCGCAATAGTTCTTTAGAGACGTTGTGTCCTGTTCAGGCAGGAAGATGGAGCAGGTGCATCCTGTCCCCCTGTGACGAGGTCTGAGAAGGGGGCAGAGACTAAGGTCCTCGACCTATCGTCACAGAGTAGAGGCTGCGAGAACTTTCCGTCATCCAGGTCAGCCTTTGAGATTCCATGAAAGCAAGACTGGGCCGCCCCGGGCGCCAGGGCCCTGGTGTCCCTTCTGTTCCCTCCGACAAGAGCAGAGAGGTCACATCCATCCACATAAACCGCAGTACGAAACATGCACTGTGCAGTTTCATTTCCGGGATGTCAGCAGCGCGTGGGAGCCGGGACCCGCAGGTGCCAGCGAGCCCCGTGTCCTGCACAGTCATCTGTGGTCCGGGCGCTGGATTTTCGCAGGTCCAAGAGGGGCATTGCGTGGACAGGTGTAGGTGTGATGGGACCATAAGCCTCAGGCTCATAATCTTTTATGGGCTTGATGCCTGTGAGGGCGTCTTTATTTACAGGGAATTAATTGCTGGCAGCCCTCTGAGGGATTTCCTTGAATCTTCATGGGAGGTACCCAGGGGATCTACCAGCGCCAATGGAGGGTGTTGCCCAGAAAGTGGATGGCAGGTGACCCAATTGAGACAAATGACCCGTGTCCCCAGGTGCCACTCTCGTGGTCAGAGATGGAGCAGATAAAACATGTCCAAGGATCATTTCATGCCCCTGGTTAATCTGCTTACTACTGTCAAATTTTAGAATTAGGTCTCCCTTTTGGAGGAAAGAAATCTGTCATGATCCTGGTGTAAGAAGTCTCAGCTGAATACACGAATAGGGGAGGAGGAGGGAAGAAGGGCGTCTCTCTCAAAGGGTCTGGACCAAAGGAACAGGCCCCCAGACAGGAGCCTGTTGCAATGTTTTAGAGACCCCCCCCTGCACCCCCCCCCCACTATTGGAACTATTTTAGTCCTTCCAGGCAGGGGCTGCCTTATGCCAGGGGGTTGGGCCCCAAGAGTGTAGGTCCGGGGTCAGAGAGAGATTCATTCCCAGTGTGGAGAGTGTTTCTCTGAGCTGCTTACCAGGCAGGACTTGGGAATGGGAAGGAACCGGGAAGGGCCGGGTGGAAGGAAGCAGGGTTGCTGAGTGCTTCTTACATTTGTGACTTTTTTTCTTTTAATGACCTAGCTCTTTGGGATAGCAGAATAGGAGATGCTAGGATAATAGCAGGAGCTAGGAGATCTGGCATTTTCTTTTAGGGGCTTTCAGTTTTTGGAGTTGATAATCAAGAATTTTAGCATTCTTGGGGCTGCCAGGGTGGCTCAGTCAGTTGAGCGTCCGACTTCATGATCTCACGGTTCGTGGGTTCAAGCACCATGTCGGGCTCTGTGCTGACAGCTCAGAGCCTGGAGCCTGTCTTCCTCTCTCTCTGACCCTCCCCTACCCCCACTCTGTGTCTCACTCTCTTGAAAATAAACAAACATTTAAAAATAATAAAAGAATTGTAGCCATTCTTTCTCTTAGCATAGATTTGAATGCTGCCCAGCTGGACGCAGTGTCTGCAGAAAGGCCGGAATTCCCTCTGATGATGATGGCAATGACAATTTGGAGTCGCTCACAATGAACTTGAGCAGGTCTGGGCAAGCCTGGGTTTGCTCCAGTCAGCAGGCTTAGGGGAAGCTCCTTTCATTTCTTGATTTCCAGCAAGGGTTGGAACATTTGCCCAGTTAGGAGTTCTAACAGTTAAATCCATTTTTTTTTTTAGTTTTTTAATGTTTTATTTATTTTTGATGCAGAGAGAGACAGAGCATGAGGGGGGGAGGAGCAGAGAGAGAGAGAGAGGGAGACACAGAATCTGAAGCAGGCTCCAGGCTCTGAGCTGTCAGCACAGAGCCCGACGCGGGGCTTGAACCCACGAATGTGAGATCATGACCTGAGCTGAAGTCGGAGGCTTTAACCGACTGAGCCCCCCAGGCGCCCCAAGTTAGATCTATTTCAGGGAATGTCTGGTGGCCTGACCCTCACCAACTCGCTTGCGGACTAGCTGATATCAGTCGGAGACACCAGGTTGGTTAAGTTTGAGTACTTTTCACCAGACCTCTGGTGGTTCTCACTCACTTTAGGACATCCTTTATGGCTTAGAATTTGGCCTTAGTCCAGGAAACACTATAGTCATCATTTTTTTAATGTTCATTTTTGAGAGAGAGAGAGAGAGAGACAGCATGAGCATGGGAGGGTCAAAGAAAGAAGGAGACAGAGAATCCAAAGCAGGGTCCAGGCTCCGAGTTGTCAGCACAGAGCCCGACACTGGGCTTGAACCTACCAACCATGAGGTCATAACCTTAATCTGAAGTTGGAGGCGCAACCAACTGAGCCCCCCAGGTGCCCCTGACTCATGGGGTTTAATAGGATCCTGAGAAAACTGTAACAGGTTCAGGAGAGGAAGGACTGGGGAGAGAATCAGAAGAAAGGGGTATTGAGAGGGTTAGGAGGGGGGAAGGGGGCCCTGAGCTCCAGGTGCCTTGCACCTGTCTGTGGACAAAGATAAGGGAGGGGAATGAGGCTCAGAAGCCATTTCGTCATTTTTCAATGTTCTTTTGGCCACACTTATTTTAATTTTTTTTTTTTTTTTAATTTTAGAGAGGGGCGCCTGGATGGCTCAGTTGGTGAAATGTCTGACTTCGGCTCAGGTCATGATCTCACATTCGTGGGTTTGAGCCCCGCAGCGGGCTCTGTGCTGACAGCTTGGAGCCTGGAGCCTGCTTCGGATCCTGTGTCTCCTCTCTCTGCCCCTCCCCTGCTCACTCTCTCTCTCTCAAAATAAAATAAAGACATTAAAAAAAAACCTCTTATAAAAAAATTTAGAGAGCACACCAGTGGGGGAGAGGGACGGGGGGGGGGGAGGGGGG
>NC_043711.1:1971894-1985306 GCF_006229205.1 Suricata suricatta | reverse complement strand
AGTTAGGCTCCAGAGAACGACTGGAAGCCTCAGGCACCAATTAGAGTAGGTGTCCAGCAGTTTTTGTTGTTCGTGGTTCTGGAACCACTCCTTTCTCACTTAATTGAGTAAAACAAGTGTGGGCAGTTGGAAAGTTCTCCCTATGACCACTGACGTTCGGCATCTCTTGGTTGTGTCCGTTGGGTTAGGACGCAGGCGGAGGGAGCGCGGCCTGCAAAGCCTTCGGAGGCCTGAACGCGCATTGCTTAGAGGTTTTTCTCTAGAAGGAAAAGAACGTCCCAGAGAGCACAGTTTCAACGAGTCAGACCCAAGACCAGCGCATTTCCAATAAAAGCAGCCTAGTTCCCAGTATGAGTCACAGTGACTCTCAGAAAGGACAAGCCCCTAAAAAGGTCCCGAATAAACCCTGGACAACACAGTCACAGGGGGCGGGGCGCTGATCCCAGGACAAAGGCCTCCCCGGCAGCGTCCGGGAGAAAGCAGTGAGCGCAGTGGGCCCTGCGGGGCCTGCGCCTGTTTGCCCGCCAGCCCGGGGCTGGGGTCTTCCCTGGGTCCACCAGTGACCACCAAGTAAGGTGAACCCTAACAATAAAACCTCAGTTATTTTTCAGCAAAAATGGGTTTATCTGGGAAAGAGAATTGGGATCCACAGGCAAGTCTGGAGAAGAAAGGGAGGAACAAGGGAAGGACTGCTTTTTTTTGGGGGGGGGGCTGTGCCAAACTAAACAACCATTGGAGCAAACTGGGGGTTCCATGTGTAGTGGCTTCTCATTGGTGGAGCTGTGGCTAGCTCTCATTGGCTGGGCTGTGGCTATCTCTTATTGGTCAAATTGTAGCTATCTCTCATTGGTTGAGCTGTGGTGCTCTCTCATTGGCTGGGCTGTGGCTATCTCTTATTGGTCAAATTGTAGCTATCTCTCATTGGCTGGGCTGTGACGATCTCTCATTGGCTGGGCTGTGGCGCTCTCTCATTGGCTGGGCTGTTGCTAGGGGCAGTGATTTCCCAGTTCAAGTAGTGTGGGCTGGCTGGTTTGGCTTCCTCTCAGGGGCCACCAGTGAGAACCAAGTTAGGGCAATAGGGCGCTGCTGCTGGCCTCCACTTTAATAAAGCTTTCTTTTGTTAATTTTCCCTCCTTTTTATGGCTGACTAACATTCCAGTGTATGGACGGACATGTTTGTTTATTCCTTAGTTAATGGCCATTTGGGTTGTTTCCACTCGGGCTGTTGTGAATCCTGCTGCTATGAACATGCACGAACACTTTTTTTTTTTTTTTAAGTGCTTGTCAACACTTGTCTTTTTTTTTTTTATGTTTATGTATTTTTGAGACAGAGAGACAGAGCATGAGCAGGGGAAGGGCAGAGAGTGAGGGAGACATAGAATCTGAAACACCTGTCAGCACAGAGCCCGATGTGGGGCTCGAACCCAGGAACCGTGAGATCATGACCTGAGCCGAAGCTGGACACTCAACCAATTGAGCCACCCAGGCGCCCCACGAACACGTTTTCCTAGGGACATGTTTTCATTTCTCCTGGCTTGTAATTCTTGTGGGTCTGTATCCGGGAGCGGAATTGCCGGGTCAGGTGGTAACGGCATGTCTGACTTTCTGTGGAGCTGCTGAACTGTGTCCCAAAGCGGCTGCACAGTTTTACACCCACAAGTGTAATTACACACAGCCTCCAACTCCTCGTCTCGTGGTCAGGACGTGTTATCATCCGTCTTGCTGGGAACACCCACCCTAGTTGGCGTGGAGTCATGTGTTGTCTAACTCTGTGTTTCCCTAATGAATAATGATCTTGAGCACCTTGCCATCTGCTTGTTAGCAATTTGTCTTCTTAGGAGAAGTTTCTTCTTATTAAAATCTATGGCACATTTTTCACTTGTTTCAGTCTTTTTATTGTTGAGTGTTGTATCGGTTTTCTAAGAACTTATATATATATAGTCCATTTTTTTAAAGTTTATTTATTTTGAGAGACAGAGTGTGAGCAGGGCATGGGCAGAGAGAGGGAAAGAGAATTTCAAGCAGGCTCTGCACTGTCAGCGTGGAGCCTGACTTGGGGCCTGATCCCACGAACAGGGAGATCATGACCTGAGCTGAAATCAAGAATTGCATGCCCCTCCAGGCACCGTGTCCATTTTATTTTAGAGTGGAGGCAACAACTTAAAATCAAGGAGCCAGGGTCACCTGGCTGGCTCAGATGGTGGAGCATGCGACTCTTGATCTCCGGGTTGTGAGTTTAAGCCCCTCATTGGGCATATGAATTATGTAAAGGAATGCATTAAAAAACAAGAAGAAGAAAACTCAGGGAGCCAACTTCTAAACAGGTATTTTTGGCGATAGACGTTCAATGGCACGCAAATGGTAAGATTCACAATCGCGTAGACCCTGGCCCTTTGTACTAAAGTTAGGGGACAAGCAAAGGAGCAGGAGAAAAATGTGAGAACAATGGCTTTTGTTCAAGATACACTGTATCTCAGGAGAAAGTCTAACAAGTATGAATTGGGAGAAAAGGAACACAAGTCCGTGGCGTGCTGCCCTGTGTTCTCACTGCGTTCTGCCGCGGCACCTGACAGCGGCCGCGGACGGACGGATGGACAGACGCTAGAGAAAGTTCTGGCCACTTTCCAGCACGACCCTGACAAAAGCAGGCGGTGGGGAGATTTGGCCTGCATACCATCCTTTGCCCACTCCACCGTAACCGGAACTCAGATTTTTTTTTTCTGGAACATTCCCGCAAGTAAACATTTCCACCATGTTCCTCGGTCTGAGTGAGTATTTGGAAGAGAAATCAGGAGCCAATGGCGATCCAAGCACCACATTAAGAAAGCAGCCCCGGGAGAGCCTTCACGGGGTCTCACTTCAGTCCCCAGCGCACCCCCCAGGCCTGAAAGCTTCAGCGGGAGCACAGCGGGGTTCGTGTGGGGGCGCCCCACCAACAGCTAGGGGGGCGCAGCCACTCTCCTCCACTGTCGGCAGGTGCAGAGGGGGTGGAGGAGGGGGGCGCGAGTGTCAAGGAGCACGCGGGTCTCCAGGGACACGTGTGCAGTCACCGCGTCCGTGTGACGCCTCGAGTAGACTTCGGTCACCAGAGGTCCCTCCGTGCGCCCGGGGGCAGCGCGCAGCTGGGGCGCACTGGGCACGACGGGAAGCTCCACCCACTGGGAGGGGCCGCCCAGAACAGCACCTGCGGGAGCAGATGGGGGGAGGGGCAGCGGGTGACTCTCACATGCTAAGGCGAGTCCCCCGTCCCACCTGGCTGCCCCCTCCCCCCGTTACCCATTGGCCACACAGGCCTTGACGTTTCCCTGACGATCCAATTCTAAATACTGCACGATACGTCATGAACGGTCTGGTTCATGGGTCATTTGGAGAAGTTAACACTCAGAGCACGGGTACTTCACAATGGACGGCTCAGCAGGTGCCTTTGTGACTCGAACCTCTGGTGCTTATAATGTGACTTCCGTGGCCTTTGTGAGGATGTGCTATTTGGCCAACTGCAGAGGCTGCTCATGGTCACCCCCTCCTTCCTTAGCAGCAGAACCCCTGTTTTTATCTATCTATCTATCTATCTATCTATCTATCTATCTATCTATCTACCTACCTACCTACCTACCTACCTATCTCTATTTTAGAGGGAGAGCAGGAACAGGGGAGGGGCAGAGGGAGAAGGAGAGAGAGACTCTTCAGCAGACCCCATGCTCAGCGCAGAGCCCGCTCTGGGGCTCGATCCCACCTCCTGAGATCATGAGCCAAGCCGAAATCAAGTCGCTTAACTGACCGAGGCACCCAGGCGCCTGTTCTGTTCAGGGCAGCGATGTACTGTGTGCAGAAAAAAAAAAAAAAAAGCCAAAACCACACACCAATGAACAAAAATGTTCTCCTCCTCTACCTCTAACCATCTGATGGTTGCGTGGCCACTTCCTGGGTGGCGAGGGGCGGAGAGAAGTTTCCAGCGTCAGAGATGATCTGCTGGGTCTCCTTACCCCCTGCGCCTGGCGCCCCCCTGCCTCTCCTGCCTTTCATTGCAATCGGGTCCAGACCCCAGCCTCAGGCTGGAGGAACCCCCTTGTCAGCCTGGCCGCCACCTCTGTGGCACGCCCTTACCTTTGCGCATGCTCTCTGAGGAAAAGAAGCCTGTGCTGGGAGAAGCCCTCGGTTTTTCGTATCAAAATAATGATAGTTTAAAAAAAATATTTTATTTATTTAGTTTTGAGAAACAGAGCACTAACAGGGGAGGGGCAGAGAGAGAGGGAGACACAGAATCCGAAGCAGCTCCAGGCTCCGAGCTGTCAGCACAGAGCCCAACGCGGGGCTCCGACCCACGAACCGCGAGATCGTGACCTGAGCCAGAGTCGGACACCTCACGGACTGAGCCCCCCGGGAGCCCCACTTTATTTCCCGCTGGGGCGTTGACTCTGCTCTGTGCTGAGGGCACAATGGTGACGAAGAATAGTCTCATCCACTCTTGTGGACAGAGTCAGCTGGTCCAAAGGAATAAACAGACAGCAGGTGCCCTGCTAGGTGACACGTCGTGTGTGTGTGTGTGTGTGTGTGTGTGTGTGTGTGTGTGTGTTTACTTTGAGGTGGTGCAGCGCAGAGAGGATTCCAAACAGACCTGCAGAGCCGGCCCGGGGCTCCATCCCACAAACCCTGAGCCCACGACCTGAACTGAAATCAAGATCAGATGCTCAACGGACTGAGCCACCCGGACACCCCGAGACACTATTTTAGTCATCTCCTTTGGACCCATTGGTGAGTGAGGGACCCCCATCTCAAGGTTACGGAGACAACCAACATACGGCATGCGACACTGGGCAGATGTGACGCCGGGCCATTTATCAGTCACGTGGACTCACCGCGTGGGGGAGCAGGCCACGCAGGGCCACCCGACGGGTGTGCTCGGGGACAGAGCGAGGCACAGGCTGCTGGAGGCAGGCTTTGCAGGAATGGGAGGGGGTGGTCGTCCTGGTCCTGGGGGAGGGGGGGGTTGCGATTGTCTTGTTGGACCAATCCACAGGCTGCGGAGGGATAAGTGACAGCCTCCCAGGGAGGGGTTTTGGGGAACTTTATCGGTGGGAGCATGGTTGGGGGCTGGGGGACTGTGCTCAGGCCGTTCGAGGCCCTCCTGATTTTACCACATCAAGGCAGCACATAATATTGAAGCTTAATTTTGGGCCTGACCCCACACATGCTAGGATGTGTTCTTCCACACTGCATTGTGAGAGCGAATCACCGAGTCGTTCTGCTCCTTACACATCACGTATCATGCATTCCACCCGCTTAACCTGTAGTTTATAGCATATTCACATGGTGTACGTAGGACCATCACCAGAACATACCATCCAGAACATTCCATCACACCAAAATGAAGCCCTGTCCCCATCAACCATCACCTTCACCCCCTCCCCAGCCCCCCGGCCCCCACAAACCCCCTCCCGTCCGTGGACGGGCCTGTTCCGGACGGTCCCGCACGTGGACTCACACCCCGCGTGGCCTCGCGTGTCCGGTTCCCTCCCGGAGCGTCGTGTGTTCGCGGGGCGGCGGGCGCCTCGCTCCTGCTCGCGGCCGAGGGGCGTGCGCGTGCGCGTGCGCGGTGTATGCGCCTGAGTTATGTGCGCGTGCGTGGTGGACGCGCGGGGGGGACGCACGTGTGCGGGGTGGCCGCATTGGAGGGACGTGCGCGTGCGCGGTGGGCGCGCCGGAGGGACGTGCCCTGTGTGTGGACTGAGCCTCTGCGGTTGTCCCGTCACTGATCTTCAGCTTGTGGCTTTCCCTGCAGTTACCGCCGACGTGCAAGCATCTCTTTGCACACCCGCGTCCGGCCCCTGTGGGTACACACCTATGGGCGGAAATACTGGGTCACGTGGTTATTTCATGTTTAACTTTTGGAGGAACCACCCGACATTTCCAGCGGTGCACCGGTTTACTCTCTGTAGTCTCTGAAACGTTATTTATGGGGGGGGGGGAGGTGGCAGAAAGAGAGAGAGAGAGATTGAGGGGATCCCAAGCAGGCTCCACGCGGATGGTTCAGAGCCTGAGGCAGGGCTTGAACTCCTGAACCCTGAGATCCTGACGCTCCCCTTTTCTGTATTCTGATGCTTTCACATCTGGGGCCGCACTGACCCTGGAGGGAGGGCCCCTCAGGGGCTGCTGTTGCTAAAGACAGGACCGCAGCTTACACACGGCACCTTTTGTATGCAAATCAGCCTCCTCGGTGGGGCTTTCACTCTCAAGCCACTGTCCCGCTGCCCTATGATCCCAGGGCAGGGTCCCGAGAAAGCGGGGGTGGCCCCTAACCCCAGACTAGCTGCACTCAGGCTAGCCGTCCGGAGCCTGCATCCCTGCCTCGCCTGTTTCCGCTTAATGGAACCCCAATAAACCCTTGGCTACGTTTCCCCCTTTATCCGTCTCCTTCTGGCGTTTGGTGTTGCTTCTCCGAGTGGCTCTGCGTGGCACTGTCATGCCCTGTCTTCTGGGGGCTGTGAGTAACAGATGACCTTTTCACTACAACGCTGTGTGGCGGCGGGTGATGGTTATGACTCTTACGACTTACGTAATGCGGTTTTATAAGTACATTGTGCCTCAGTCAAACGGACTTTTCAGTGCCCGTCATCGCCGGACTGCTGGCCTCGGCAGACCCGAACAACAGGAAAACCTACATTCCCGAACTGCCAGGACTGGTTTGTCTTTTCTTAAGTAAGATCTGTGCCCGATGTCAGTCCTGAACTCATGACCCCGAGATCAGGAGTCGCCCGCTCTAATGACCAAGCCAGCCGGTCGTCTCCAGAAGGGACAGAATTAAACCAAACCCTGCTTAGTCATAAACAGTAGATGGTAAATTGATGAGGAGCGACAGTGGAATTCAGAGTAGTAATTACGTCCAGAGGCTGAAGGCGAGGAGTCCGGTGGTGGGCGCGAGTCTGTTCATGAATGTGGTGCACCGGCTATAGTGCAGTTATTACTTATTCCTTCAACTTCACATAAATTTTTGCTTAAAATTATTTTAAAATAAATTAAATTTTATTTTTAAAATTTTTAAATGGTTTTTTTTTTTTTTTGAGAGAGACAGTGCAAGCAGGGGAGGGGCAGAGAGAGGGGGAGACACAGAATCTGAAGCAGACTCCAGGCTCCGAGCTGTCAGCACAGAGCCCCACGCGGGGCTCGAACTCACAAACTGTGAAATCATGACCTGAGCTGAAGCTGGACGCTTAACCGACTGAGGCACCCAGGCGCCCCTTAAATTTAATTTTAGAGAGAGAAAGCATGAGTGGGCAAGAGGGGCAGAGAGAGAGAATCTTAAGCAGGCTCCGAGCTCAGCACAGAGCCTGAGTGGGGCTCCATCCCACAACTCTGGGATCATGACGTGAGTCGAAATCAAGAGTCAAGACGCCCAACTGACTGAACCACCCAGGCAGCCCTACTTAAAATAATTAACATTAGCATAAAAACAGTTCGTGTGTTTTTGTCCTGAGTATGATGTACTTCACGATACCGGTCTAAATAATTTTTAAAACATGAAATAATATACAGGTTTCAAGTATTTATTTTACCACATGACGTGACCATCTCCCAGTTTTTTTTTTTAATGTTTATGTATTTTTGAGAGAGAGAGAAAGAGTGTGAGCGGGGGAGGGGCCGCGAGGGAGGAAGACAGAGTCTGGAGCAGCTCCAGGCGCCCAGCTGTCAGCACAGAGCCCGACGCAGCTCACTAACCTGAGATCATGTCCTGGGCGAGATCATGTCCTTGCCAGAGCCGCCCGGGCGCCCCGACCGTCCCCCAGCTTTGATTTCACTCTTCATTTGGGAGGGGTTCTCAAGCCATTTAGTTGAAATTTAGTTGGTTTATAGGGAAATGGAACTGAGAGTAATCGATTTCATTCTCCCAGTTGAAAACAAGGAAAGAGATGGCTCCCTCCTTTTTCTTTTTTTTTTTTTTTTCTTGGCTTGGAGCATTTTCTTTAGAGAACTGTGTTTATAAACCCCTTTCTCTGTCCTTTGGAAGGTATGGGGACTCCTTCCTGGGAGCTCACTTTGAAATGCAATCAGCAAGAGAGAGCCGTCTTCTCTCCGCGGGGGCTTCTCTCTCACTTGCAAAACTACCGACAGTCATAAAGAGAAGTTTATTTTTCCTTGGCACAAAGTCAATTAATGAATACAGATGGTCACTGACTTCCCACGTGGGTGGAGGATGCCCGATTCTGTGACACAGGCTGCTGGGATTGGCCAGGGAGCACCGGTCATGCTTATCCTGAGAACGGGTATGTACTGGCTTGCCTGTGTAGAAAGCCAGAGAGATTTCTTGGTCTTTCCAGACTCTTGGAGGGTTGCCAGTGATGCGTGTCACGTCTGGCTTAGTGCTGATTCAGAAATAAAACTGTTCTCCCGGTCTCTCTCTCTCTCTTGTCTTTGTGAGGGGTTTTCTGGGTTGGCAGGAGGTTGGTTTTCAGTTGTATTTCCCCCAACAGAGAGCAATATTTCAGTAGCAAAAGTTTGGAAAGAAGCCCGGTGTCCAGTGTGGAGCCTGATGCAGGGGTTGAACTCATGACCCTGAGGTCAAGACCTGAGCTGAGATCAAGAGTTGGACGCTTAACCAACTGAGCCTCCAGGTGCCCTAAGTGGGATTGATTTCTGATAGAACCAAAAAAATCAAAGTATATTGCAGTATACACCCTGTTCCTTTGTTATATAACAAAGATAGCAAAATAGGAAGGTGAAAGTGTTACTTTTTGCATAAATAACTGACCAGATGTACAGGAAATGAATTACCAAAGGACATGCTACCAGAGAACCTTAGACGGATTTCTAAATCTCAGGCTGGATTTTTTTATATGGGACATTTATGTATTATTAATGCATACCAAGAAAGAAATGTTTAGTTTATAATTCAAAAGGGATTTCTTTTTAATTGGAAGTCACTTTTCTACATAGGAAATCATTCTCAAATATGTTCCTCTTCTTTTTTTTTAAAATATTTTTGTTTTTTTTTTAAATTTTTTAAATGTTTTATTTATTTTTGATACAGAGAGAGACAGAGCATGAGAGGGGGAGAGTCAGAGAGAGAAGGAGACAGAACCGGAAGCAGGCTCCAGGCTCTGAGCTAGCTGTCAGGACAGAGCCTGACGCGGGGCTCGAACCCACGAACATGAGATCTGACCTGAGCCAAAGCCGGAGACTTAACCGACTGAGCCACCCAGGTGCCCCTAATGTTTATTTTTGAGACAGAGAGTTGGGGAGGGGCAGAGAGAGAAGGACAGAGGATCCAAAGCAGAGTCTGTGCTGACAACACAGAGCCTGATGCAGGGGTCAAACTCACAAACCTCGAGATCATGACCTGAGCTGAAGTCAGATACTTAACTAAGTGAGCCACCCAAGTGCACTATGTTCCTCTTCTTAAAAAAGAAACAACAGGACTCAAATGGAGTCACTTGTGCTAAGTCCCCCATCAGCACAGGGAGATTTAATACCTAATCTAATTGCTGTTTTGGCCTCTGAGGAATGTGAACGTCACCAGTTGGTCTGGAATTGCCTGGTCAGCACCAGTGAGCCAACCTGCCTGACACACATACTTTCCGTCAGAGGAAGGTGACCTTGCCTGAAACAATCCAGCCTTGTCTAGAAACTTTCTTTTCCCATCTCCTTCTGCTTCTGAAAGTCTTCTATTTTATACGATTCTTCAGAGCTCCTTTGTCAGATGAGATGTAGCCTGACTCATGAATGATGAAATAAAGCCAAATTACATATTCAGATGTACTGACAGGAATTTTGTTTTTTAATACCCCGAACACTCATTTTTATGAGAATGAATAATACATTTTTGCAAAACAGAAAACATCAATTTTTATGTTTGTAAGTAACATGGTCAATGATGCTTTCTTTCCCCAAAGCTGGGGGTATTTCTGAAATGAGCAGCCATATTCAATGCTGCTAATGTATTAAGAGTTTCAGGTCCAACATAAATTTCTTACAGCTTGAGAGGGGGAGGGGCAGAGAGAGAAGGAGACCCAGAACCGGGAGCAGGTTCCAGGCTCTGAGCTAGCGGTCAGCATAGAGCCTGATGCAGGGCTCGAAACCACGAACACGAGACTGGACCTGAGCCGAAGCCGGAGGCTTAACCGACTGAGCCACCCAGGCACCCCTCTTTCAGCTTTTAATGCTTTTATTTCACTTCATTTTTTTTCAGCCTTTATATCAGTTAAAATAGGAATTCACTTGCCTTCAGGATATCGTAGCCTTTTATTCTAAAAAATTTGCTAGAGATCTGAAAAACATTTCTTTGTAGAAGGAAAGATGACTCAAAATGAAGAAGGCATCCCTAAAAGAGTCACTCAAAATACAGTCGGAAGGACACTGAGGAAGCAGGGCCCGTGCGCCTCCTGTTTCAGTTTTCAGAACACTGTGAACTTTTGACTTTTTCAGTGGCAATTCCACCTCCTCCTGGAACACTTCCTCCTGCCGGGGACTGAAATAGAGCTCACGTAATGCCTGGGAGCCCAGTAGCCAATCGTGTATTAGACAGTGGGTTTGAACTCTGCCAGCACCAATCATAATTCTTTCAAAACAACTTATGTAACCTCGGTGGGTTTTTTTTTCCTTTATAAACTTGCACTCCTTTCTAGCATTTTGGAGCACACTTTGGATTTTGATTCCGGATCTCCCAGATTGTAATCCCTAAAACCCAAAGTAAATGCTTTTGGTTGCTTTACAGTCTTGTGGGCTTGACTGAAAAGAGTGAATTCCAACATCCCACCCCCGTGGCAGTGCTGAGTGGTGGGCAACATGGGGGTCCTGCACCAGCCTGGAGCCCCACGCCCCCAGGGGTGAGGTTGGCCAACCTCAAGTCCCAGAGGTGAGGGACTGGGAGAGGAGGCGGGGCCCTGAAGGGTCGCAGGTCAAAACCCACGGTCCCTGCCTGCGCACGGAGTGATGTTCTTGCTGAGGATCTTTCTTCTTTTTTGGATGCAGTTTTTAGGAAAATGTTTATTTGTTTTTGAGGAAGAGAGAGGGAGACAGCGTAAGCAGGGGAGGGTCAGAGAGAGAGAAAGACACGGAATCTGAAGACCGACTCCAGGCTCTGAGCTGTCAGCACAGAGCCCGACGCAGGGCTCGAACCCAAGAACCGTGAGATCATGACCAGAGCCGAAATTGGACGCTTAACCGACTGGGCCACCCAAGTGCCCCAATGTTTGTTTATTTTTGAGGGAGAGAGAGAGAGCTTGAGTGGGATAGGGGTAGAGAAAGACACAGAATCCGAAGCAGGCTCCAAGTTCTGAGCCGTCAGCACTGAGCCCGACGTGGAAATCGAACTCACAAACTGTGAAATCATGACCTGAGCCCAAGTTTGAGGCTGAACCGACTGAGTCACCCAGGCGCCACGAGGATCTTTGTTCTTAAACAATGGGTACAGATCCACCCTGACCTCGCCCCGGAGCCAACCCCCCTATCCGAGGGCTCACCAGCCCCAAAGGTCTGTCCCCTCCGGTCCGAGCTCCCAACAAGGGGCGCTCCTCAGGGAAATTGAGTCAGGATCATCCCGGTCTAGGAGGAAAACGCAGGGAGGAAAGGTGGCCGAGCTGCAGGTGCCACCGGAGGTCCAACCGCTGGGAGCGGTCTCCGCTCGGGGCCCAAGCTGGTCAGCCACGTGTGTCCGAACGCCCTGTCACTCAGGACGCAGGGGGCAGGGTCTGAGGGGACTGTCCAATCAGGGGCTGCAGGGGCGGTGCGGAGGCGCCAAGGCACTGTGGGTGGGAAACCGCAGTCCCGGGCTCTGAGGGGGCGGGGGCCGGAAGAGGAGCCAATCAGGACGCAAGGGTCCGGATCGCGGTCCAATCAGGGCGGGGGGCGGGCGCGCTCCGGAGGCGAGTCCCTCGCTGCCCTGCTGCCCTGCGGCGGAGCGCACCTGCGTCGCGCGGCGTCTTCCTCGGTCCCACGGCCCGGGTCGTACCGCCGCTGCCTGGACGCCGTGACCGTGCGGAGCGGGCTGCGAGATGGTGAGTGCGCGGGTTCGGGCGGAGCCCCAAGGGGCTGGTTCGAACCGGCCGGAACTGGCCGGAGAGGGCCCCGGCCCAGGTGGCACCGCCCCTGGGGGGGTCCTGATCCGAGTGTGTGCCCTCGGCCGGGAGTGGAGCTGCCGCATCCTGTCCCTTTCTCCTCTTCCTGGTCCCCACCTGGGTCGACCTTGGGTGGGGGTCCGAAGCGAGGGTGGGAGGACCCCAGCGCCGGCGGCCAAGGGCTCGGGGGCGAGTTGGGGGTGGCTGAGGTGGGAGACCCCTGCCCCCACCTGACCTAAAATCAGATCCGTACTTGGTTAGGGACACGTCGTTCCTGCTAAAAAAATTCAGCTGAGTAATTGGCTTTATTCGGTGATTCACGAGTCGGGCGGCAGGCCCTCTCGCGGATACACGGGAGCTCGGAGGAGCTGCACAAAATGAAAGGCTCCCGGGCAGGAGTGGGGACAGGAAGTTCAATTAGACAAAAAGTGGACGGATGGTGGAGGCCACTTTCCCTTCGGGGACGGCAGGGGTCTGGCAGCCCGGCGACCTCACTGGTGCGGACCACCAGGTCGGTCCTGATGGACTGGTTTTAAGATTCCATTTCTGGGAGAGGCCGAAACTGCAATTAAGTTAACTCTTGGCTTGGTGACAAGGAGTTTAATGTGAGGGACTCCATTTTGGCTCTGTCGTCTTGTTTGTAACATTCCGAAGACCGCTGCAGGGGAGACGGGGCTCGGGGCTCGGAGACCCCTCCTCCCCCAGCGCCTTCAGTCACGCAGAGACAGGCGTGTGGGGGGGAGCAGTGGCCGAAGGCGTGTGGACAGGAACGGGCTCCAAGTGCTCAGAGGTTTCTCTGCCCAGGTGGGCACCTCGGTGCCAGTTCTGACCAGGGGCGGTTGGGGAGCTAGGTCAGGGGCCTGTGGGGAGGACGGTGGCCCAGGCACAGTTTGGGAAGGAAGGGGACGGTGGTGGACAGTTGGTCAAAGTAGAATCTGAATAAGGAGAGACAGGTAGTGAGGAGAATGATTGCAAAGGCTGGGGGCAGTGGACTGTGGCACTAGGGGCAGGGGCCACATCCACAGGGAGGACACTGTGACCTCAAGACGCACAAGTGTCTCAAGAGTCGTGTGAAAGGGAGCAGAGGAGGAAGGACAGCAGGCACGGGCAGGTGTGGTGCCGACCGGCGGCTCCCTGAGGCCAGCCTGTCCCCCTGTCCCCAGGGGGGGCTGTGTGTGGCTCAGGCTGAGGGCAAGCCCGCGGTCAGGGCTCTGGAGGAAGGAGAGAAGCCAAAGCACAGTGGGCCCAGCCCGCATGCTGGGCCCCTTGGTCGTGGGGACAGCAGCTGAGCTGACCGTGGATGAGCCCCGTGTGGACTGGGGGCTCTGGGTGCCGCCCTGTCGTGGGTGAATCTGCTCCTCCTGG
>NC_043711.1:1970488-1971794 GCF_006229205.1 Suricata suricatta | reverse complement strand
GCTGCTTGGGGGCGAGGACACGGAAAGCTGCCAGCAGAAGGAGGTGCGCTGAAGGACAAAGGTGCTAAGTGTCACCGGCACCGGACTCCCGGGGCAGCGAGAGCCTCTCCAGGGACAACGGGCCGCGCAGCAGTGCGGGAGCTGCGCAGATCCGCCGCCTGCAGCGCCCACACCGCACACGACACCGCACGGCTGACGGTCACTCCCGGTCCCCACACAGGGGCCCAGCTCTCCCTGCTGACCCCGGTCCTCCAGGAGGTGGGGGCCCTGAGCCCCCAAAGGGACCGAACACTGGAGCTCCACACGCCCTGCGCCCCCTCCTCCGGGGCCCCAGATCTCGTCAGGAGGAAACCCTCCCAGTTTAAGATGTGACCCCTAGACACTGCGTTCACGACCCTTCCAATGGCACTGGAGGCCACCTGCAGGCAAGCGTGACCCCCCCCTTCCCTCGCCTCCCACCAGGCCCAGCTGTGGGGGGGGGGCGGCCTGTCCCCAGCCCAGGGGAGGCCCCCGGCTTCCAGTGTCCTGCGGCACCTGAATGACACGAGAACCCCAACCTGGTACGGGGACAACCAGGTGCAGAATCCAGGCGTCCACCCTGCGGTCAAGGCCACAGCGGGAGGGGCGGCTCCAGGGCGCCTGGGTGGGTTCACGTGACTGGAATCTGTTTGTCCTTTTCAGAGACCAGGGACCTGGTCCCTTTAAATTCCATGTGTCTCAGTTCACGGGATTTGTGAGCTTTCTGTGACACCACCCACCCGATATGACAGTGTGGCGCCCCCTGCATGGACCCCCAACCCTAAGGGAGAAGGACCATTTCTGCCTGACACACGCTTCCCCAGCGCACAGTCTCTGCATAAAGCCAGAGTGACCCGAGTCACAGGGACAGGACCGACCTGACACACTCACCACCCTCTGCGCTGAAGGGGAGGGAGGAGGCAGAGAGAACGCGGGCATTTTATGGCCGCTGAGCGTGAGGCTGGCGGAAGACAGGGCCATCGGCGCGGAGCTGGACAGGGACAGCGCTGCCCACAGGTGACGGGTGACACACAGACGCCCACCTGAGCCCTGCGCTGCCGGAAAACCTCAGTGGAAGGGGAAAGGCACCCCCTCCCCCACCCTGCTGGGGTCTGGAAACAGCAGGCTGCGGACAGGGCCCCTCCCCCAGCAGGCCAGGAGGAGCAGATTCACCCACGACAGGGCGGCACCCAGAGCCCCCAGTCCACACGGGGCTCATCCACGGTCAGCTCAGCTGCTGTCCCCACGACCAAGGGGCCCAGCATGCGGGCTGGGCCCACTGTGCTTT
>NC_043711.1:1964395-1970388 GCF_006229205.1 Suricata suricatta | reverse complement strand
GTTACACGTGAGCAGGAAACGGGGTGCGGAGTGTCAACCACGCGCCCGTGCTGGGCCCCGTCACGTGCAGCTCCCTGTTGTCTGTCTCGGGTGTGACGCGGGGTCTCCTTGACGTCACGTGCTGGCTTTCTGCTTCCCCCGCGGAGCACTTCTCTGGTCGGGGTCCCTCTCCTGCGGCAGCGATCCCAGCGTGGTGTCGCCTGTGGTCACGCGTCTGCTTCCTGATGTTCCGTTTCCTTCCCGTCCTGTGCACGTTCGTGCTGTTTCATGTCGGCGAGTTGTAAGCATTTCTCCCGGTCAGGGTGTATCACCTGTGTTGTCCCGATTGATGGACCCTCATGCTGTTAGTAGATTTGAACTTCCCCGTCTCTTCCTGTGTAGACAACCTTCTTTTGTTCTGTAAAAAAAACTCCTTTGTTGCTCAGGTCATAATCACACGTGCTGGAACTTTCTGTGTGTTCTACTTGTTTCCATGACAGCGCAGTCCACAGGACTCGTTGTTGGTGAAGCTGACAAGGGAAAGGATTCCTTTTCCCCCGGAGAAAACCAGTCTTCCCTGGCGCATGTGTCCTGGCATCCCCGTCTCTGCTGCCCCACGGCACCTGCTGGATGTCATCCCCTCGCCTAAATCAGGGGCGCCCGTCCGTGCACGCCCTGTGTCCGTCAGAGTGTCTGTCTGTCTGTGAATGCCAAGTGTTTTAATAATTGGTAACTTAAACATTTTTTTTGACTGTTTTATTTCTGAGAGAGCGTGAACGGGGTGGGGCAGAGAGAGAGGGAGACAGAGAATCTGAAGCAGCTTCGCACTGTCAGCACCGAGCCCAACACGGGGCTCGAAGCCACGAACTATGAAATCACCACCCTGATCTGAAGTTAGACACTCAACTCTCCGAGGCACCCAGGTGCCCCCAATCACTGGTGACTTTAAAAATAAAACTGTCATGTGATTACTCTTTTCCAATATTGGGGTATATGTCCCTCTGTCACCTGAGGGTCAGAGGAGCGGGGGCCAGGGCCATGGACATGCTGTGATACCTCAGGGTGGGGGTCTGGGGGGTCTGGAGGGTGGGCGTCAGATTTAGAAGAACCCAGCCCCGTGGGTTTGGCCGCGGTGTTTGTGTGTGTGCGGGGCGGTGTCCCTGCGCGGGGTGTCCTTCCTGGGTCAGTGCTGTCATTAGCGCTTTCAGCTGAGCCTGCGTGCGGGGACGGTACTCACAGTGGAGGTGTCCACCGGGCCGAACAGAAGAGACCTGTTGAGGCACCTGGCTGAAAAACTGGGTTCCCCGGTCCTTGAGGTTTGAGAGGCGGTCCCCAAGTAGGGACAGCACAGCGTCCCAGCACGAGCACTGGGCTTCCGTCCAGGGAGACACCCCATAAAGCCTGGCTAAACCGGGTTCGTGTCCATGCGGGAGGGAGCTGGGTGAAGTCTGTTCGTGTGAACAGGCCTCCTGGGTGTGCTCACGTGGGACCAGGGAGTCGGCGCTGTCTGTGGATTTATCCATCTTTCTCCGTTGCTACTTGTGATTGAACACTCGCGCTGGTTCGGGCCAGTGGCTTCGGGCACGTCCGGGTGGGCAGTGGGTGCCGTGCATCTCTGGTCGGGCCGGACTGTTGCTTGGTCCAATCCAGACTTGTCCCTTTTTATCGAGTCACAGTTACTAATTAGATTTCCAAGGTTGCTTATCCCTCATGGGTCCGGTTGTTGGGCGTCTATGAGCAAGTCTCCAGAGTGTCATTTGGGAAGAACGTCCCTTTGGACCAAGACAGAGGTTTGCCTATTGGCTTGAGCTGCTCTTTGTTGTTGTTGTTTGTTTTTGCATTTGTTTTTGTTTTGAAAAAAAAAAAATCAGCCATAATGGCTTCTTTTGGCTCCCAGGGAGTCACATCCGGAGTCAGGACCCTTCATAATGCCAGGGAGGTCAGTTTGAGAAGGGCATCTAATGAATTTGGGACAGAGAAGCCATTTTTAAGTCACCCCCACGTGTGTAGGGACATGTCCTTGTGTCCATTAGAGTCCAAGGTCAGGAGCTCCCATACAGGCATGGCGACGACTGTCCTCTCGAACATTCGTGGTTTGAGCCTCCCGAAGGTCAAAGGCTGGCGGCAGGGCGGCTCACTCACCGCGTGGGGCCCAAGTAGCCAAAGCCAAGTGCTGCTCCGTGACCTCAGGGGACTTGCAGTCACATCCCCAGCGCGATATTTACCATTTGCAGTTTGTTAATAAGCCGTCAGGAATCCACGGAGTGTGTGCGTCCGCGAGAGGCGCTTCCTGTCCGTCTGCAGGGGAGGCGGAAGGCGCTGCGTCCGCGCTAAGCGGTCGTGAGTTTCACGTGGGTCCACACGTCCTGCTCGTTCCCGGATCAGACGCCCTACGTGTCGATCCCGAGTCTGAGCACCCGCAATAGTTCTTTAGAGACGTTGTGTCCTGTTCAGGCAGGAAGATGGAGCAGGTGCATCCTGTCCCCCTGTGACGAGGTCTGAGAAGGGGGTAGAGACTGAGGTCCTCGACGTATCGTCACAGAGTAGAGGCTGCGAGAACTTTCCGTCATCCAGGTCAGCCTTTGAGATTCCATGAAAGCAAGACTGGGCCGCCCCGGGCGCCAGGGCCCTGGTGTCCCTTCTGTTCTTTCATCAAAGCTGACCTGTTGGTCATCCCTCCTGGACTGTGAAAACGCACTGCACAGGTGGTTATGGTGAAAGCCTGCTCTCCACGGGAATGGACGTCAGCAGTGTCGCAGTGTGAGGACGCAGGTCTGAAACGGACTCCCTGAAACAACAGAAGGGCACACAGCGCCCGAGGCAGGGGGGACCACCCTTGTAACATTCTATGGGCCGGCCTAAAGATGGAGGCGAAAACTAGTCACGCCCTCCGTGAGGGTCCAGGGCCCGCTCTGATTGGTCAATACTCTAAATGTGGTTGGGTCCCGCCAAAAGTAACAAATACTCTAGGCAATGTGAATGGTTAAACCTGCTGTCAATAATATTGTATAATAATGATTGGATCACTGTATTTCCTGTAACTCCCCCTCCCAAACTCATAAAAGCCCTGCCCCGCCAGGTTCGGGGCTCACTCCCCGTGGACCCAGTGTGTGGTTGAAGTCCGTGAGCCCGAGGTCAGGCCGGCCGGGCCTCAATTCGTACTGAAGCCCTTTGCTTTCGCATGCGTGCTTCGGCCTCCCGGGTAATCTCTGGTTTTTGGGGGCGATGTTAAAATCTGGGCATAACAGCAGGTGGGAAGGACGGCGTGCCAAGGGTTAAATAAAAGATGTTCAGGGGGTCCTGGGGGGCTCAGTCGGTTACGCATCTGACTTCGGCTCAGGTCGTGGTCTCACGGTTTGTGTGTTCGAGCCCCACTCGGAGACCAGGCTCTTTTATAGAGGCAGCCGGGAATTTGGGAGGTGGGTCTTGTAAACAAAAGTCCATTGGAACAAACTGAGCTCTGAAGTATCATGGCTTCTCAGCGGCTGGACTGTGGCCGTCTCCCATTGGCTGGGCTGTCCCCACTCCAGGAAATGATCTTTCTCCTGCTGGGGTAGTAAAGTGATACCATCCACTCGTAACTGCAAGGCTGTCCTCTTGCTCTTGGGTCTGAAGTTGACCATGAGCGAGAGGGTGTCAGAAACCCACCTGCTGGCCTCCTGACTCCATTCTTAGGTTTCACTATTATAATTCTCACATTTCCCTCTTCTGATAAAGGCCTTGTCTCAAATGCATCACTCAGAGTCAGTTTTCCATACTTAGCGGGTTTGTTCTGTGGTGGCAGGAAGGACCTTCCCTGGTCGACATGTCTCACGTCACAGGGAAACTGCGTAGCTGTTGGAAACCAGTTAAGGCCACATCTGAGTAACAAGAAAGATCAGAGAGGAGGAGTGGCAGGCACTTCTCTCCAGTCCCTTTTTACCAAGCAGTAAACATTGGAGATTACCTTCTTACTGGGTACGTCACTCTTATAACATTTTGGCAGATCACAACTGTGAAAGCAAAAGTAACATGGAAATTCCAAATTGCATGATGGTTTAAAAAATTTTTTTTCTTAACATTTATTTATTTTTGAGAGAGCATGATTGGGGAGGGGCAGAGAGAGAGAGAGAGAGGGAGACACAGAATCCGAAGCAGCTCCAGGCTCTGAGCTGTCAGCACAGCGCCCGACACGGGGCTCCAACTCCCAAACTGTGAGATCCTGACCTGAGCCGGAGTCAGACGCCTAACCGACTGAGCCCCCCAGGCGCCCCTGCGTGATGGTTCTAAACGAGGACTCTAGATCTGAAAGTAGCCAAGTGAATATTGGCAGTTTTCAGACTTGCGGGAAAATTTGTTTATTCTATGGATAAAAACTTGGAGTCTTGGGTTCCTCCTGGAATTTGCATACAGTAGGAATTGAGTGGGTAGTTTGTGGGGGTTGGAAGAACAGGGTACCAAGGGGTAACAGTGGTATATATTGCTCAGCGGTTCCCGACAAACCTCCGTTTTCAGCAGTGGGGCTTTCCCACCAGTGAAAACAGGCCATTCCAGGGATTAGTGTAGAGGATAATGGACCTCTGGGGCTTTTAATTTTCTATTATGGGCTTGATGCCTTAAGAAGTTTTTCTTTTTTTTTTTAAATAAAACTTTTAGAGGTGCCTGGGTGGCTCAGTTGGTTAAGCGTCTGACTGCAGTTCAGGTCATGATCTTAACGGTTCGTGGGTTCCAGCCCCACATCAGGCTCTGTGCTGACAGCTTAGGGCCTGGAGCCTGCTTCAGACTCTGTGTCTCCTTTCTCTGCCCTTACCCCGCTTGTGCTCTCTGTCTCTCTCCTTGTCAAAAAATAAACGTTAAAAAATAAAATTTTAAATTATTACTTACTTTGAGAGAGAGAGGGAACACGTGCACATGGGGGAGGGTGGTGGGGAGAGGGGAAGAGAGGGAGAGAATCCCAAGCAGGCTCCGCGCTGTTCAAATGAAGCCCAATGTGGGGCTCGAACTCACGAACCTGTGAGATTGTGATCTGAGGTGAATTTAAGAGTCGGATGCTTAACCAGCTGAGCTACCCATGTGCCCCAAGGGTTTCTTTATTTATGGGTATTGATTAATTGTAAGGAGACCCTTTGAGAGATCTGTTTTAATCTTTTTATAAAATGTTTATTCATTTTTGAGGGGCGCCTTGGTGGCTCAGTCAGTTAAGCGTCCAACGTCGGCTCGGGTCATGATCTCACAGTTTGTGAGTTCGAGCCTTGTGTTGGGCTCTGTGCCGACAGCTCAGAGCCTGGAGCCTGCTTTGGATTTTGTGTCTCCCTCCCTCTCTGCCCCTCCCCTGCTCATGCTCTGTCCCTCTCTCTGAAAAGTAAACATTACATTTTTTTTTAAAAAAATCAGTAAATTAAAAAAAATTAGTGGTCTTTTAGGTGATTCATCTAGGGTGTGTGTGAGCGGTTTGCCAAATAATCCGCATTGGACGTATTTTCCCATTCTATCCTGGTCCTCTTCCTAAGAAAAGAAAGATACTGTTTCTGCCCTTGAATAAACAGACTTGGATGCGACCTGGGTGGATCCCCTAGCTTCAGGAAGAAAATACTTTTTTTAAAGGGGAACGTGGAGTTGATTTTAATTGTCATGAACAGACTGGTCGTCATGCAATGTTAACCTTAAAAATAAACCCAAAAATGGCTTATCTGTGAATAGCAGAGAATTGGGATTTGGGACACGTAAGCCCCAAAAAATCATAGGCAAATCTGGAGAAGAAAGGGAGAAACAAAAGGAGAACAGCTCTTTTTCTAGAGGAGAGGGGGTATTGGGAGGGGCAAACTAGGATTCCGCGTGTGGTGGCTTCTCATTGGCTAGACTGTGACCGTCTCTCATTGGCTGGGCTGTGACTATCTCTCATTGGCTGAGATGTGATTGTCTCTCATTGGCTGAGCTCAGCTCTCTCATTGTCTGAGGTGTGGCTCATGCTCCTTGCTGGACTGTGACCATTGCTCATTGGCTGGACTGTGACCGTCGCTCATTGGCTGGGCTGT
>NC_043711.1:1954673-1964295 GCF_006229205.1 Suricata suricatta | reverse complement strand
GAGAAATGCCACTCGGTCACGTTGTAGAGTCCGTTTTATATACGTGACTGGTTTTGGCCACTCACTTTCTTTACCCATTATTTAATCATACTATTTTCTTTATATTGTTGTCTCTAATTTTTTATGGTTGTCATGTTAATTTTTAAAGCATATTTAAAATACAAGACTGATCAGGTGTGTGATAAGTAAACCCTGGTTACAACCACAGTTTAAGTAGAATTTGCTGCCTTTGAGTTGATAGTGTTTGGATTTTTTTCCCGTTAAGTTTTGAGAACATACTTTTTGTTTAAACAATCTCTGATTCTTTGAAGAAAGTAATTTTTTTACTCTGTTTCACAAGTACGGTGTCAACCCTTGTTGCTCTAAAGTTATGAATTAGCCTTCGTTTTCTTTCTCCATTAAAGCCGTCTCTGGATCTGTCCCCATCAATCCCTCAGAGACTCTTCCTTCTGGTGCCCTTTTCCGTGAATTCTGGGCCCTGGGTCAGAGGCCCTGCTTACAGCCGACTTTCTTCAGTACCTGGACTCGTCTTACACACCAGGTGTGCCAGGCGCCCGGGCCCTGGCCTGTGCCCAGAGTCCACCTAACCCAGGGAAAGAGCCGTGTCTGCCTGTGTCGAAAGAGAAGAGACTCCCCCAGGCTTCTTGACCTTGTCCCTTCCAGGGAGAAAGCTGCTGGGATCTGAGTGTCCGCACCATCCTGACATTCTGGCTCCGGGTCTTGGAGCAGACAAGGCATAATCATTGAACAAGACAAACGTGTGTTCTCCGATTTCTGTGTTGTCTGAGTAAATATTTCATCTTTCAATCTGTATAGTACCGGTCTGCTCAGATCTGTTTCAGTGTAAATAGCCCAGTAAAGTGGGCATGTGTAAGTCTGTGTCAGCTGTTGTCATCGCCCTGCCTTCAAGTTCCAGCTGTTCCATCATTGTGCGCACCGCAGGGGACCTGCTTGTGTGTTGTCACTTCCTACTCAACGTGTGACTTGGGTCCTAGGAACGGAGAGCAGCTCCCTGCCTGTCCCCCTTCACCCCCCCCCCCACGCGGTGAGGACGGAGCTGTGCAGCGATCGAGTGTGTGGTGTGTTTCAGGCCTGTGTGGTCTTTGAGGACGTGGCTGTGAAGTTCACCCCGGAAGAGTGGGCTTTGCTGGATCGAGGTCAGAGGAAGCTCTACAGAGATGTGATGCTGGAGACGTGCAGGCACCTGGCCGCCGTGGGTAAGGATGGCCCCTCCCTTCACTGGTCTCTTAGGGAAGAAATGTTTCTTACAATTGTCCGATTTTCCTGGGGCCAAGAAATGGGAGTACATTGGAGAAGAGAGACATGGTCCAAACCTTCATGAAACCCACCTGGAGTCACACACCTTTTCCAGGAACACAAAGTTTTGTTGCTCTTGATCAAAGTCTGAGACTCTCTAGTTTTATCCGTGTGATGGTCTGCAGTGTGGCTCTGGGGCAGGGAGTGCTGCGCTGTGGAAGATACACTGGGCCATGCCCCTGTCTCTCGGTAAACTCCCACTTCATCATCTTCAGTGACCTTGAAGACCAAATTAAACAGCCCACCTTCCAGATTGCGTGTGGCTCTACAAATCCTCCTTCCTGCTGAGCTGTTCTCCGGCAGCGGGACCAGCAGCCACACCCACCACCCACCCTCCCAGTGGCAGCTGGGGCATTGCAGGCAGGCTTCACTGAGGGCCACCGTGCCTTTGGAACAGTCCAGGAGCCCTCGGTTGGATCAGGTTCTGGAGAAAAGAAAGGCATCTGAAAATTACCTGGTAGAAATAAGACTCCGTGTGTGTTTGAGAAGGGTGGTGTTTGTCATTTACCTGTACTTTCTTGTTGGACTTTTCGTCCATCCTCGTGCATGTGCTGAGCCTTTCTGTGTTCCTTACAGAGGTAGCATGTGGATGTATGTTTCTTGTCCAGGTCCTCCTTTCTTTAATTTTCTTTTTTCTTTTAATATTAATTTTGAGAGAGAGAGAGAGAACATGTGAGCACAAGTGGGGGAGGAGCAGAGAGACATCCCCACAGGCCCCACGCTCTGTGAGGAGCCCAATGTAGGACTCAGTCTCAGAACTTCAAGATCATGAACTGAGCCGACATCAAGAGTCAGATACTCAACTAACTGAGGTGCCCAGGCGCCCCCTACTTTGCTCTTCTGATAATCCTTCCACATTAATCTTCAACTATTTTGAAGTATTTGTGAGTGAATGGGCTGCCATTTGACGCACTTTCCCCATTATTACAAAAGCCCCAAATCACTCGGGTCCTCAGAACTTTCCTTTAGTCTCTTGTCCATTCCTCCTGATGAACTTCATTCACATTTGGGATTAGTATATAAATAGAAGTTGACATATGGTCTGTTTTCTTATCTTTACCCATCAGATCATTCCCAAGAATTTAAATTATACTCCCAATTCTTGCAGATTGTTGCACTCAAGTTAAAACTTGTGGATCAAGGACTCAGCTGCATATTTTGGAGAATGAACTATCCCATGAAGAGAAAATAGTAAGATTTACAAGAAATGATCCCTGGGCTCTTTTTCGAGAAAACCCGGTGTTTCATAACATTGGTGATCAGTCCCAATCCCAGGAGAGGCGTTTGAGGTGAGTGCCTCTCCCCACAGCAGGAAGGGGGATCTTCCCAGGTTGATTGGCTAATTTGAAATTAAAGAAAAAGTATAAACTTAGCCCAGTAATTATGTAGTCAGAATTATATGTTATTATATCTTCATAAATATAATGTTGATGTTGATCATCAGAAACATAATTCAGTTCAAAACGTGTATCAGGAGAACGCACATGTAAGAAACCCTGACACTTACAGCATTTCTGGGCCCTTCTCCTGAGCACATAACTTTTTCCACTTTACAGCAGTGTAGGCGGTGCCACCAACATGCCCATTTTTTGGAAATGGCTACCAGTAATCCAGTAATCAGTAACAAACATCAGTAGGTCATTAGTAAAGAGATCACTTGTATGCGTCATCCCCTAACCGTGTGCCTTCCTATTTTGAACAGAAGTCCTTTGGTGGAGAGTGTCAGTGAACATATTGAAGGAGATCAATGTGGAGAAACCCTGAACCCGGTTACAAGTCTTACTGTGCGTCAGGGGTGTCCCACTGGAGGCAAATCCTGTGAATGCGCTAAGTGTAGAGAAGCCTTCGCAGATGGTTCCTTCTTTGAGAAGCTGCAAAGATCTCCCCCAGGACTCAAACCTAGTCCTGGTGAGGAATGTGGGCCAGGCTGCAGCTCCGTCTCGAGCCTCAGCACTCACGTGGACCGAGACCTTGTAGAGAAACCCTATGAAGGTCAGGACACCGGGAGAGCATCTGAGACGTACTCAAAGAGTCTCAGTAGTAAAAAATCTCTAGAGTGCAAGAAATGTGGAAAAGCTTTTACTTGCACGGCTTCCTTTCAGGGTCACGTGCAAGGTCCCTGTGGACAGAGTGTCCACACATGTGATGTGTGTGGGAAAACCCTCTCGTATCTCTCCTACCTTACACGTCATGTGAGAACTCACACTGGGGAGAGACCCTATGACTGTCAGGAATGTGGGAGAGCCTACAGTTGCCTGTCGTATTTTCGAGAACACATGAGATCACACACTGGGGAGAAGCCCTATGAATGTAAGGAGTGTGGCAAGACATTCAAGTACCCCGCGTCCCTGCAGGGACACATGATGACACACACTGGAGAGAGGCCTTACCTGTGTCAGCAGTGTGGGAAAGCCTTCAGTTGTCCCAAATACTTTCGAAGACATGTGAGAACACACAGTGGAGTGAAACCCTATGAATGTACGTTGTGTGGGAAAGCCTATAGTTGCTCCTTATCCCTCCGGGAGCATGTGAGAACTCATAGTGAAGAGAGGCCCTATGAATGTAAGGAGTGCGGGAAGGCTTTCAGACACCCTAGGTACTTCCAGAGGCATGTGCGGATGCACAGTGGGGTGAAACCTTACGTGTGTAAGGAGTGCGGGAAAGCGTACAGCAGTTCCACGTCGCTTCAGGAACACGTGAGGTCACACACCGGGGAGAGACCCTTTGAATGCCAGCAGTGTGGGAAAGCCTTCACACGCCACTCCTCCCTCCAAGGTCACGTGAGAGCACACAGCTTGGAGAAACGTTATGAATGTTCACAGTGCGGGAAGGCCTTCCGCTGGTCCTCGTCCTTGCAGAAGCACGTGAGAACACATCGTGAGGAGAAGCCCTATGAGTGTCAGCAGTGCGGTAAAGCCTTCTGGTATCCTGCAAACTTGCGGGCACACGTCAAGACCCACACGGAGGAGAGACCTTACGAGTGTCCGCACTGCGGGAAGGCCTTCAGTTGTCACTCCTCCCTGCAAGTCCACGCGAGGAAGCACAACGGAGTGAAACCCTATGAGTGTAAGGAGTGCGGGAAGGCCTTCTGGTATCCTGTGAACCTGCGGGCGCACGTGAGGACGCACACAGGGGAGAGACCCTACGAGTGCCAGCAGTGCGGGAAGGCATACAGGTGTCCCGCAAACCTGAGGGTCCATGTGAGGACACACACAGGGGAGAGACCCTACGAGTGCCAGCAGTGCGGCAAGGCCTTCCGGTATCCAGCAAACCTGCGGGCGCACGTGAGGACGCACACGGGAGAGAGGCCCTATGAGTGTCCGCACTGTGGGAAGGCCTTCCGGTATCCCACGAACCTACGGGCGCATGTGAAGACACACACGGGGGAGAAACCCTGAATACACATTCGGGCTCTTTTCCCTCAAGTCTTGTTGTAAGTCCAGTCAGACACATGGGCAAGACATGTAACGTATGTAAGGAATGTTGGAGAACCTTCAGGCATAGCACTTCATTTGTTTGGTCATAAAACCTCAGGGCTGGACCACGATCTTTATCTGTTATAAGTTTGTTTGTGCCTCCAGGAGCCTCATCGGTAACGGGGATCTCTGTTGTATTTATTTCCACTGCATGCTGCTGATACGAACACCCATGAGAAGATATTCCTGAATCTCCCCATTTGCTGTATGAAACATATTTTGTTATCTCAGACATGAAAAGATTGTAGAGTTCTAGAAAACATGTCTCATTTCTACGACGATGTCTTCTAGACCCAGGACTGATGTGTGGTCTGTACATATAGCTTGTCCTCTGGTGCAGAGACTGGAATTCCTCGACTCCACATCTGACCCTCCTCGCGGTCTTTATTACCAAAAGTTGTATTTCCACGTGTGCCACTGCTGCTCTGTGCCCCACAGACATTAGTAAATGTACAAGGATGTTGGGAGAAAATAGTCTCCTCATTATGTTTGTAGTTTGACCTCCGCTCATCACCCTTGATCTCGGTGGTTCATCAGTCATGACCCATTGAGTTACGAAGAGAAGCTGTGTTGGGGGCGCCCCCATGGCTCAGTGGGTTAAGCGCCTGACTCTTGGTTTCGGCTCAGGTCATGATTTTGTGGTTTGTGGGATTGATCCCCATGTTAGGCTCTGTGCTGACATCTCTCTCTGTCTTTTTCTCAAAATAAATAAACTTAAAAAAAAAAAAAAGAACGCTTGTGTCCTGAAGATGAAAGCCAATGTCCAGGGTGGGAGGGTTTGTTGTGAGCCTGGTGTGTCCCAGAGTCCTTCTCTGTGCGGCGCTGAGAGGAAGGCCCTGAGAAGAGAAGCTGTGTGCAGCTTGGAGAGCAGCGGTGAGGAACTGAGTTTCCGACCTTCTGTGCCGCCAGGGGGACAGAGACGCGTGGGGAGTCCCAGCACATCATCCTGGCATCTGGAACAGCCCCCAACCGAACACATGTTTGACCTTAGTTTTTGTTAGCATGTTCCAGAGACTTCCACGAGCTATCCAATGATGGACCAACTTGGCTTTCCGGTCCACATGGATCCTTGTGTTGTCTATGAGGCCATCTCTTCAGGCTGTCATGCTTAGTAATCTCTCTCATCCTGTGACCCCTTATCTCCATGCTTCTCTTCACACATGATTTCTATGGTAGCACCTTGTCCCTCTCAGGGCACATCTGTGTCCCTCCCCTCCCCCGACTGGCCGAATGCTGCAGCCACAGATGCAGGAACCCCCCATCCCAGATCGCACTGTGGAGAGGCTGCGCTGACCCTGCATTTCTTCTTTCTGGGTATTTCCATGATTGGAACTAGCACCTGTGAGCATACATGGCAGTTTGTGGGAGTTTCCCCTGTAGCTGACTGCCTTCTGAGAGAGAGACACCCGGCGTGTTTGATGACTCTTGTTATGTGTGATTTCTCAGTGTTTAATTCTGTTGTTTCTAATATGTGGGTCAAAACAATGTGCTTTTTTATTTTATTTTTTTTTTTTGGTCAAACATGGTTCTCAACATTGGTTCATAGAAATCTCATTACCAATGTTTTCAAATCTGTTGCATACTTTAAAACTTTTTTTAATGTTTTTTATTTATTTTTAATTTTTAAAATGTTTTTTATTTATTTTTGAGAGACAGCCCAAGAAAGGGAGGGTCAGAGAGAGAGAGAGACACAGAATCTGAAGCAGGTTCCAGGCTCCGAGCTGTTAGCACAGAGCCCGACACAGGGCTTGAACCCACAAACTATGAGATCATGACCTGAGCCAAAGCTGGATGCTTAACCGACTGAGCCACCCAGGTGCACCACATGCTTTGTTTTAAATGTTTATTTTTGAGAGAGAAAGAGACAGAATTAGTGGGGGAGGGGCAGAGAGCAAGGGAGATACGGAATCTGAAGCAGGCTCCAGGCTCTGAGCTGTCAACACAGAGCACTATGAAGGGCTTGAACCCACGAACCTTATAAGATCATGACCTGAGGTGAAGTTGGATGCTTAACTGACTGAGCCACGCAGGTGCACCACATCTCTTGCACACTTAAAAACTGCTTTGTTTCGCAGCTGAGAAATTACTTTAAATTATCCCATTCCTGGGGATTAGCTTCTTGCTTCAGTTTTTTTTTTTAATTTTTTAATGTTTATTTATTTTGGAGACAGAGACAGAGCACGAGCAGGGGGAGGGCAGAAAAAGAGAGAAACACAGAATCTGAAGCAGGCTCCGGTGTCTGGGCTGTCAGCACAGAGCCTGATGCGGGGCTCGGACCCACAAACCGTGAGATCATGACCTGAGCTGATATTGGACGCTCAACCGACTGAGCCACCCAGGTGCCCGAGTTTTTTGAAATACCTATTCTTAGTTGATAGTACTAAGTACATAAACATTATGACATTTTTCTTCTGATATGTATTTAATTCCTCTACACCTGTCATGATTTTTTCATTAAAATGACTTATTAATGGGGTGCCTGGATGGCTCAGTTGGTTGAGCATCTGACTTCGGCTCACGTCATGATCAGGTTCATGTAGCTTCTGCCATGATACAGAACACCTGCGACAGCACAAGGGTCCCCTGTGTCCCTTCATGGTCACACCCACCTCACTCTCGGGCCTCCCTATCCCAGCAGGAAGCTTTTTAAAACACGGCTCCGGGGGCGCCTGGGGGGCTCAGTCGGTTAAGCATCAGACTTCGGCTCAGGTCATGATCTCACAGTTCGTGGGTTCAAGCCCCACGTCGGGCTCTGTGCTGACAGCTCAGAGCTTGGAACCTGCTTCTGATTCTGTGTCTCCCTCTCTCTCTGCTCCTCCACTTCTTGTGCTCTGACTCTTTCTCAAAAATAAATATTAAACAAATTTTAAAAAGTGACTTACTCCTAATGAGGAAAACCCAAATATTGCTTATGCAGTGGCCTCCTTCCAGAGTCGTGGTCTTGCAGCTCAAGAGTGTGGGACGGAAGGCCACACACGTTCATCTTCCCTGCTTGTCGGTCAACAACTAGTAAAAACAGTGTTGTTGGTGTGGTGAGTCTTAGTGGTGATGGGAATGAGTTATGATAAGGACCTCTAGGCTGAGGAAACTAATAATTTCTGGAAATAACTGCTTCCCAATGTGAGTTGTCCATGTAGCTTAGATGTTTAATGAAAATAGATCCCAGAATGGAGATGTGTCCTTCCTCCCTTCCTCCTCCTTGCTGGGAATTGTGCTGAACAGGACGTTTCTAACCAAGATGGATTCGTAATTGGTTCGTAATGCTTCACCCGGTGGTGCCTCCTTGTATTATTTCCAGTGGAGGAAAAATGGGCCAAGCCTTTCTCTTTTCCTTCAGACCAGTCATGCTTCTGTTGATCTGCCCCAGAGATAGAGGCTGACCAGGCGGGATGTGAGTCTGGTTGTATTTCGGGTGGAGTTGGTTGGGCTTCATGTCTGAGATAATGTGAGGGGAGCGGTCCCCCTGGGGCTTGGGGAAGGACCTGGTAAAGGAAACGTGCAGAAGTTGGTAGTGTAAATGGAAAATAGAGATACCCATGTCTTTATCGAGTAATACTTATGTCTAGTCATTCCAGCCACTGTTGGAATGGGCTTCCCTGTCTACTGCTCTCAGTTCACCAATATGACCTTGTCATGGGGACAACAACACACTGACCTATCAACATGGAAGGTGTGGATCACAACAACACGGCGATTTCAGCACCGATGGGAATTATTCAGAATGTGACATTTTCCGTGGGACTCTTGCTTGTTCATAGCAGAAACATGAAATCCCCGGTTTCAAACATTATCTACAAATAGTTTACTGTTGCAAATACCCAGATGAGGTTTTCCTTGTGAAGTGACGTTCCTTTTCTCTCTGGTGCCCTTCTGATTCTGACTCCGCAGTTTTGCAGGGACGACCACTGCGTGCATGTGTAGAGGCTGTGAATGTGCACCTGTTCTGCGTGCCTTAGGGGTTGGCCAGTCTCGCGTGGTCACGGGAGGGGGCCCAGGAAGGCCCAGGACAACAGTGTATTATCCTCAGGTCGGAGAGGGACAGTCAGTGCGTGTAGGGATGGTGTGACCCCGGGGAGCATCACGGGAGTGAGCACGAGCAGGAGGGTGGGCGGCCGTGAGCACGAGGCCATGTGGGCAGGCGCTGGCAGTGCCTGGACCAGCGTAGAATAGAATTGTGTGCTTTGAGCCGAGTGTGTAACACGTGAAATCGGGTCGATGATCAGCACCTGATGCTGAGTGTAGAGTATGGGAAGGAAAGGCTGGATCTGAATCATGATCCTGAGTAGGTTCCTTTCTTGCTTTGTGGTTTTTGGGAAATCACCTGCATTTATAGGTCTCAGTTAACTCATACAAGGACATAAAAACAGTATGTACCTTCTAGCATTTTCAGAAGAGCAATCAGATGTATACATGCTGACTTCCTTTATGGAAGACCTCTGACACACCGCCGGGTGTGAGGAAGCGGCACGTCGGCGTCCACACGGGCCGTGAGAATGGCAGCCGTCGCCTCAGACGCCGGAGGCTGGCCCTGCGCTCAGTACTGGGCCGTCACGGTCTCTCCTTGAGCAGAAGCCATTTCACCCCCTGTCCTCGGACGAGGCTCTTCCTTGTCTGTGATGGACGCGTCACGGCACCTGAGGACGGTGAGACAGTCACGTGTGTAAAGAGGCCGCAGCAGAGTCCAGTCACAGAACTCGCGGATGTCCCCGCTGCTGGGGGGGGGGGGCTGCCGCCTCTTCCTTCGTAGTCTGAGCTGCACCGCACCCCGCCCGCCTTCTAGAGAGGCGAGGATCTGCACTCAGGACCTTACAGGGGCCCCTGGCGGCACC
>NC_043711.1:1941643-1954573 GCF_006229205.1 Suricata suricatta | reverse complement strand
CGTCCTCACGCGGTGCATGTCGCAGTGCGGCCCTCACACCGACGCCTCCGCCCTCCTTCATGGGCTGTGCGCATCCGACGTCCTGGTCCAGTGTGACCCTCTCTGACGACAGGCGTGGGCCTGGTGGTCTTTGAGTGGAGGGCGTTGATGAGGTCATTATCGTAGTCTTACTAATGTACTACGATCATAGTAATGACAAAAATCCTGAGTATATACGAATTTTAAAAATTGACCTGATAGAAAGTAATCCCTAAAATCCTGTGCACCTGGCACTATGACTAAGAATGCATGAAAATCCTCACCAAGAATGGTCGGTCCTAAATGAGGACTAGCAGGGCTGACTTGACCCTCCGTAAGTGCAAAGGGATATTTTGATATAATCTCTCTTGTAAAGAGAATTTCATTGTTAGTATACAAGTGACATTTAAACACGATTTAGGAGTTCCTGGGAAACACATAGAATCATCTGAGTAACCAAATGCACATTGTGGGGCGCCCGGGGGGCTCAGTCGAGCATCTCACTTCAGCTCAGGTCATGATCTCACGGTCTGTGAGTTTGAGCCCCACGTCGGGCTCTGTGAGGCTGGAGCCTGCTTCAGATTCTGTCTTCCTCCCTGCCCTTCCTCCACTCATGCTGTCTCTCTCTCTCACAAAAAATAAACATTAACAATTTAAAATATAAACCTCAAAAAACCAAATGCACATTTTTAAAATTTCACATGTAGAGTAAGTCAACATTTACTGATGACTTGGATTCAGCTCTGTGTAAATGGAGAGCTCCCACATTCACTGTGAGGTCTGCGGAAGGTGCTTGTTTCCTACACGGAAGCGTGGAACAGGGTAGACACTCAACAAAGCAGCAGAAGATCAAAATTCCATGTGCCTTTTAGCTGGGCCTTTGTGTCTGTTGTCCTGGAATCAAGATCCCTGATCTAAAATTATTGAGAAGATGGATGTTTGCTATACAAATGACCCCCCCCCTTCTTTTCTAGTAAGCTCTCCAGCCAATGTGGGGCTTAAACTCACTAACCTGAGATCTGGAGGTGCATACTCCACCGACTGAGTCCGCCTGGCACCCACAAATGCTACCTTACACAGATATGATGTAAAGAAGAGGGGGGGTCAAAGCCCCACAGAATCAACAAACATGACAGCCTAAATCGGGAGCCTGGGGGACATGGTGTGACTGGTTGGAAAACCCAAAGCTATGGATTTCTGACCATAGAATCTGTACCATGATGGGGACATCATGGGTGGAACACAGGACTGCTGAGAAAATGGAAGGGAAGAATTCGGTGTTTGGTTTGGGTACATGCTTGAATGACATGATGCTGCTCAGAAAGATGGGCTGCCGCTGTTGCCAGACAAGCCCCCTGCGCATTGGACCGTCTGTATGGTGACCCCGATGGTAGAGTAGGACATCCTCACTTGTACTTTTTTTTTAAAGTTTTATTTATTTTGAGGGAGAGCACGAGTGAGGGAGGGGTAGCGAGGGGGACAGGGGATCCCAGGCAGGCTCTGCATTGACATCAGGGAACCCCATGGGGGGCTTACACTCACAAACTGTGAGGTCATGACCTGAACCGAAATCGGATGCTTGACCGACTGAGCCACCCAGGTGCCCCCTCACTTGTATTTCCAATACTCATGCAATTTGGCCATTGGTGAATTGTCACCTAGGATCATACAGACAGCGATTCTGGGAAATATGCCTGCTGGCCTTGCCCACAATTAAATAACACCGTTCCACAGGTGCATAGTTATCTGTGTGTAGATTTCACAGTAACATTGTAGTACAGTGAAGGGATGAAAGGAAAATGTATGTGGAGTTCATATAATGTATTTCAGAAATATCCGTGTATATATAGTCTGAAATATATGTGTACATTTCAGAGAGATGGGGTTGGAAGGACCAGAAAACCAAAATAGTAAAGTAAGGATTTCAGACAACACCGCACATTGATATGCAAATTGATAAGGTCTGTGCAGTACAAACATACATAAACTCTGGGTCCAGTATCGTACCCCCCAAGTTTCATGTCCACGTGGAACTCAGAATACAGCCTTATCTAGAAATAAGGTGTTTGCACATGTAATGAAGAGCATGAAGATGAGGCCATACTGGATTAGGGTAGGCCTTGACCCAACGATGGGTGTCCTTATAAAACTGGGAAATTTGGACACAGAAGCCTGCACTGAAGACCGGGCTTGGCCACGTGAGACAGAAGCAGGGATTGGCATGATGGGTCTGCCTGCTAAGGAATGCAGAGTTGTGGGCAACCGCCAGAGGCTGGGCGGGAGGCCTGGACAGACTGTCCTTTAGGGCCTCCAGAAGGACCTAACCTGGCAGACACCCTGGTATCAGGCTTCCAGCCGCCTCAGCTGTGACACATAACTGTCTGTCCCACACTGTGTTACAGCAGCCCGGGTCCCGAGTGCATTTTGGAGGAGGGAGGGGGCCTTGGATATTGAAGGAGAGTTGGAAGCCACTGTCCCCACAGCAGAGTGAGAGGGGAGGATGGGGTGGGTCGCATGTGCTGGTCAGCCAAGATGACTGACTTTGGTGGTGGGTGGCATGGACCCTCAGGATGAGCTGATCAGGCACCCCCACAGGATTTTCCTGTTACCATGACAACAGGCACTAGGAAGGTGATGTCAGCCAAGGTGGTGGATCACGCTGGGTTGGTAGCCATGGCAATGATGTGGAGGTTGAAGCCTAGATAGAATTTGAAGCTAGAGCCATCAGAATTTCCTAGCTTGTAGGTGGGCTGAGCACAAGAGAGAGTGGGTAAATTAGGCTTCAGGAAGATTAAAATCTTTTGCATATCAAAGGTCGATATCAAGAGATCAGATTTCTCCCATAAACTGGAAGAACATATTTATAAGTCAAATGTATGGCAAGGTTTTTATCATCCAGAATACACAAAGAACGCTTATATTAGAATAACAAAAACTCCACCCAGTTAGAATGTGAGCAAAACCTTGAATAGACACTTAGGATGACACACAAATGTCTAATAAACACATGCAAAATCCTCAAAATCCCGTGAAGGGAAACACAAGACAAAACGCAAGACAATAGCACTTCCTGCTCACGAGGTCAGCAAGGAGCCAGAATCCAGAAAAGAGGCGACGTCAAGATGTGGAGAAATTGGAACCCTGTGCTGGGCCGGTGGGGATGTGAACTAGGGCAGCTGACGTGGAGAAAATGTTAAACAGGATAATATGACACGAGTATTCCAGTCCTACGTAAACTGAAACACTCAGATGTGTGCACATGAGTGTCAGCTACAAACCGCAGACCCCACAAAAGAGGGAAACGTGCGAAGTGTCCCCACCGTGTGGATGGATGAACAGGGTGCAGCACATACACGGATGGCTATTCAGCCACAGAAAGGAGTGAAGCATGGACACACCCTGTAAAATGAATGAACCTTGAAGAGGGAGTTGAGTTGGTGGAGCAGCATGGAGGCCTTGAGTGCATCTCATCCCTGAAATGCAGCTAGATGAGCACAGAAAGATTTTGAACATCTAGGGAATTGATCAGAGGATTAACACAACGATCTGCATAACTTGAGGGGCAAAACTTGGCAAGCACGTGGTGCAGAGAGGTGAACTGGGGGAGAGAAAAGCCACAGAAGGTAGGGGGCTGTTTTTGTGGAGAGAACAGAGAGAGAAAGGGGGAGCGTGCAGTGCATTGGGAGTGCAACAGAATTACTCCTCTGGAAGTAGCTGGCAAGAGAGAGAGAGAGAGCGTGAAAAAACACTCGCAGGAGCCTGAACAAGAAACCTGTTCCCCGGAACCATTGGTAGGAAGAAAGGAGGGAGTATCAATACTACCAGGATTCTATAAACAGTGAAGTACAGAGTCTGAAATTTGGAGCTCAGTGCCTGGGGGTGCTCTGGTGAGGACGCACGGTAAGTCCCCAGGAGCTGGAAGCCGGTCTGTGTGTCACACAGGGAGAAACAGTTCCCCTGTTTGGAGTGCATTTGGTAGAGGCCATGTGTCCCCCCATGGGCACAGTCCCAGCAGACCCCAGAGAACGGCCACATTTGCTGGTATTGGTACAAAGAAGCCAGGGTGCGGTGAAACTCGGTGCTGGGTGTCTTGTGGTTTGCTATAGTGTTTGAATCTCTGCTGCTGCGCAGCCGCACGAACGTTTTCTGGGGCGGGCTGGCACCTGGCCATTGCTCAGTGAGACCTTCCCGCAGCGAGCTGGTGTGGGTCCAAGCCGCAGGGGTCTCTGAAGTGTGGGGTTTTGAAACAACTCTATCTGAGATAGAACTCTGGAGGGAGACGCCGCCTGGCAGGTGGACAGCGTGGACATGGACAGGGTAGAGGTGGGGAGTGGACAGAGGCCCGAGCAAAGGAGGGATGCTTGCTCACAGGTCCATGAGAGCACGAAGGTCCTATGCCAGAGACCAGGCAGTTGGGTGAAGCCACTCCTGCACTCGCACATACGGGCCACACTGATCCACCCCGGTAAGCTAAGCAGCACCACCTAGTGGAGAATGGAGCCATTACACCAAGCCCCGCCCACTGCATCCTCCAAGCTCCTCCCCTGGCACAAGTCCCTCCACCTGCTTAGTCTCCGCACTATACCGGGCTTCCCAGTTTCAGTTCTAGGGGAAACTAGATGTAACTTCATTCTGGTTTCATTCTTGGGCTGGTTCATTTATTTGTTCATTTTCTTCTGCTTTTGCTTAAATTGTTTCTTTTTTCTTTTTCCTTCTTCCTCATTCCCGGTTACAGAAGGAGATAAATTTATTATGTTTAGATGTTTTTACTTTATTTTTTATTAAAATTTTTTCTTGTAATTTCATTTTGTTCTATTTTATTATATAACTTTCTTAATTAAGTAATTTTTACCTTTTTGGTTTTTACTTTTCCTTCCATTTCCCCCCCCATTCCACCAAGCTTCCTTCAACAGGCAGACCAAAGCACACCTAGGATCTAGCTTCCTTTGATTCTTTGTTTTTAATTTTTTAATTTTAATTTTTAATTTTATTAATTTTTTTCTTCCACCAACATCACAAAATGAATGAATTCACCCCAAAAGAAAAAAAAACAGGAAGAAATGACAGCCCAGGGCTTAACCAACACAAACATAGCAAGATGTCTGACCTAGAACTTAGACTACTAGCTGGGGTTGGAAAAAGCATAGAATTCTTTTGTGTAGAGATAAAAGAGATAAAATCTAGTCAGGATGAAATTGAAAGTACTGTAACCAAGATGCAATCGCAAATGGATGTCACCATGGTAAGGGTGGACAAAGCAGAATCAGTGATTTAGAAGCTACAGTTATGGAAAATAAGCAGAAAAAAGAGGGAAACAAAGGCAAAAAATCATGATAAAAGACTTAAGAGAACTCGGTGACTTATTAAAAAGGAATAACATCTGAATCATAGGAGTCCCAGAAGATGAAGAGAGAGAGAGAAAGGGGCAGTAGGTTCATGAGAGCAATTTTGGCAGAAAATGTTCCTAATCTGGGGAAGGACACAGACATTAAACTCTAAGAAGCACAGAGAATCTTATTTTATTCAACAAAAACTGGCCATCACCAAGGCATATCACAGTCAAATTTACAAAATACTTATCTATATGCTGCTTGCAAGAAACTCATTTTAGATCTAAAGACACCTACAGAGAAAAGTAAGGGGACAGAGAACCATCTATCATGCGTCTAATGGCCAGCAGACAAAAGCTGGTGTAGCCATGCTTACGTCAGACAAACTAGGTTTTTAACATGAATACCAAGATGAAGAAGGGCGTTATATTGGGATTACGGCATCTGCTCACCAAGAAGATCTAACAACTGTAAATATTTATGCCCCAACATGTAAGAATCCAAATATATAAATCTATTAAACACAAACATAAAGAAACTCATTAATAATAATACCATAATAGTAGGGGACTTCAACACCCCACTTAAAGTGATTGACAGAGCATCTAAACAGAAAATCAACAAGGAAACAATGGCTTTGAATGACACACTGAACCAGATGGACTAAACAAATAGATTCAGAACATTTTATCCTAAAGCAGCAGAATTCACATTCTTCTCGAGTGCCTATGAACATTCTCCAGAATGGACCACATACTGGGACACAAACCAGCCCTCAAGAAGTACAAAAAGATGGAGATCATACCTTGCATATTTTCAGACCACGGCACTATGAAACTCAAAATCAACCACAATAAAACATTTGGAAAGACCATGAATACTTGGGAGATTAAAAAACACTGTACTAAAGAATGAATGGGTTAACCAAGAAATTAAAGAGGAGATTATAACGTACATGGAAGCCAATGAAAATAAAAACACAGCCCAAAACTTCTGGGATGCATCAAAGGTGGTCCTGAGAGGGAAATATATAGTAACCCAGGCCTTCCTAAAGAAGGAAGAAAGATCTCAGATACACCACCTAATCTTACACCTAAAAGAGCTGGAAAAAGAACAGCAGATAGAGTCCAAACCAGCAGACGAAGAGAAATAATAAAACATTAAAGCAGAAATCAATGAAAAAAAAAAAACAGATCAATGAAACCAGGAGCTGGTTCTTTGAAAGACTTAACAAAATTGATAAATCCCTAGCCAGATTAATCAAAAAGAAAAAGAAAAGGACCCAAATAAGTCACGAGTAAAAGAGGAAGAGAGACAACCAGCATGGCAGAAATACAGACAATAGTAAGAGAATATTATAAGCAATTATATGCCAACAAATTGGGCAATCTGGAAGAAATGGACAGATTTCTAGAAACATATACACTACCAAAACTGAAACAGGAAGAAATATAAAATTTGAACAGACCCATAATCAGTAAAGAAATTGAATCAGTAATCAAAAACTCTTCAATAAGCAAGAGTGGAGGGCCGGAAGGTTTTTCAGGGCAATTCTACCAGACTCTTAAGGAGAGTTAACACCTATTCTTTTGAAGATGTTCCAAAAAACAAAAAACAAACAAACCCAATCCAGAAGTGGAAGGAAAACTTCCAAAGTCATTATACGAGGCCAGCATTACCTTGATTCCAGAACCAGACAAAGACCCCACTAAAAAGGAGAACTACAGACCAGTTTCTCTGGTGGACATGGATGCAGAAGTTCTCAACAAGAGACTAGCAAACCAGACCCACCAGTACATTAAAAGTATTATTCACCACGAACAAGTGGGATTTATTCCTGGGATGCAGGGCTGGTTCAGTATCTGCAAATCAATCAGTGTGATACATGACATTAACAAAAGAAAGGATAAGGACCACATGATCCTCTCAATAGATACTGAAAAAGCATTTGACAAAATACAGCATCCTTTCTTGATAAAACCCCTCAAGAAAGTAGGGATAGAAGGATTATACCTTAAGATCATAAAGGCCACAGCTAATATTTTCAATGGGGAAAAACGGAGAGCCTTCCATCTAAGGTCAGGAACACAAGGATGTCCACTTTCACCACTGTACTCAACATAGTGTTGGAAGTCCTAGCCTCAGCAATCAAGCAACACAAAGAAATGAAAGGCATCCAAAATGGCAAGGAGGAAGTCAAACTTTCACTTTTGCAGACGACGTGATACTCTATGTGGAAAATGCAAAAGACTCCAGCAAAACACTGCTAGAAGTGATACATGAATCCAGCAAAGTCGCAGGATATAAAGTCAGTGTGAAGAAATCGTTTGAGTTCCTATACACCAATAATGAAGCAACAGAAAGAGAAATCAAGGAATCGATCGTGTTTACTATTGCACCAAAAACCATCAAATACCTAGGAATAAACCTAACCAAAGAGGTGAAAAATCTACACACTGAAAACTATAGAAGGCTTAGTTTGGGAGGCTCAGTTAAATGTCTGGTTAAGTGTCTGACTTTGGCTTAGGTCATGATTTCACAGTTTGTGAGTTCAATTCCCACATCAGGCTGTCTGCGTTCAGCACAGAGCCTACTTTGGATCCTTTCTCCGTCTCTCTCTCTGCCCCTCCCCTGCTCATCCTCTTTCAAAAATAAACAAACATTAAAAATAAAAAAAGAAAGCTTATGAAAGAAATTGAAGATGCAAAAAAAAAAAAAGATTCCATGCTGATGGATTGGAAGAACAAATCTTATTAAAATGTTGGTAACTACCTAAAGCACTCTACGTATCAGTGCAATACTTAACCAAAATAGCACCCACATTCTTCACAGAGCTAGAACAAACAATCCTAAAATTTGTATGGCACCAGAAAAACCCTGAATAGCCAAAGCAATCCTGAGAAAGAAAACCAAAGTTGGAGGCATCACAATTCCGACCTTCAAGCTGTATTACAAAATTGTAATCAAGACAGTATGGTACTAGCACAAAAACAGACACGTAGATCAATAGAACAGACTAGAGAAGCCAGAAATGGACCCAGAAACGTATGTTCAACTAATCTTTGATAAAGCAGGAAAGAATATCCAATGGAAAAAAGGCAGTCTCTTCAGCAAATGATGTTGGGAAAACTGGACTGCAACATATAGAATTAACCTGGACCACTTTCTTACACCATACACAAAAATAAACTCAAAATGGATGAAAGACCTAAGCGTAAGACAGGAAGCCATCAAAATCCCAGAGGAGAAGACAGGCAACAACCTCTTTGGCCTCGGCTATAGCAACTTCTTACTCATGTTGCCAGACGCCTGGGAAACAAAAGCAAAAATGAAAGATTTGGACCCGATCAAGATAAAAAGCTTCTGCACAGTGAAGGGACACAATCAGCAGAACAAAAGGCAACTGATGGAATGCGAAAAGATATTTACAAATGACATACCTGATAGTTAGTTTCCAAAATCTATGAAAAACTTATCTAACTTAACACCCAAACAACAAATAATCCAGTGAAGAAATGGGTAAAAGATATGAATAGACACTTTCCCAAAGAAGACATCCAGATGGCCAACAGACATGAGAAAATGTTCAACATCGCTCATCATCAGCGAAATCCCAATCAAAACCACAGTGACATACCACTTCATACCTGTAGAATGGTGAAAATTAACAACTCAGGCAGCAACAGATATTGGAGAGGATGCAGAGAGATAGGAACCCTTTCACACTTCTGTTGGGCATGCAAACTGGTGCAGCCACTCTGGAAAACAGTATGGAGATTTCTCAAAAAATTAAAAATAAACATAGAACTACCCTACAACCCAGCAATTGCACGATTAGATATTTATCTAAAGGATATAAGAGTGCTGATTTGAAGGAGCACATGCACTGCAATGTTTATGATAGCAGCGCTATCGACAATAGCCAAAGTGTGGAAAGAGCCCAATGTCCATCGACTGATTAATGGATAAAGAAGACGTGTGTGTGTGTGTGTGTGTGTGTGTGTGTGTGTACACACACACATACACACAATGAAATATTATATGGCAATCAAAAAGAATGAAATCTTGCCATTTGCAACAACATGGATGGAACTAGATTGTATTATGCTAAGCGAAATAAATCAGAGAAAGACAAATACATGATTTCACTCATATATAGAATTTAAGAATTTAATCTTATGTTAAGATTAACATAAGGGAAGGGAAGCAAAAATAAGATGAGACAGAGAGGGAGGCCACCCGTAAGAGACTCTGAAGTACAGAGAACAAGCTGAGGGTTGCAGGCGGGGTGTTGGGTTGGGGGGAAGCTAAGGGGTGAGGGGCACTAAGGAGGACACTTACTGGGATGAGCGCTAGGTGTTGCATGTAAGTGATGAGCCACTGATTTCTAGTCCTGTAGTTATTATTACACTATATGTTAACTAATTTGGATTTAAATTTAAAAAAGAGAGAAAATATGCTATGTGAAACATACCAGACTCAGATGGACACATACTCATATATAAAGTGCAGAATAGGGGCGCCTGGGTGGCTCAGTCGGTTAAGCCTCCGGCGTCGGCTCAGGTCAGATCTCACGTTCGTGGGTTCGAGCCCCGCATCAGGCTCTCTGCTGACAGCTAGCTCAGAGCCTGGAGCCTGCTTCCGGTTCTGTGTCTCCTTCTCTCTCTGCCCCTCCCCCTCTCATGCTCTGTCTCTCTCTGTATCAAAAATAAATAAAAACATTAAAAAATATATTTAAAAAAAAGTGAAGAATAGGCCGATCTAGAGAGACATAGGCTCTGTCCCTTGTGGCCAGGAGACATGCTTTCCTGGCTACTCTGAGCCTTAAATCTGTTTGAAAAAAAATGGAGCTATAATTCATATACCATAACTCACACTTTTTAAAAATGTATTTTTATTTGATTTCATTTATTACAATTTATTTTAAAGTGTTTTTATTTGAGAGAGAAAGAGAGAGCTCGAAAGAGGCAGAGAGACAGAGGGAGAGTGACTCCAAGCAGGCACCATGCCATCGGCATGGAGCCCGCCTGGGAGGGCCAGCAGGACTGGGTGTGCAAACCCACGGACCCACAAAAGGTGAGATCACGACCTGAGCCCAAACCAAGTCAGATGCTTAATAGACGGAGCCACCCAGGCGCCCGGAGCTCACACTTCTAAGAATAAAACTCAGTGCTCCGATCTGTGCCACATCAGTATACCACGTGCAGAAGGGGAATAGGGCCTCTCACATTCCACGGTCACAGGGGCTGACTCCTGGATCTGCCGTGACTTTCCTTGCAGAATATAAGGCACACTTGAGCATTGTAATGTGTCACACCTATGGCTGTGTCCTGCTGGGGCAGCAGGGCCCATGTCACGTGGGGGCTGAGGCCACAGAAGTGGGGGCGGGGGCGGGGGGCGAGGCCTCGCGTTGTCAAAGAGTTCGAAACGCTGTAAGACCTTATCCATATTCAGTTCGGTGACATCACTGGTCATTGAACTGTTCTTAAACACGGGGGACAGGGGCACCTTCACCTCGCCCCCGCGTTGACCACAGACACAACCGTCACCAGGCCCTTCTGCTGTCTCGTTCCGATCCGGTGCCGGACAAGGGAGGCTCCGCGGAGAAACTGAGTCAGATTGCCGGGACAAAGGAGGAGGCAGGGGAGTCAGCCCGGTCAGCCGGCCCGGACCGCAGTCGGCTGGGAGCCGACCTTAGGGCGGACGGATCAGACACGTGTGTGCCGCCGGGCTGTCACTCAGGGAATGGGAGGCGGGGCCCGGGGCATCTGCCCAATCTGGCGCCACAGGGGCGGTGCCGGGATTACCCTCCAATCAGAAAGTGAAGGGCCTCAGGCTGCCCTATCACACTGCGGCAGTGCGGGGTCTCGGAGAATTGTCCAATCAGCTCCGTGAGGAGTTATCGGCGGAACACCATCCAATCAGGTCGCATTGCCTGAAGCAACGCCCAATCAGTGCTTGGGGGCGCGTAGCGCGGTGCATTTATATTACCGGGTCCGGAAACACTCCAATCAGGCCCGGGTGGGTGGGGGATGGGGTGATGCGATCCGGCTCGGCGAGGGTGAGCGCCGAGTCGTGGCTGCTGGTGTGCGCCTGTCCCGCGCTCGCCCATTTTCCGGTCCGCGAGCTGTTCCGTTGGAGGAGGGGCACGTGAGGGCCGCGGAGTCGCCGCGTCGCGGGATCGGGGCGCGGACGCCCGGAGAGCTCCGGGTGCGGCCCCGAGATGGTGAGTGGTCTGGCCCTGGCCCGGGAGGCGGAGGGACTGGCTCCAACCGGCCTGAACCGGTTTGTAGTGACCGCGGACCCCTAGCTCCCTGTTCCCCGCGAGTTCTCTCCCGGGTTTCCTCCGTGGGCCTTCGGATGGCGGCGGCGTTCTCTCTCATCCTCGCGTGTGGCTCTCATAGTCTCGACCCGAATCTCCGCCGCGGGCCGCAGTCCCAGCCCTAGATTGGCCGTGGGCCTCCGGGTGAGGTTCCTTTGTCCTGTTCTCTCTCTTCGTGGGGTCCCGGCGGTCCCGTCCAGAGGTCTGGTGGGCCGCGGAGTGGGGTTCCGCGGTCCTGACCCGAGTCTCCGCCTTTGGCCATGGGGTGGGGTCCCAGTGTCCCGTCACAATCACGGGTTTCCCTGTGACCACCTGAGACCTGGTTGGAGGCGGGGACCACCACGTGCGGGGGCAGTGAAACCTGGGAATCGGGTTCGGGGAACTCACGTTGGGCCTGAGATAAATTCAAATCGGAGCGTGGCTGAGGACGAAGGAGTTCCGACAGAGACAAGGTCCAGCCTCAGAGATCCTTAGAGATTCAGCGTCTCCAGTGAAACAGAACCGGGGTTGGGCTGTTCTGTGAGCCGGGGGTGGGGGGAGGGGGTGAGCGGTGAGCATGAAGGCCCTCCAGCCGATGGAGGAAGGCCCGGTTGGCTCAGGTCCCCAGGGCCTTGTCCCTCAGCTCCGTGGATGCTCAGAGTGCGGGCCACCCGCAGTTCAGGGACCTGTGGGGAGGACGGTGGCCCGGGCAGAGTTTGGGTGGGAACAGGGCGGTGGTGGACAATTGGTCGAATCCGTGTCAGATGAATATTTCCGAATTGAGCAAAGAGTGATGTATATTGAGAATGATTACAAAGGCTGGGGGGGGAGGGGACTGCCTGTTGCATTAGGAGCTGGGGCCGGCTAGGGGCGCGCGGGAGGGTCTTTTGCACTAGAGGCGGGGGAGGGGGGTGTTCAGGGGGCAGGGGCTACGTCGACAGGGAGAATGCCATACACTTGAGACCTGAGAGTGTCTCAAGAGTCGTGTGAAAGGGAGCAGAGGAGGAAGGACAGCAGGCACGGGCAGGTGTGGTGCCGACCGGCGGCTCCCTGAGGCCAGCCTGTCCCCCTGTCCCCAGGGAGGGCTGTGTGTGGCTCAGGCTGAGGGCAAGCCCGCGGTCAGGGCTCTGGAGGAAGGAGAGAAGCCAAAGCACAGTGGGCCCAGCCCGCATGCTGGGCCCCTTGGTCGTGGGGACAGCAGCTGAGCTGACCGTGGATGAGCCCCGTGTGGACTGGGGGCTCTGGGTGCCGCCCTGTCGTGGGTGAATCTGCTCCTCCTGG
>NC_043711.1:1938968-1941543 GCF_006229205.1 Suricata suricatta | reverse complement strand
AAAGCACAGTGGGCCCAGCCCGCATGCTGGGCCCCTTGGTCGTGGGGACAGCAGCTGAGCTGACCGTGGATGAGCCCCGTGTGGACTGGGGGCTCTGGGTGCCGCCCTGTCGTGGGTGAATCTGCTCCTCCTGGCCTGCTGGGGGAGGGGCCCTGTCCGCAGCCTGCTGTTTCCAGACCCCAGCAGGGTGGGGGAGGGGTGCCTTTCCCCTTCCACTGAGGTTTTCCGGCAGCGCAGGGCTCATGTGGGCGTCTGCGTGTCACCCGTCACCTGTGGGCAGCGCTGTCCCTGTCCAGCTCCGCGCGTCACCCGTCACCTGTGGGCAGCGCTGTCCCTGTCCAGCTCCGCGCCGATGGCCCTGTCTTCCGCCAGCCTCACGCTCAGCCGCCGTAAAATGCCCGCGTTCTCTCTGCCTCCTCCCTCCCCTTCAGCGCAGAGGGTGGTGAGTGTGTCAGGTCGGTCCTGTCCCTGTGACTCGGGTCACTCTGGGCTTTATGCAGAGACTGTGCGCTGGGGAAGCGTGTGTCAGGCAGAAATGGTCCTTTTCCCTTAGGGTTGGGGGGACCCTGCAGGGGGCGCCACACCTTCATGCCGGGCTGGTGGAGTCCTGGATCAAAGGACTCATCCAAATGCTGGTGAAGGTTCCCACAGGGACCAGACCTGGGAACCTGTTCCTGATCTACCCCCAGGGAGATGCACACAAATTCTGTGACCTGAGACACGTTGAATTCTAAAGGTACCACATCCCTGTTCGCTGAAAGGGATAAACAGCTTCCATCGCATATTGTAGATTGAGGTTGTTAAAATTTCTTAAGCAATGAGGGTGCAGCGTGTGAATCCGCCATCAGCGCTGGGTCCCGTCACTTGGGGCAGCTGGAGATACCCGGCTTCGTGTTGTCCAGCTCCAGCGTGTGACGTGGGGTCTCCTTGCTATCACACATTGATTTTTCTGATTCCCCCGGGGCTGAGCACTTCTCACGCTCGGGGCTCCCTCTTCTGTGGCAGCGATCCCAGCGTGTTGTCACCTGTAACTAATGTGTCTGCTTCCTGATGTTCTGTTTCCTTCCCGTCCTGTGGACGTTCGTGCTGTTTCATTTCTATGTGTCGTGTTTTCTCCAGGTCAGAGTGTTTCATTTCTCTGTGCTGTCTGCATGGATGAGTCCTTCATGGTGACTCTTTTTATATATACATATATATATATATATGTATGTAAAGTGTATTTATTTATTTTGAGAAAGAAAGAGCATGAGGGAAGGAGGGCAGAGAGAGAGGGAGAGCGAGCATCCCAAGCAGACTCTGTGCTGAGCAGAGAACCCAACGCAGGGCTCCATCTCCTGGATGCTGAGATCATGACCTGAGCCTAAATCTTGAGTTGGACGCTTACCAGGCTGAGCCACCTAGGCCCCCTTGCACATTTTCATAGACTTGAATTTCCCCGTTTCTTCCTGTGCAGATGACCTTTTGTTCTGTGAGGAAAACCTCCATCGCCTGGGTCATAATCACACGTGCCGGAGCGTTGTCTCCATGTACTCCGCTTGTTTCCATGACAGTAAAATCCAGAGGACTCGGTGACTATTCGTGAAACTGACGAGGGAAAGGATTCCTTTTTAAAAAACTTTTTTTAAAAAAATTTTTTTATGTTCTTTTATTTATTTTTGAGAGACAGGGAGAGACAGTGGGAATAGGGGAGGGTCAGAGAGAGAGAGAGACACACCGAATGTGAATGAAGCAGGCTCCAGGCTCTGAGCTAGCTGTCAGCATAGACCCCGACATGGGGCTCGAACCCATGAATGGTGAAATCATGACCTGAGCCGAAGCCGGACGCTCAACCTACTGAGCCACCCACGCGCCCCTAAAAAACTTTTTAATGTTTATTTCATTTTTTGAGAGAAAAAGAGAGTGTGAGCAGGGGAGGGGCAGAGAGAGAGGGAGACACAGAATCCAAAACAGGCTCCAGGCTCCGAGCTGTCAGGAGAGCCTGACACAGGGCTCGAATCCATGAACCACGAGATCATGATCTGAGTCAAAGTCGGACACTTAGCCAACTGAGCCACCAGTGCACCCTAGGATTACTTTTGCCCCTTTGACAACCAGCCTTCCCTGGCCCAGTGTGTCCACGTGTCCCCGTCGCTGCCGCTGCCCCGTGGCACCTGCTGGCGTACATCCACTTGTAAACTCAGGGGCGCCTGTCTGTGCGTTCCCTGCGTCCGTCAGCGTGTGTGTCCCTTTGTCTGTTACTGCAACGTGTTCTAGTTACTGGTAACTTGTAAATTGAAACTGTCAGTTATTTAGCCCCAAAACAGTTTGTTCTGGAACAGCAGGGAATTAATTGTGGACGTGTAAGGTACCGCAGAACCACAGGCAGTTGTTAGGACAGAGGAGGGGACGGTCCCCTGCAGAGGCCAGACGGGCTGGGATGGGAACACAGGACGAGGAAGAAACTGGAGCTGGCAGCGCAGTGGCTCCTCTGTGGCGGGCAGGGGTGGGGGGTGACGACCCCGCTGAGACAGGCCTGCTGCCCGGTCCCCCAGTAAGGACGGGGCAGGGCACGAGGGCGCCCCCTGCCGGCCCCCAC
>NC_043711.1:1937788-1938868 GCF_006229205.1 Suricata suricatta | reverse complement strand
CCAGCCAATGAGCGATGGTCACAGCCCAGCCAATGAGAGACAATCACATCTCAGCCAATAAGAGACAGTCACCGCCCAGCCAATGAGAAGCCACTACACGTGGAACCCAGTTTGCTCCAACAGTTGTTTAGTTTGGCACAGCCCCGCCCAACGCCCCCCTCCTCTAGAAAAGCGCGGCCCTCCCTTGCTTCCCACTTTATTCTTCAGACTTGCCTGTGGTTTTGCTGAGGCTTCCATGTCCCAAATCCCAATTCTCTGCCATTCCCAGATAAGCCATCTTTTCTGAAAAATAACTGACTTTTTTTTGAGACAGCGAGAGTGTGCACACGCGCTACCAGGAGCGGAGAAGGGACAGAGACAGGAAGAGACTCCCAGGCAGGCTCTGCACTATCAGCAGGGAGCCCAACCCAGGGCTTGAACCATGAACCATGAGAACATAACCTGTGCTGAAATCGAGTCCCATAATCAGCCAGACGCCCCAAGAACACCCCTTTTTAAACATGTTTCAAAGTTTTACTATTTTCTCACAAACCTCACCACTGAGCTGTGTTCGCCCCACGGTGCCCCCCGCCAAGGTGCTGGGTCCCTTCCCTCCCTACGCTTCTGCGGGACCCACTATCTGCCCTCACGGTCGCCGGCGGGGCCTTCCGGGCGGTGGGCAGGACTCCGGGCACCTGCACAGGGAGACGTTGTCCCCGAGGTCGGAACACGTGCCGATCAACACCCCAGAGGGCCGCCTTCAGACCCGGTCCCGGGTTAGACAATCCACAGAATGATGGAACTCCGCTTCTGCACGTTACTGCGCGTGACGTGTGACGGTGACGTTCGCACAAGTGCACGCTCCGCAGTGCTCACACGGCTGACGAATACGGCCTAGATGACAAGAGTCTGACGGTGCGTCCCTCCCGGCCGTCCTGCTCCTCGGCTGTGGCCTCGACCGGTTTCCACTGCTCTGCACGTTCCCTCCAACACGCGACACGACCGGGGGACACGTCCTTCCTGGCGCCGAGGGACAAGTCCACTCAATACGGTGACCTGCCTCCTACTCCCAGAGGCCTCCGGGGAAACATTTAGGTCCAA
>NC_043711.1:1929404-1937688 GCF_006229205.1 Suricata suricatta | reverse complement strand
GCGGCTGCCCGGCTTCCACCCGCAGCGGGATAGACGGACGCGAGTTCGCTGCTCACGGCCTCGCCGGCGCCTCCCGGGGCGTCTTCACGGCGGGTGTCGGGGGCGGAGGGGCCGCTGCGGGCACTTCGGTGCGAGCCCCTGGGGACGGGCGTCTAGCTCGTGTCACCGCCGTGCGGGCCATCTGCACACGCTCTTTGGAGAAGCGTCTGGGGGCGCAAAGGTTGGGCGTGGGCTGCTCGCCGCCCCGTGTCAGGACGAGGAGTTCCCTTCCGTCCTGTTGGCTGAGTCTTTTTGTCAAGAAAGGGTGGTGGGTTCAAGGGGATGCCTTTTCCGGCTCGACGTGATCGTGGGTTTTTGTTTCTGGTCTGTTCATGAGGCTGATGACTGCGCTTTTGCTTGCGGAGCCACCATTTTGTCCCCAGAGAAATCCCACTCGGTCACGTTGTAGAGTCCGTTTTATATACGTGACTGGTTTTGGCATCGGGATAAACTGGCCACGTAGAGTAGGTTGGAAGCATCTGTGCGCAGTTGCATTTTGCTTACGGATCCCTGATGGTTGGTGACATTGAGCTCATTTCATGTGCTTTTTGGCCATTTGTGCATCTTCCTGGGGAAACGTGTACTCACGTTCTTTGTCTGTTATTTAGTTGTATTGTCTGTCTTTATAATGCCTTTTAAAAAATTTGCTGTTATAATGAGTTTTTAGAAACCTGTTCTGATCACAAACCTCATATCAGCTGTGTGACTAGCAAACCCACGCTTCCGCCCCAGCCGAGGGGTGCTGCCTCCATTGTCGCTGATGTAGCCGGGATTCTGCGTCCTTGGATTTTGGGAACGTGTCTTTTTTACGCAGCTGCTGATAATTTTATCATAAATGTTTGCTCTTTATTTCAATGCTGTGGTGTCTTCTGATTTTGATCAAAAGATATTAATTATGTGTTTTTCCCCCTCTTTGTTAAAGTCACCTCTGGCTGTTTTGACATCAGTCTCTCAGGGAACTTTTCTTTCTGGTGCCCTTGAGCGTGAATTCTGGGCACTGGGTTGTGTATTTCAGAGCTCTACTGACTTCTCAGTTTCTTCAGGAACCAGGTGTGCCTGGGCCCTGGCCTGTGTCCGGACCCCCAGTGCACCTGCTCAGGGAAAAGGGTCGTGTGTGCCTCTGTCAGAAGAGAGGGGACTCCCCCAGGCTCCTTGACCTTGTTCCTTCCAGGACGAGAGCAGCACTGGGATCTGAGGGTCCCCACCATCCTGACATTCTGGCTCCGGGTCTTGGAGCAGACGAGGAATTATCATCTCTGAGCAAGACAAACGTGTGTCCTCCAATTTCTGTGTTGTCCGTGTGAATATTTCATGTGTTAGTCTGTACAGTATCAGTCTGCTCAGATCTGTCTCCACGTAAATAACCCATAAATTGGGCATGTGTAAGTCTCTGTCAGAATTGTCATCCCCTGGCCTTCAAGTCCCAGCCCTTCAGTCACTATGCGCACCGCAGGGGACCTGCTTGCGCGCTGTCACTTCCTGCACAGTGTGACTCAAGGGTCCTGGACTGGAGGGAAGCTCCCACCTGTTACCTTTCATCCCCTCCATACACGTGGGTGAGGAATGAGCTTTGCTGCAGTAGAACGTGTGGTGTGTTTCAGGACTCTGTGGTCTTTGTGGATGTGGCTGTGAACTTCACCCCAGAAGAGTGGGCCTTGCTGGATAGCGGTCAGAGGAACCTGTACAGAGATGTGATGCTGGAGACGTGCAAGAACCTGGCCTCAGTGGGTAAGGATGGCCCCTTCCTTTCGCCCATCTTTACAGAACAAATGTTTCTTACCGATGTCCAGTCTTGCTGGGGCCGAGGAGTGGGAGTCTGCTGGAGGAGAGGTAGACACGGTCCAAGGCTTCATGGACCCACACAGAGTCCCATAGCTTTTCCGTGAGGAAAGTTTTAAGTGTTAAATCGACTCTATTCATCTTGATCAAGGTTAGAGACTCCTTCATTTTACAAATGTGAATGCGGTCTGTAGTGCACCCTGCTTAGTGGTTCGCTCCTGTGGTCGTTACATCGTGGTGAATACACATCAGACCCCTGAAAATTGCTGCACTCAAACCCACACTTGGTGAGGGCGGGATCCTGCGCTCACCTCGCCCCCTGGACGCTCAGAGCCCACAGGAACGTGCACTCCCACTCCCACTGCCGTGCCCCGAAACCTGGCCGAACGGGTCTTTTGAAGCTAATGTGAAGGCCGCCAGGACAAGGGTAGGCGGGCGGAGATGTGGGTGGAAACCAGACCCCCAGTGGGGCTGCCCAAAGGTGGGCGGGACATCCCGGTTATGGAGGAGCCGGGGAATCAGTCCCCACACCCTGCACCCCTGGCCCGGGGCACCACAGGGGGAAGACCAGGACCCCTACCGCTGGCCTTTGAAAATCAATGAGCCTTAAGTTTGGGGGGTGAAACCTCAGTGGGGCTTAATTCCAGGGCAGCATTTTGAAACTCACCTCAGTTATATGTGATGGAGATTTATTGATTAATTTTAGGACATGCACTGGAGGTTCAGGGAGCTTTCTCTAGGAACAGACATGTAGGCAAGTGTCATTTCTCTTTTCCCCGCTTACCCTAGATGGCCAGGTGCTTGTAGGATCCAGGTAGTCTCCATCTGCCACGCCTCAGCATAGGACCCATAGGACCCCCTCCCAACACAAGGACACAAAATCAGCGTACAGAAATCTGTTGTATTCCTGTATACTGATAATGAAGTAGCAGAATGTTAAAGTAATAAACAATCTCCTCTTACAATGCACCCAAACCAATAATAATAGCTAGGAATCAGCTTAACCAAAGGGATGAAGAGCTGTACTGTGAACACTGTAAAGCACCGATGAAAGAAATTCAAGACAACTCAAAGAAATGGAAAGACATTCCATGCTCACGGATTGGAAGAAAAAAATACTGTTAAAATGTCTATACTATGCCAAGCAATTTAGAGATTTAATTCACCCCCTGTCAAAATCCCAACAGCATTTTTCACACAGGTAGCACAAAAATGCTAACATTTGTGTGGAACTACAGAAGACCTCCAATGGCCAAAGCCGTCTTGAGAAAGAAACACATGACCGGAGAGGTTGCAGTTCCAGATTCCGAGTTCTCTGACAGCAGGAGTAATTAAAACAAGATCATACTGGGATCAGTTGAGTGGAACGGAAAACCTAGAAATAAGCCCAGGATTATATGGTCAATTTTAAGTTTAATTAATTTATTTTGAGAGCAAGAGAGTGAGTGCGGGGACGGGCAGAGGAATCCCAAGCAGGTTCCACACTGTCAGTGAGGAGGCTGATGCCAGGCTCGAACTCCTAAACTGTGAGATCATGACCTGAACCGAAATCAAGAGTCAGATGCTTAACTGACAAAGCCCCCCAGGCACCTCATCAATTAATCTTTAACAAATCTATAACAAATATACTGTGGGAAAAGGGCCGTCTCTTCAACAAATGACGTTGGGAAAACTGGACCACTTTTTTCAGCTCACACAAAAATAAATTCAAAGTGGATTAATGACCTAAATGTGAGACATGAAACCATAAAACTTGATGAGAGCCCAGGCAGTTCTCTGAAATCAGCTGTAGCAACATTTTTCTAGCTATATCTCCTGAGGCAAGGAAAGTAAAAGCAAAAATAAACTATTGTGACCACATCCAGCTAGAAAGCTTCTGCACAGCGAAGGCAACAAGCAACAAAACTAAAAGGCAGCCTGTGGAATGGGAGACCCTTCTAAACAGTACATCCTATAATGGTTAGTATCCAAAATATACAGAGAACTGAAACAACGCAATACCCCCAAACAAGCAAGCAATCTAATAAAACATCGTCAGGGGCACCTGAGTGGCTCAGGCTGTTGGGCATCTGACTCTTGATTTCGGCTCAGGACATGTCTCTTGGTTCTTGGGATTGATTCCCACGAGCCTGTGTGAGATTCTCTTTTCTCTGCTCCTCCCCCATTCATGCTATCTCTCTCTCTCTGTTTCTCCCTCAAAATAAATAAACATTTAAAAAAATTTTTAATGTTTTTATTTTTGAGAGAGAGGCAGAGCCAGGGAGGGGCAGAGAGAGAGAGGGAGACATAGAATCCCAAGCAGGCTCCAGGCTCTGAGCTGTCAGCACACAGCCCGATGCGGGGCTTGAACTCACGAACCGTAGGATTATGACCTGAGCCGACGTCAGACGTTTAACCAACTGAGCCACCCAGGTGCCTGAACATTTCTCTTATTTTTAAAAATAAAAACTTATTCTTAAACACATTTTTATTTTTAACTTTAAAAAATAAGAATGGTAATTTTTAATACTTTAATTTTTGTTTTATTTAAATTTATTTTTTATTTTTAAAAAAATGTTTATTTTTGAGAGTGAGAGAGAGAGACAGATATTGTGTGAGCAAGGGAGGTGCAGAGAGAGAGGGAGACAGAATATAAAGCAGGCTCCAGACTCCACACTGTCAGTGCAGAGCTGGACGCAGGGCTTGAACCCACCAACCGTGAGATCATGACCTGAGCCAAAGTTGGAAGCTTAACCAACTGATCCACCCAGGTGCCCCTAAATTTTAATGTTTATTTAATTTTGAGCGAGAGAGAGAGAGAGAGAGAGAGAGAGCGAGCGCGCATGAGCAGAGGAGGGGGAAAGAGAGAGGGAGACACGGAATCTGAAAGAGGCTCCAGGCTCCAAGCTGTCAACACAGAGCCCGACACAGGGCTAGAACCGACAGACTGGGAGATCATGACCTGAGCTGAAGTCAGACTCTCAACCGACTGAGCCACCCAGGCGCCCAATAAGTAAACATGGACTGAAGACGTGAAGAGACTCTTCACAAAAGATACCCAGATGACCCACAGGCACATGAAAGGTACTCAGCATCACTCTCTGTGAAGGAAATGCAAATCAAAACTATAAAGACATATCCCCTCACACCTATCAGAATGAAACACAAAAACAAGTGTTAGCGAGGATGTAGGGGAAAAGGAACCCTCGTGCAGGGTTGGAGAGAATGCAAACTGGTGTAGCCACTGTGGAAAACTGCATGGAGGTTCCTTGAAGAATTAAAAATAGGACTACCCTACGATCCAGGAATTGCACTGCTATATATCTACAAAATAGAGATCCCAGAAAGAAAATCCCAAAACACGATAACACTGATTCAGAGGGATGCACATACCCCTGTGTTGGTTGCAGCATTATCTACAATCGCCAGACTTTGGAAGCACCCCGAGTGTCCGTCTTTCAATGAATGGATAAAGAAGTAGTGTCTGTATGCGATAGAAAATTAACCAGCCCTAAAAAAGAATGAAACCTTGCCATTTACAACAACATGGATGGAGCTAGACAGTTTTGTTAAATGAAATCCGAGAAAGACAAATATCAAATGATCTCACTTTATGTGGAATCAATGAAACAAAGCAAACGAGCAAAAGGGAAAAATGAGGGCAAGACAAACCAAGAAACAAACTCTTAACTATAGAGAACAGACTGGTGGGGGCGTAAGGAAGTAGGGGATGGAGATTAAAGAGTGCACTTACAAAAAAAAATAAATTGAAGAGGATGCAAAAAATTGAAAGACACAGTATTCTCATGGATTGGAAGAATTAATACTGTTAAAGTCTATACTATGAAAAGCACTCTACAAATTCTGTGTACCTATCAACCTACCTATAAATAGTATTTTTCAAAGAACTAGAGCAAAAAATGCTAAAGTGTGTATGGAACCTGAAGAGACCCCCCAATAGCCAGAATAGTCTTGGGAAGGCATACCAAAGCTGACGATATAATCCAGATTTGAAACTATACTGCAAAACTGTAGTAATCAAAACAGTATGCTACGGCACAAAAACAGGCCTAGATGAAGGGAACATAATAGAGATCCCAGAAAGAAAGCCATGCGTGTATTCTCCAAATCTCTACAACAAAGCAGGTCAGAGTATGCAGTGTAGAAAAGACTGTCTCTTCAATAAATGGTATTGGGAAAACTGGACAGCTACCTCCAAAAGAGTGAAATGGTGCAGAGAAAGGGAGAACCCTCTTGCACTGTTGGGGGGATGCAGACTGGTGCACCTGCTCTGCCAAACACTGTGGAGGTTCCTCAAAAAGCTAAAAATGGAACTACCCTGCAGTCCAGTGACTGCACTACTAGGTATTTACCCAAAGGATTCAAAAATACAGATTTGAAGGGGGTACATGCACCCTGATGTTAATTATTTATAACAGCCAAGCTATGGAAGCAGCCCAAATGTCCATCGACTGATGAATGGATAAATAAGATGTGGTGAAAATACACGATGGAATATTACTCAGCCCCCAAAGATAATGAAATCTTGCCGTTTGCAACTACACGGATGGATCTAGAGTGTATTAGGCTAAGCAAGATAAGTCAGACAGGAAGACAAAACCATATGATTTCACTCGTGTGGCATTTAAGAAACAAAACAGATGAACATAAGAGGGAAACAAACCTTAAGAGACTCGTAATGATAGAGAACAAGCGGAGGGAGGTGGGTGGGGGATGGGCTTGGTGGAGGATGGGCACTGAGGAGAGCACTGGTTGGGATGAGCCCTGGGTGTTGTATGTAAGTGATGAATCACGGAATTCTACCCCTGGAAGCAATATGGCGCTGTCTCTTTACTAACAAATTTAAGTAAAAACTCGAAAGGGTGCCTGGGTGGCTGTCAGTTCAGGATCTGACTGTCAATTTCAGCTCAGGTCATGGTTTCACGGTTTGTGAGTTCAAAGCCTGTGTTAGGAGTCCCTCTCCCTCTTTCTCTGGACCAACCCCCCTCACACTCTCTCACCTTCAAAATAACTTTTAAAAAATTAAAAGGAAACAATAAAACAATGAAATGGGGCCTCTCTCTTACAGCTTACACAAAAGTAAACTCAATGTAGACGAAGTGCCTAGATGGAAGACTTGAAAGTATACACCTCTTGAAAGAAAACAGACCATAAACTCAAGGACATTGTTCGCCTCAGCAATGTTTTTGTGGACTTGTCCATCAGGGAAGGGTCAAAGAAGGGAAAAAAAACCCCACGTTAAACAGTTGGGACTACATCAAACTGAAAAGCTTTTTCACAGGAAGAAACTGTCCACCTAATGAAAAGTAACCTTCGTTTATGGGAAAGGGAGAAGATACTTGCAAACGATATCTCCAATAAAAGGTCAGGATCCAAAATATAAATAATTCCAACAAGTCAACACCAGAAAAAATTTGATTAATGGGCAGAGGAACTTAACAGACATTTTCCTGAAGACAATATTCAGAAGGCCAATAGACATCCAAGAAGCTGTTCAAATCACTAATCATCAGGGAAATGCAAATCAAAACCATAAGGAGGTATCATCTCCGAGAAGGTAGAATGGTTAGTATCCAGAAGACAGGAAATAGCAAGTATTGGTGAGGATGTGGAGACCAGAAACCCATCGTTGGTGTGATGGTAAATTGGTGTGGCCACAATGGAAAACCGTATGGAGTTTCCAGAAAAAACTGAATCACCAGTGGGACATCTGGGTGGCGCAGTCAGTTAAGCGTCTGTGGCTCAGGTAGAGACCTCACGGTTCGTGGCTTTGAGCCCCGCATCAGGCTCTGTGCTGACAGCTCAGAGCCTGGAGCCTGCTTTGGATTCCAAGTCTCCTTCTCTCTCTCTCTGCCCCTCCTCTGCTCATACTTTCACCCCCTCTTAAAGATAAATAAAACACCAAAGAAAAAAAAATAAACCACAAGTATCATACAGTCCAAAAATCCACTGCTGGATAGTTGATCATATATATATAGTTAAAAAGCCAACACTAAAAGATAGGTGCACCCCCACGTTCCCTGTGGCACTAGTCCCAGTACGTATGGTACGGAAGCAACGCAGGTGTCCGCGGATAGATGAATGGATAGTGAAGATGTGGTATCTACATACAAGGGGTGTCACTCAGCCGTAGAACATGGATGGATTCTTGCCTTTTGCGACAACGTGGATGGACCTACAGGGTGAAAGATAAACACCATGTTGTAACTTATATATGGAATCTAAACAACAAAATGAAGGAACAAACAATAAAACATAGGAACAGGTGTAAAAACTTGAGAAGAACACGGTGTCCATGAGGTCGGAAGGGACCACAGGAACAGGTGAATGGATGAAGGGGATTGGGAAGTAGAGAGTTGGACTTACGAAGTAAAGAAGTCACGGGAACGAAGAGTCAGCACAGGGAATACGGTCAGTAGTGTCGTAGTGGTTTTGTGGAGTGGCCAGTGGGGATTCCACTTCTTGC
>NC_043711.1:1925125-1929304 GCF_006229205.1 Suricata suricatta | reverse complement strand
TCTCTCTCTCTCTCTCTCTCTCTCTCTCTCTCTGCTACTCACCCACTGGGGCTGACCCTCTTTCTAAAAATACTAAATAACCTTAACAAAAAGAAAGAAATATGACTCAGTTTGTTTAAGAAGGGTGATATGTGGCATTTACCTCACTTCCCTGTTGGACTTTCCATCTGTCCTGACGCATGTGATGAGCCTTTCTGTGTGCCTCTGACAGAGGTAGGTTGTGGGTCTGTATCTTGCCCAAGTCCTTCCTCCTTTGTTTTTCTAATAATACTTGTCTCCACATTAGTCTCCATCTGTGTTGAAGTGTTTCTGAACGAACAGGCTGCCATTTGATACACTTTTCCTACCCTTGCCGAAGTCCCAGATTACCAAGATGCTTGGAATGTTTCCTTGGTCACCTGGCCTTTCTTCCTGATGAACTTCATTTACATTTGAGATCCATATATGAATGGAAGTCCATGTCTGTTTTCTTTTTTTTATCCACTAATTCTTTTCCAGCAAATTAAATTATGCTACCAAATGTTACAGATTATTGCATTCGAGTTAATACCAGTGGATCAAGTCCTGAGTGGGATATTCTGGAGGATGAACCATCTCCTGAAGACAAAATCGTAAGATTTGCAAGAAATAATTCGTGGTCTGTTTTTGGAGACACCCAGACATTTCATAGCAGGCATCTGAGGTGAGTGACACTTGCAGGGAGAGTGAGGGGTGTCGGGAGACCGGGAGAGTAGTGCGGACTCAGAACAGCTGGAACCCTAGGTCCGCAGTTGCGTCATTGATTGGGAAAGTGCGGCCTAGATATGGGCCATCTGAGCCACCATTCGGTTGGAAACCATGGTCAGGGCAAGTGTGTGTAAGAAGCCCTGAACGTTCTGACTGTATCTGAGTCCTCAGCCAGCGCGGTAAGCTCGTGCCCCTTGTAGTCATGCAGACAGCGCCCCAAACCTACCCGTTCACTGACGGTGGCCCTTACGTAGTCCGGTAATGATTAACAAGCATCGGTAGATTATTAGTTAAGCGGTCACTTAGAAGCATTATTCCCTAACCCTGTGCCTTCCTATTTGGAACAGAAGTCCTTTGGTGGATGGTGTCTGTGAACGTACTGAAGGAGATCAGCGCGGAGGAACCCTGAACCCGGTTACGAACCTCCCTGTCCGTGAGGGGTATCCCCCCAGAGGCAGGTTCTGTCAGTGCACTAAGTGTAGAGAAGCCTTCACAGACGGCTTTTTCCTTGGGAATGTGCGGAAACCTCACCCGGGGCTCAGATCTCCTCCCTGTGAGGAATGTGGCCTGGCCTGCAGCTGCGCGCCCAGCCTCACTACTCACGTAGACGCAGACCTTGGAGAAAATTCCAGCGAAGGTCAGGACGCCGGGAGAGTGCCTCAGACGTACGCCAAGAGTCTCCGTAGTAAAATATCTCTGGAGTGCAAGAAATGTAGGAAGGCCTTCATCTGCACGTCGTCCTTCCAGGGTCACGTGCGAGGTCCCTGTGGACAGAGTGTCCATGCGTGTGGCGTGTGTGGGAAAGCCTTTCTGTTTCAGTGCCGTCTCACATGTCAAGTGAGAACTGACGCCGGGGAGAGAGCTGGTGACTTCATAGACTTTGGGAAACTCTACAGCTGCCTCTCCTACCCTCCGGGCCACTCAAGTAACCAACCCGGGCAACGAGTTTTTGAATGTGGGCTCTGCGGAAAAGCCTTCACTCGCCGCACCTACCTTCAGAGTCACGTGAGAACGCATACTGGGGGGAAGCCCTATAAATGTCAGGAGTGCGGGAAAGCCTTCACTCGTCGGGCCTACCTGCAGAGCCATCTGAGAAAGCACAGTGGAGTGAAATCCTTTAAATGTCAGCAGTGTGGGAAAGCCTTCTATTCGTCCTCGTACCTTCAGATCCACGCGAGGATTCACACCGGGGAGAGGCCCTGTGTCTGTCAGCATTGTGGGAAGACGTTCAGATACCCTGCCAACCTGCGCGCGCACGTGAGGACACACACTGGGGAGAGACCCTATGAATGTAAGGAGTGTGGGAAAACCTTCAGCCGCGTCTCCTCATTCCGAAGGCATGGGAAAACCCACAGCTGAGTCCAGCCTACGAAAGTAATGAGTGTTGTTCCTAGTCTGTTCTGTTGTCCTTCACCCCTCCGATACGGAAGAATGCATGCTGGGCAGAGACGCTTGTACGTAGCGTGGGAAAGCTTGCGGGCAGCTCTAGCATCTTGCAAAGTCGTTGGCGACACAGTCGCTTTAAGCCCTAGGAAAGTAAAGAGCGTGGGGAAGCGTAGCGGGTTTGCGGAGTGCGTGTGAGGAGGCAGGAGGCACAGCGGGGAGGGGCCCTCTGAAGGCCACCACCGTGGGAACACGTTCAGTCATCACGGGTCCCTTCCCAATCACGTGAGGCAGCACAGCGGACGGTAGGCCGTGGGATCTAAGGGCTCTGTAGGACCCTCCAAGATCCCGTAGACCCACAGGTCCGTGTGATGACTCACACCAGGCACCGAGGGACTGCCTCCAGGTGTCCCGCCTCCCACCGAGGACACGTGTGAAGGAAAACACACTGAAACGAAGCCCAAGACCATAGGAACCATGGAACGGCCTTCGGGCGTCCCAGGGACTTGTGACACACAAACTGGGGACTGACCCTGAGCACAGCACCTGCGCCAAAGCCTTCGTTCTCCCCTAACGATCGTGTTTAAAATATGAGCAGACACGGTGGAGAGGAATCTTCTCGCTGGGAAAAATGTTAGGGAAACTTGAAGTATGGTACTTCTCGCATTTTCTACACGGCAGGTCAGGTAGAACCGGAATCTTCTGACGGTCGTGAATGTGGAGTTGTCTTTCCAAATGCTTCCTCCTGACGGGCCCGCGTGCGTTGACTCCAGTGCATGCCTGAGAAGCATTCCACTGTGTCCTCCTCAGCCGTGTGACATTATTTTGTTACCTGAGATGTGAACACCCCGCACAGTTCTAGAAAAGGTGTCTCATTTCTACGACGGTGTCTCCTGGACCCAGGGGTGATGAGCAGTGTGTACATACAGCCTGTCCTCTGGCGCAGAGACTGGAATCCCTCGACCCCACCCCTGCCCTCCTCGCGGTCTTCATTTCATCACCAGTTGTATCTCCACGCGTGCCCCGCCTGTGTGCCCCGCAGACATTAGTAAACACGGATGTTGGGAGAGGACCATCTCCTCGTGATGTTTGTAGTTTGACCTCCGCTCATCGCCCTTGATCTCGGTGGTTCATCAGTCATGACCCGTTGAGTTACGAAGAGAAGCTGTGTTGGGGGCGCCTGGGTGGCTCAGTGGGTTAAGCGCCTGACTCTTGGTTTCGGCTCAGGTCGTGGTCTTGTGGTTTGCGGGCTTGATCCTCGCATCAGACTCTGCGCTGACGCCTCTCTCTCAAAATAAATAAATATAAACTTAAAAAAAAGAAACCTCGTGATGTGAAGATGAAAGCCAGCGTCCGCTGCTTCTCCGGGGTTCCGTTGTGAGCCTGGTGAGGCGGGAGCCCGTGGGCCCCAGAGTCCTTCTCTGTGCGGCGCTGAGAGGAAGGCCCCGAGAAGAGGAGCTGTGTGCGGCTTGGAGAGCAGCAGTGAGGAACCGTGAGTCGCCGACCCTCCGTGCCGCCAGGGGACAGAGACGCTGGGGACCCAGATGGGCCTGAGTCCCAGTGCGTCGTCCTGGCTTCTGGCCTGCTGTCTGGTACAGCCCCCAACCGAACACAGGTTCGACGTTAGTTTTGGTTAGCATGTTCCAGAGCCTTCCACGAGCTGTCCCGTGACGGACCGTCTTGGCTTTCCGGCCCACATGGATCCTTGCATTGCCCTGTGACTCTTTGTGTCCGTGAGTCCGTCTGTCCAGCTGTCATGCTTAGTAATCTCTCTCATCCTATTACCCCTTTATCTCCATGCTGTCGTTAAAAATGTTTGTTTTGCTTTTTACTTTTTTCGTTTTTCTTTTTTTTTTTTTCCTTTGAGAGAAAGAGTGAATGGTGGGGGGGGCAGAGAACCCCAAGTGGGCTCCGTGCTGTCAGCACAGACTCCGACTCGGGGCTTCATCTCACGAACTAAGGTCACAGTCTGGATCAAAATCAGGAGTTGGACACTTCACCGACGGAGCCACCCAGGCGGCCCTCCGTGCTGCTCCTCACACAGGGTACCTGTGGTAGCACCTTGTCCCC
>NC_043711.1:1913591-1925025 GCF_006229205.1 Suricata suricatta | reverse complement strand
CTTCCACGAGCTGTCCCGTGACGGACCGTCTTGGCTTTCCGGCCCACATGGATCCTTGCATTGCCCTGTGACTCTTTGTGTCCGTGAGGCCGTCTGTCCAGCTGTCATGCTTAGTAATCTCTCTCATCCTATTACCCCTTTATCTCCATGCTGTTGTTAAAAATGTTTGTTTTGCTTTTTACTTTTTTCGTTTTTCTTTTTTTTTTTTCCTTTGAGAGAAAGAGTGAATGGTGGGGGGGGGCAGAGAACCCCAAGTGGGCTCCGTGCTGTCAGCACAGACTCCGACTCGGGGCTTCATCTCACGAACTAAGGTCACAGTCTGGATCAAAATCAGGAGTTGGACACTTCACCGACGGAGCCACCCAGGCGGCCCTCCGTGCTGCTCCTCACACAGGGTACCTGTGGTAGCACCTTGTCCCCTGACTGGTCAAATGCTGCCGCCACAGAAGCAGGGATCCCCCGTCCCAGGCTGCACTGCGGAGAGGCTGCACTGACCCTGCATTTCTTCTTTCTGGGTATTTCCATGATTGGAACTAGCACCTGCGACCGTACGTGGCAGTTTGTGGGAGTTTCCCTTCTAGCTGACTGCCTTCCGAGAGAGACCCGGCGCGCTTGATGACTCTTGTCACGTGTGACTTCTCAGTGTTTAATTCTGTCGTTTCTAACACGTGGTTCTGGTGAAATAGAATCCCCCACATTCTATCTTAGAAAGCGTATTCCCTAGGTTTTCCAATCTTTTACGTCCTTATAAGGGTTTTATGATTCGTTACCTGAGAGTTTATGTTAAAATACAATCCCCTGGAGAAGTGACTCATTTTTGGAATGTGTCATTTTTTCCCCGTATGTATTCAGAAGCAATAGTACTGAATACAGATAGACATCTGACAGTTGCTGCGCCCGGAAAAACGGCTTTATCTGTTATTACCAGTTCAGTATGGGAGAGCGTCAGCCAAGTGTAGACATGTCTGGAGAACAAAAGAGAAGAATTCTATTTTGTAGAGGGGGGCGTTTCTAGAAGGGCCTGGTATAACGCAGCCCAGTCGTGAAGTGGGAGTTCGAGCGTAGCGTCTTTCCATGGGCTGAGCTGTGACAGTCTGTCGTTGGCTAGGCCGTTAATGGCAGAGGAGAAAACCTTCCTCTTGGGGGGACAGGAAAGCGATAGCTGAAGTCGTATTGAATTGCGGGGTGTCTTTCCCTTTGAGTGTGCAGGTGACAGTCAGTGCTACTAGGTCACGAGATCTCCCCAAGATCGTTCTTCAGAAGCCTTGCTGATCAAGGGACCAGCTTTCCGTTTTAGTGGTTTTGTCCCTCAGTGCCGGGGGGATGTTTCCTGGTTCTGTGTCTTACGTCAGAGAGGTCAAGTGCACAGCAGTGGAAACCAGTTAGGGCCCCGAGAAGGCAGGCTGCGCGGGAGAAGCAGCCGCACTTCCCGGCTCGTCTGGTTCAAGCTGACAGGCACTGCCCGGCTGGCTCGGTCAGTAGAGCATGCAGCTCTTGACCTCGGGTTGTGAGTTCAAGCCCCCACGTTGAGTGTAGCTAATAGGTACATCATTTTCACAAAAGTTTGACAGGCAACAATTTGGAAACCTTAGAATAAATGCACAAAACTCAGTAACCTGGCAATTCTACATTATGTGAGGGTTTGATTTTTTTTTTTTTCTGATTATTTGTTTTTGAGAAAGAGAAAGCATGAGCAGGGGAAGGGGAGGGCGAGAATCCCACGCAGACTCTGTGCTGTCCGCACAGAGCCCGACGTGGGGCTTGAACTCACGTGCTGCCTGATCATGACCTGAGCTGAAACCAAGAGTCGGATGCTTAGCTGACTGAACCCCTCCCCCACCAGGTGCCCCAACATGTGCATATTCTAAACCGGTACCCTAGGCCTGCGCTTACTCAGCCAGAATATTTATTGCCACTTCTTTAGATCGCGGGGAGAAAGGCCTTCATGCCTGCGTCCGGACGTCTCCTGATCACAAAGTCCGTGGGTTCCAGCCCTGCGTCAGGCTCTGTGCTGACAGCTCGGAGCCTGGAGCCTGCTTCGGACTCTGTGTCTCTTTCTCTCTCTGGCCCTTCCTTGCTCTTTCTCTCTCGTCCCAAAAATAAATACAAACATTAAGACAAAATTCTTTTAAAACAGAAGAAAGGGGCCCCTGGGGCTCCCACAGGGCCGGCCACGTGCTCCAGAAGACATTCTAAAGCGGAACTGTTAGGGGCGCCTGGCCGGCTCTGACAGTTAAGTGTCTGACTCTTGATTTAGGCTCAGGTCATGATCTCACGATTTTGTGAGTTCAAGCCCCACATCAAGCTCTGCTCACTGACTCTGCGAAGCCTGCGTGGGATTCTGTCTCCGTCTCTCTCCCAGCCCCTCCTCTGCTCTTTCTTTTTCTCTCAAAATAAATAAACTTTAAAAAAGTGGTCTTGTGGTTCCCAACAGTCCTTTTGGAAACGTGTTATGAAGTACAGCCTACGGAGTTGGGTTTTTAGACACTCTACTGCCTGGGAAGCCCATGTTGGTGAAGAGTTCGGACGAGAGAGGACTTTGATCCGGAACCTGTTACTCTTAGAAGAAAGCAAGTGAAAACCACTTTGTCAGGGGATCATGAGGAGGGGGTTTCTGAAAGGCCACGACTTGAAGAGCTTCCCCTCTTTTGTAGCAGTTTGGGAAAGGCGGACAGGGCATTTCCTTTCCACGAAGGAGAGAGAAGCAGCAACAATGAGAAAAAGGACCCGAGCTGGGGCTGGGCGCCTCCGGAAGGCTGCGGCCCAGATGCTGCCTTTCCGGGAACTCTGCCAACTGCAGGCGAGAGTGTGGTTTTCCCCTTGGCTAAGTTACCTGCCCGAGTAACGCTGGGCATCCTGTTGGGCTGGACGACCGCAAAGGGAAGGGTCAATACCTCAAAAGGATTTGCAGTAGTGCACGCAGCCTAATATTTACCACTTTGATCCTTTCAATTTTTTTATTAAAAAAAATTTTTTTTATTTTTAAGAGACACCATGAGCGGGGGTTGGGGGAGGGGGGCGCATAGAGGGAGACGCAGAATCGGAAGCAGGCTCCAGGCTCCGCGGTTAGCACAGAGCCCGATGCGGGGCTCAAACCCAGAAACAGTGAGATCGTGACCAGACCGGCGCTTAGAATGCCATGGGGAGTCAAAAGGATGTGTCAGCATTAAGCAGTCATGAGGGGTTTTGTGTGGATCCGAATGTGGTCTGGTTCCAAGATCAAGTGCCCTAAGTATTGATCCCGAGTCGGAGCAAAGTGCAAACTTTTGAGACTTTAAGCCCCAAAGTTTAACAGGTAGATGGTGTGTCCCATTGAAGGGAAGCAGAGTATAAAGTGATCTCCATAATGTAACAAAATAGAGAGGCCAAAAACTTTCAGTCCTCCAGATCCGCGTTAGGGGTTTGTGAAAAGCAAGACTCTCTATGGGTCCCTGGGGCGCGACGGATAAGAATAAGGTGTATTTCTTTGCCTCCAAACGAGAGCAAAAACTGGCTACTTGTGGACTCAAATACTGAAGTCCGCCGCATAAATAAGTCCCGGTGAGAGAGTCGCTCAGCGGCAGCGGACGTCTGTAGCCAGTGGGGGTCGGGGAGACAGACTGGCGGGATGAAAACGTTCTTGCCTGGACGTCTTGGACCGATGTCCAAGGCCAGCCAGTGGGTTTTCTGCGGGGTGGAGCGGGTGTGCCAGGGGACAGCGCAGGAGGGCGGAGGCGCGGAGGCCTTTCATCTCCTGTCACTGTCATCGCTCAATGCCCCGACGGACTTCTTTATTTATAGGGTATTGACTAATTCTGGGGAAAGGTGTTTTTTGCTGCTGTTCTTGTTTGAGAGAGGCCGCAAGTGAGCAAGGGGCAGAGAGAGAAAGCGAGACTGAGCTCTCCCCAACTCCTGAGCCTTGAGATTGTGACCTGAGTCAAAGGCCGATACTCAACGACTGAGCCCCCCGCGCCCCTGGGAAGAGGGTTTGAGGCTCCGTTGGGATCTTGATGGGAGGTCACTGGATTCTGCCGGTATCGCTTGAGGATTTTGCCAGAAAGGGCCTGGGAGCTGATCCGGTGGGAACAGATGGCCAGTGTCCTGGACTCCTGTGGTGCCTCGGAGACCGCACAGAGTAGAGTGTGGGCTCGCTCACTCCTCTGATCGGCGGTTTTGATTACTACTTCCCGATTCCAGAATTATTTGCCCATTTTGAGAAATGAAATTCTGGGATTTTACCTTTCTTAGAAGACTCAGCCTAATACATGACCAGGGGAGGAGGAAGGAAGGGGGAGGGCATCTCTCCAAGGGCCTGGACAAAAGGGAGAGGCTGACAGGCAGGAGCCGGTGGGGTATTTTGGAGACACCCCCCGCCTCCAGCCCGGGGCTGCGTCACAGTGGGGGGTCGGGCCCCACGACTGAACTGGTAGAGGACAGCTCCCTTCCCAGTGGAGGTGGGCCCCAGGCTGATGGCACCCCGCCCCCCACGCGGGGTATGTGTGCTGCTCCTGGCTACCCCCCGGGCATGCCCGGCTGATGTGGGAAACTAAGGCACATGAAAAATTCCCTTACTGCCTCCAGCCCATCGACAATCCTTGGAACGGGCAGAGTGGCCTCCCTCTAGGATCCCAGCAGCCTCGATGAGGACACTTGACTGGGGACAAAAGGGAATCTCGGCCTCACATGGTCCCAACCTCAGGGACTCTGAGTCTACTTCCTTGATCTCAGCTCCCCAGGTATACGCTGGCAATCAGACTCCCGCCTTCGCGCCGATACATACCTGAAGGGTCTCGTGACTGAGGTTTTATTAAATGGTAATAAATAGCGTTTCCCTAGCAACGGCCAGCCCCTCAAGGTTCTTGAAACCTTGCTTCCAAAATACCTTAGAGACTTATCTTGACTGCCTCCCAACCTGAGGATATCTGATGAGTTACCCATCATGACCCCGTGCAGGGTCCTGTCCCTGAGCTTTAATAAAATCACCTTTTCATACCAAAGACGTCTTCAAGCATTCTCTCTTCGCTGTCGGCTCCGGACCACCCCACCATCACCCCAAAACTTCATCAGTTCCACAAGCTGAGTCAGAGGGGGGACTGGGGCCCCGGTACTGGGAAGGCGGAGCACGTGGGAAAGCCGGTGGGGGAGGGGGACGTGGTGGGCGGGGGGCTTACATTTGTAATGAACTTTCCCGCCAACATCCTGGCTTTTTGCAATAATTGCGTAAAGCAGACGGTTTTTTGTTTTGTTTTGTTTTGTTTTCCTTAGGACTTTTCACTTGCTGGAAGTGGACATTGAGAATGTATTGGTCTTTCTTTTAGGTGACTTACCTAGGAACTGAGATCACCTGAGTGGGATGGACCCAGTTTCCTATTCCACCCCGGCTTCTTTTGCCTAAAAGAGAAAGAACTCAGTTGTGCTCATGGATAAACAGAGTAATGAGCTACTCAGGTACATTCAACAACTAAAGTTCAACCAGCATTTTTTTTTTTAATTTTTAAACATTTATTTTTGAAGGAGAGATAATGAGCAGGGTAAGGGCAGAGAGAGGGGGACACACAGAGTCAAGCAGGCCAGCCTCTGAGCTGTCGGCACAGAGACCGAAGTGGGGCTCGAACCCACAGAGTGTGAGATCATGACCTGAGCTGAAGTCAGACGCTGAACTGCAGGCGCCCCAAGAAATTTAATTTTTTCCATCTGGCGTTTGTTCCCCACAGCACCATGGAGTCGGAAGCTGACGTTAGGGCTTCAGGGAATTGAGTCAGTGGGATTCTGGAGGTCAGGCTCTATTGATAAGATTGCCTTTTGGGGTGCCTGGGGGGCTCCGTCGGTGAAGCGTCCGACTTCAGCTCAGGTCAGGATCTCGCGGTTCGTGGGTTCGAGCCTCGCATCGGGCTCTGTGCTGACAGCTCAGAGCCTGGAGCTGCTTCGGATTCTGTGTCTCCCTCTCTCTGACCCTCCCCTGCTCATGCTCTGTTTCTGTCTCAATAATAAATTTTAAAAATTTTCAAGAAAATTAAAAAAAAAGATTGCCCTTCTTGTAAGCTACTCAGACATTTGTAAGCTGATGGAGACCGTGCCCTGCAGGACTGTGCTCCCCATCGGTTAACCAGTGCTCCCCCCCTTTTCTTGTTCTCGGACAGCCAGGAGTGCCTGAGGATGTCACACAAATCCCATGGGGGGGGGGAGTTGCAAGATCGCTGCTCCCTCATCAATCTGCTTTTGACCATTGTAGAGCCACAGCTGTCCAATTCAGTTTTGATAAAAATCCGTTTGGGGAGATCAAATGTCTCTAAAAATGGCCATTGATGCTCTAAGTCACTTCTAATGAAGTTAGTTAGCAATGTGTGCGAGCAGGAAAAGACGCTCAACATCGCTCATCGTCAGGGAAACCCAACTCAAAACCGCACCGGGAGACCACCTCACACCCGTCGGCACGGCTGACGGTAACAACTCAGTCACAGCAGATGCTGGCGAAGATGCGGAGAAAGGGGAGCGCTCCTGCACGGTTGGTGGGCACGCACACTGGTGCAGCCGCTCTGGAAAACGGTGTGGAGGTTCCTCAAAAAGTTAAAAATAGAACTCCCCTATGACCCAGCAATTGCACTACTAATTATCCAAAGGACACGGGAGTGCTGATTTGAAGGGGCACATGCACCCCAATGTTTGTAGCAGTGCTATCGACAATAGCCAGTAAGGAAAGCGCCCAGATGTCCACTGACGGATGACTGGATGAAGACATGGTGTACGTACACACTGGAGTATTACATGATGATCAAAAGGAATGAAATCTTGCCATTTGCAACAACATGGATGGAACTAGAGTTTATTACGCTAAGTGAATTAGAGAAAGACAAATGTTGTCTGACTTCACTCACATAGGCATTTAAGATACTAAACAGATGAACATAAGGAAAGGGAAGGAAAAAATAATACAAAAACAGGGAATGGGGCAAACCATAAGAGACTCTTCCTGAAATCACTGTTACACTATGTTAACTAACTTGGATTTTAAAATTTAAAAATAAGTAAAAAAATATATATATATAAAGTTTAAAAGGTGTGTGAGGAGAGACCATAATTTTTAAAATATTTATTTATTTTTGAAAGGTAGAGAGAGATAAGAGTATGAGAGGGGGAGGGGCAGAGAGAGAGGGAGACACAGAATCGGAAGCAGCTCCAGGCTCTGAGCGGTCAGCACAGAGCCGGACACGGGACTCGAACCCACGAACTGTGAGATCATGACCTGAGCCGAAGTCGGACGCTTCACCAACTGAGCCCCCAGGCACCCAGAGACCATAATTTTTTAAATACAGAGCCAGAGGGGACCACAGAATGGGTCTTGCGGGACGCCCTGAAAGTATTTTGATGACTGGGCTCCCATTCTTTGTTCTTTTTTTTTTAATTATTTAGAACAGAAAGAAATTTCTAAAAAGCACTGTTTCAGCAGGAACAGATTGGTTCCAGAAGGACTTGATCAAAGACCTACCCAGGAAGAGGTTGAGTCCACACAATGCAGAGAGGAGAGGCAGAAGAATTGTAGGCACAATTAAATTTCCTTATCGCTTGCAGCCCACTGACAAATACTTCAGGCTGGCGGAGTAGAACTTTCCCCCCCAGAACGCCCAACTGTCTTAATGTCAGTCCCTTGCCAGGGAAAAATAATAAATAAATAAATAACCAAAACCAAAAATCTCAAAAAACAAAAAACGGAAAAAACCCAAAACAAAAAACAACAACAAAAAACTCCAACAACAACAGCCTTAGTTTGACAATCGCAAGGTCTCAAGGATCCTGTAAGTCTTCTTTATTAAATGAAAAATGGTTTTGGAAACGTCCTCTGTCTTTTCCTGCCGGAATTGCAAAAAGCATAATCAAATGCTCCTCACAATTGCACTGTAGCTCTGTCTGCCCACGGGTCCTGTCCCCACGCTTTAATAAAACCACTTTTGCACTAAAAACATCTCTGGAATTCCTTCTTGACCTTTCTTTGTATCACATCTTGCTGAGGAGTTGGCCGGAAGGGACTCCATTTCTGACATCAAGTACGGTTGACCTTTAGCATCACGTATTTCACCGGCAAAAAAATATATTTATATTTTAATATATATCTATATTTTTATATATTGATATTATTTATATTTATATTTATAAATTGCAAGAATTGCAATTTATGACACTCAAGAAATGGCCAAACCATGGGCAAGTTCAGAGAAGAAAGGAGAGGATGCTCTTTTCCAGGAAACGGAGGAGGGATGGGGAGGATGATGGGGGCGGAGTCGGGAGGGGTTGTTTTAAGAAAAAATCCTTGGGGGCAAATTGATGGTTAGACGATGGTGGCTTCTCATTGGCTGGTCTGTTGCTGGGCAGAGGAAAGCTTTCTCACTGGGGCGGGGACAGTCAAGCTGTGCGCGCGCACGCCGTTCCTGCGGCGTCTACAGCTGCCCAGGAATTGGCTGCGGTGCACCCCCTGCTGATCCCCTGCCTTCGTTTTAGCGATGGTTCGCTTTTCTGTTTTCACAAAGCGTAATTTTGTATTTTCAAAAAGCCTTAGACGTTTTCTTTCTGATGTGATTTTCTTTAATTCTTTTGACTGCCATCTTTTATTCATAAAAACGACTTAGGCATTCCTAATGACGAAACCCTTCATATTGCTTCTGCAATGACCTTTGACAAAGAACACCCGGAGTCCCCGTCTTGCAGATTAAGATGGGGGGGGGGGCAGACACGCATCTTCCCTGCCTGTCTGTGAACACGCAGAACAGTGTTGTTGGAGAGGTGAGTCTTAGCGGTGGTGGGAGTGAGTTCTTACACGGAGCTCCAGGCATCACTGCGTTGCGGAAACTATTAGATTCTGGAAATGCTATTCCCGATGTGTGTTTTCCAAATAGCTCTTCGATGTTTACATGAAAATCGTTACCAGAATGGAAACATGTCCTTCCTCCCTTACTGGTTCTTGCTAGGAGTGGTGCTGATTGTGCTGAACACGGCGTTTCCTCCCGTGATCGGTGGGTAATTGATCGCAATGCTTCACCCGATGCTGTCTCCTTGTATTATTTCCAGCGGAGGAAAAATGGGCCAAGCCTTTCTCATTTATCCAGACCACTCATGCTTCTGTTTATCTGCTCCCAGTTGACACAGATCAGTTTCTCTGTCTGTGTCAGATGGGCTCTGGGGACGACACCCCGGTCCCGGGCCGGGTGCGAGTCTGGTTGTATTTCCGGCGGGGCTGGTTGGGTTTCTCCTCCGATATGATGTGTAAGGGGAGCCGTCCCACGGGCCCTGGGGAATGCACGGGATGGGTAGTGTGGACGGAAAAGGCTGGCTGTGCGGTCTTTGCAGACAGGAATGCTTCCAATAATTCCAACCGCTGTCGGAATGTGCTTTGTGCTTGCTGTCCTCAGCTCCCCAATCAATATGGCCACGGGTCCCGGGGACGCCACAGGCTAATAAGGCTCAGATACAGCTGAGCTGAACTGGACCGGCATGGAGGGTGTGGCCCACCGCCACCTGTCTGCTTCAGCCCTGCTGGGATGGGGTCAATGCTTCACATTTCCTGTGGAACTCTCTTTTTCATACTTTTTTTTTTTTTTTTTTTTTTTTTTTTACAAATTGTTCACGCTTCTATGTGCCCAGGGGTGGTTTTCCATGTGAAGGACTGATTCTTTTCTTTCCATGCTCCTCAGATTCTGAGTTCTGTTGGGATGTCCACCGATATGCGCAGCACCTGTTCCGTGTGCCTTTGGTGGTGGGCCAGTCGTGTGTGGCCAAAAGAGTGAGCTTGACCAGGGAGACGGGAAGTGGTGACCTGAGGACACGTGGACAAGGGCCTGCAGTGCCTCGGTCAGCCAGGAAGGTTAGCCTTCAGCCAGGGCTGTGGCACACGAGGGGCCTCGGTGGTCGACACCTGGCACTGAGCATGGAGTCTGGGAAGGGGAGGCTGGATTTGTGTCGTGATCGTGGGTTGGTTCCTTTCATGCTTGGTGGTCTCCAGAAAATCACCCCGATTTATAGACTTCAGTTAACTCACACAAGAGATAAAAACAGTATCTATCTTACAGAGTTTGCTGAGGAGAAAATGAATTTATACACACTGACTGGGTTCCTTTATTTATGGTTAATTAAGTAATTAATTTTTTAAATTTTTTTAATGTTTTATTTATTTTTGATACAGAGAGAGACAGAGCATGAGAGGGGGAGGGGCAGAGAGAGAAGGAGACACAGAACTGGAAGCAGGCTCCAGGTTTTGAGGTAGCTGTCAGCACAGAGCCTGACGCGGGGCTCGAACCCACGAATGTGAGATCTGACCTGAGCCAAAGTCAGAGGCTTAACCGACTGAGCCACCCAGGCGCCCCTTTTTAAATTTATTTTTGAGAGACAGGGAGAGACAGCACAAGCAGGGGAGGGGCAGAGAGAGAGGGAGACACAGAATCTGAAGCAGGCTCCAGGCTCTGAGCTAGCTGTCAGCACAGAGCCCTATGTGGGGCTCAAACCGATGAATCATGAGATCATGTCCTGAGCCGAAGATGGATGCTTAACTGACTGAGACACCCAGGCGCCCCTTATTTTTAATTTTTTTATGTTTATTTATTTTGAGGGCAAAACAAGGGAGGGGTAGCGGAAGGGAGACACAGAATCGGAAGCAGGCTCCAGGCTCCGAGCTGTCAGCACAGAGCCCGACGCGGGGCTCGAACCCATGAACCGTGAGATCATGACCTGAGCTGAGGTCAGACACCTAACCCACTGAGCCTCCCAGGCGCCCCTGACTGGGTTCCGTTACGTAGGACCTCTGACACACCGCCGGGTGTGAGGAAGCGGCACGTCGGCGTCCACACGGGCCGTGAGAATGGCAGCTGTCGCCTCAGACGCCGGAGGCTGGCCCTGTGCTCAGTACTGGGCCGTCACGGTCTCTCCTTGAGCAGAAGCCATTTCACCCCCTGTCCTCGGACGAGGCTCTTCCTTGACTGTGATGGACGCGTCACGGCACCTGACGACGGTGAGACAGTCACGTGTGTAAAGAGGCCGCAGCAGAGTCCAGTCACAGAACTCGCGGATGTCCCCGCTGCTGGGGGGGGGGGGGCTGCCGCCTCTTCCTTCGTAGTCTGAGCTGCACCGCACCCCGCCCGCCTTCTAGAGAGGCGAGGATCTGCACTCAGGACCTTACAGGGGCCCCTGGCGGCACCTAGTGCAGAGTAAAGGAGCCCTTCCCACCCCCACCCCCGGCATCCGCCACACGTCTGCACGCGTCAGGTGCCGCCACGTCCTCACGCGGTGCATGTCGCAGTGCGGCCCTCACACCGACGCCTCCGCCCTCCTTCATGGGCTGTGCGCATCCGACGTCCTGGTCCAGTGTGACCCTCTCTGACGACAGGCGTGGGCCTGGTGGTCTTTGAGTGGAGGGCGTTGATGAGGTCATTATCGTAGTCTTACTAATGTACTACGATCATAGTAATGACAA
>NC_043711.1:1908571-1913491 GCF_006229205.1 Suricata suricatta | reverse complement strand
CGTCCTCACGCGGTGCATGTCGCAGTGCGGCCCTCACACCGACGCCTCCGCCCTCCTTCATGGGCTGTGCGCATCCGACGTCCTGGTCCAGTGTGACCCTCTCTGACGACAGGCGTGGGCCTGGTGGTCTTTGAGTGGAGGGCGTTGATGAGGTCATTATCGTAGTCTTACTAATGTACTACGATCATAGTAATGACAAGATATATATATATATTTTTTTTTACTTTATGTTTATATATTATGTATAAATATATATAAAAATATTTATTTTTGAGAGATTGCAAATGGGGGAAGGGGCAGCGAAAGGGGACCAGAGGATCTGCAAGTCTCCAGGCTCCATGCTGACAGCAGCAAGCCCAGTGCAGGGCTCGAACTCACAAACCACGAGATCATGACATGAGACGTCAGATGCTCAACCGGCTGAGTCCCCCAGGTGCCCCAATGACAAGAGTTTCAACGTACAAGAATTTTAGGGGCGCTTGGGGGCTCAGTCGGTTAAGCGACCGACTTCAGCTCAGGTCATGATCTTACGGTTCATGGGTTTGAGCCCCGCGTCGGGCTCTGTGCTGACAGCTTAGACCCTGGAGCTGCTTCTAATTCTCTGTCTCCCTCTCTCTGACCCTCCCCTGCTTGCGCTCTGTCTCTCTCTCAAAAATAAATAAACATTAAAAAAAAAACTTAAAAATTTTTTGCTAAATTGATTCGTATGAATCAAGGCATCGGCTCGTGGTATTAAGACTAAGAATGTGGGAGAATATTGACAAGAATTGTTTTATTTTTAATATTTTTAGTTTAAAATTTTTAGTGTTTATTTTTTTTTGAGAGGGAGAGAGAGAGAGAGAGAAAGAGAGAGACAGCGAGCGAGCACGAGTCTGGTAGGGGCAGAGAGAGGGAGACAGATTATCTGAAGCAGGCTTTTGCACTATCAGCCCGAAGCCTGATGTGGGCTCGAACCCACAAATCGTGAGATCGTTACCAGAGCTGAAGTCATACACTCAGCCAACTGAGCCACCCCAGGGGCCCCAAAGAGATATTTTGATAGAACTCTCCGCCAGTGAAAAGTGAAGAGACTGTCATTTGTTAATATACATATAATATTTAAACACAATTCAGATGGCTGTTCTGGGAAACGCACAGAGCATCTTCTATTTGGGTGGACACATGTCAGAGATACACGTTCAGGACGTTGACGGGGACAGGAGAGTGGAAGCGTGAAATGGTGATTTCAGGTAACACTGGAAGTTGATACCTAAACCCGTGACAAGGTGTATTTGGTACAAACAGACACAAACTCTGGGTTCAGTATCGTACCCCCACATTTCATGTCCACGTGGAGCCTCAGAATACACCCTTATCTAGATTTCCGGTGTCTGCACATGTCATGAAGATGAGGCCATACTGGATTAGGGTAGGTCTTGACCCAGCGATGGGTGTCCTTATAAAATTGGGAAATTTGGATACAGAAGCCTGCACGAAGACAGGGCTTGGCCACGTGACACAGAAGCAGGGATGCAAAGGGTTGTGGGCAACCCCCAGAAGCTGGGAGGGAGGCCTGGACAGACGGTCCTTCAGAACTTCCAGAAGGAACTAACCTAGCAGACAACTTGATCTCAGGCTTGCATCAGCCTCACTTGTGATGCCACAAATGTTTGTGTTACGTGGCTGTGGCCCTGGAGAGGCGTGCATTGTGAAGGAGGGAGGGGACCTCAGATATCTGAAGGACACCAGAGGCCACCGTGTCCCCAGCAGAGTGAGGGGGGAGGAGGCGTGGGTCACATGTGTCACCCAAGAACAATGACGGCGGTGGTGGGTGACGTGGACCCTCAAGATGCGCTGCCTGGGCCCCTCACAGGACCCCTCTGTTACCATGACAACAGCCAGCAGCATGGTGATGGCGTTGGCCAACGCGGTGGATCACGCGGGGCTGGTAGTCTTGGCAATGATGTGGAGGTTGGAGCGCAGATAGAATTTTAAGTTGGAGCTGTGAGAATTTCCTGGCTTGTAGGTGGGCTGAGAGAGAGATTCAAAGAAATGTTCCAATGTGTTAGTACTTAAGAAATAGTTGGATCATTTTAGCAGAATTTTTCTTGGAACTTAACAAATCCCACTACTGAATTCTATACGTACGAACAACTGTTCAACCTGGACATGCTTTTCTGTATAACGAGGTGCAGGAACTTCCCAGAAATGAGTGATCATCAGGAATGTGTATACAGGACACATAATGATGAAGGTAGGGATGCACAGAAGTATGTTTGCATAAGAATCACAGATCATAACTGAAAATAGAAACCCCTTCATGGCCTTCACATCAGACATGGTCCACGGACATGTGTGTCATCAGAGCATTCAGTTCCCACCTGGGACACAGCTCTGCCGAGGACCCCCAGGCCTGACGGGCCTGTCCCGGGTCACCCGAGAGTGGAAGAGACCCAGGGAGAAGTCTTGATGAACCTGCAGTTGGTGAGGTGTCTTAACTGTGACCGGAAAATCACCGGCAACGCAAGAAAAAGTAGGTAAATGAAGCTTCAGCAAGATGAAAATCTTTTGTGCATCTAAGGTCACTAACAAGAGATTGAATGTACACGCATAAAATGGAAGAACAACTTGGTAAATCACACGTATGTTAAGATTTGATCATGCGGAATACACAGAGAAGTCCTAGCTGAATAACAAAAAACTTATCCAAGTCAGAAAGTAAACAAAACCTTGAACAGACATTTCTCTTAAGATGATGCACAAATGTCTCCCAGACACATGAAATGATCCTCACATCAGGACGATGTGAGTCAGAAGCACCACGAGATGCCACTTCCCACTCACGAGGTCGGCTAGGAGCCGGAATCCAAAGACGAAGCGGCGTCAGGATGTGGAGGAACTGGAACCCTGTGCTGGGCTGGTGGGGATTGAACTAGGGCAGCTGACGTGGAGAAACGTTCGGTGGCTCCTCAAAAAGGGAAACACAGAATTCCAGTGTGACCCGAGTGTTCCGGTCCTGCCTGCACTGACACAGACTCTCAGATGTGTGCCCCCGAATGCCGAGCGCAAAACCGTGCAGAAGCCGCAAAAGAGGGAAACGTGTCCAGTGTCCCCAAGTGCGTGGATGGGTGAACGGGCAGCCGCACAGACACAGGGCGGACGACTGCTCAGCCCCAGAAGGAAGGAAGCACGGACACATGCACGTGAACGGATCGTGAAAATATTATACCACGTGGAGGACACCAGACACACCAGGGCACACAGTGCGAGTCCACTTACATAAAACAGGCAGAGGAGGCAAATCCACGGAGACACACGGTATTCCCATAGCGCCCAGGAGGCATCATCTCATGGCCGTGGTGGCTTTTTAATTTGTTTTGGAAAATGGAGATAGAAGTCACATACCAGAGGGCTCATACTTCTAAGAGTAAAACTCAGTGTCCTTTTTTCTTTTCTTTTTCCCTTTTTTCGTATGTTCTCACAGCTGTCCTCGGTAAGTGCACCACCAGAAGAAGGAAATGGAGCTTAGTACATTCCTCACTCACAGGGACAGATGACAAACTGCATCTGCCGTGACTTTCCTTGCGGAATAAAACGCACACCTGAGCATTGTAACGTGTCACATCTGTGGCTGTGCCCGGCTGGGGCCGTGGGGTCCCACATCCCTTGGTGGCTGAGGACCCAGGGCACTTTTGATTGACCTGAGGCCTGAGAAGTGGAGGCTGGGTCAGAGGGTGGGGCGTCAGGCTTTCAGAGAGTCAGGTCAAAACCCAGAGAGACCTCGCCTTAGGTGAGGTCACACAGTGAGGTGTTCTTTCTCTCTTTAAAAAACTTTTTTTTTTTTTTTTTTTTTTTTTTTTTTTTTTGGTTGAGACAGAGAGAGGCAGCGGGAGTAGGGGAGGGTCAGAGACAGAGAGACATAGAATCCGGAAACAGGCTACAGGCTCTGACTTAGCTGTCAGTACAGAGCCTGATGCGGGACTCGAACCCATGAACTATAAGATCATGACCCGAGCCTAAGCCAGACGCTTAACCGACTGAGCCACCCAGGTGCCCCTGTTCTTCTTTATTTAAAAAAAATTTTTTTTAACGTTCATTAATTGTTGAGAGACTGAAAGAGAGCGTAGGCGGGGGAGGAGCAGAGAGAGAGGGAGACGCAGAATCCGAAGGAGTCTGCAGGCTCCGAGCCACCAAGTCAGTGAGCTGTTCTTAAACAGAGGGGACAAGTGCACCGTCACCCTATATGGGCCATGGACTGAAGGGTCACTGGGCCCTTCTGTCTGTCGCGTCCTGATCCGACGCTGGACAAGGGAGGCTACTCAGAAACACTGACTCAGATTCCAGAGACAGAAGGAGGAGGCGGCGGCGGCTCCTCGGCCCTGAGCGCACCGGGCTGAGAGCCAACCTCCAGGCAGGCGGATCGGACACGTGTGTGCCTCGGGCCCGTCCCTCAGGGGGCAGGAGGCGGGGCCTGGCGGATCTGCCCAATTTGCGGCTACTGGGGCGGTGGCAGGATTACGCTCCAATCAGAACGTGAAGAGGTGCAGGCTGTCCTATCACCGTGCGGAAGCGAGGTGGCTCGGTAATGTCCAATCAGGATCGGGGGAGTTATCTTCGGAACACCATCCAATCAGGTCGTAGAGACTGAAGCAACGCCCAATGAGGGCCTGGGGCGTGTAAACCATCCAATCAGGCCTGAGTGAGAGCCCGGTGGGTGGGACTCTGAGCCTGGGCTACAGGCTCACTGGGATCCTGCGCTGCCGTGGTTGCGGCTGTGGGCGGTCGAGCGGAGCGCCCGGAAGCGCGGAGCGGGACCCCGACATGGTGAGTGCGCGGCCGGAGGGGCGCGTGGGACCCGCAGAACTAGGTGGAAGCGGCCGCGGCGGGGTGTCCCTGTCCCCAGGGGTCGCACCTGGGTCCTGGGCGGATGGATGGGGAGGG
>NC_043711.1:1887236-1908471 GCF_006229205.1 Suricata suricatta | reverse complement strand
TACCATGGGATTGTGGGAGGTCTAGTCCCAAGAATTTTCCGATGAGATTTTCATATGCTTAAGATGACACAAAGGATCCTGGGGGCCTAGCGATTGTCAAGCCAAGATTGTTTTTCCCTCTAGCAAAACAGTAACATTATGGGAGTGCCTGGGGAAACATTTTCACCCTGCCCGCCTCAAGTATTTCTTAATGGGCTGCTGATTGTAAGGAAATTTAATTGTATCTGCCATTTCTTTGTGTCTTTGTTTCCCATGGCAGTTAACTGATGGAGAGCATAGTCAAGCATGATGTGAGTCTCCAGCCACTTACAAATGTCTTAGGAAATTACAAGGAAAAAGCACCATCTCCAGAAACTTACCAGCTCAATTTCCTGGAGCCTCAGTATCACCCGCGCCCCCATAGGATAGGAAGTCTCCTGTGATCAGTCACTCCTCACAACCTAATACAGCTCTTTCTGCCCACGGGTCCTGTCCCTGGCAGCTTTTCATGTCCTCACCCCCAACCCATGTGTCACCTGCCTGGGTCTCTGTTGCAGGTGCGATAGGGGAATGTCAGCAGTGCCACCGGTGATGTCATGGCTGACGGGGGGCTGCCCAGGGCTCGTCTGTGTCTCGAGGGTGTGGGCGTGGGCTCGGGTCGCCCCGCGAACCCCTCTGTCCCTGGATGGTGGGGTGTGGGGGTCCCCAGTTCAGGTTTTCCTCTGTCGGCTCTGCTGCTGCCGGAAGTGAGGTCCTGTCTCCAGGATAAATTCCCCGGAAGTCCTTCCCCACTGGGGGGACAGTGCATATTTCAGCTCCCGAGTAAGTTACACATTAGCAGGAAACGGGGTGCAGAGTGTGAACCACAGGTTGGTGCTTGTCCTTTCAGTTGTGTCTTCATGATGTCCAGCTGGAGTGTGTGACGTGGGGTCTCCTGGGTGTCACACGTTGGATTTTCTGTTTCTCCCAGGGTGAGCACTTCTCACGCTCGGGGCTCCCTCTTCTGTGGCAGCGATCCCAGCGTGTTCTCCCCTGTAACTCACGCGTCTGCTTCCTGATGTTCTGTTTCCTTCCCGTCCTGTGCACGTTCGTGCTGTTTCATTTTGACGTGTCGTAAGTGTTTTCTCCAGGTCAGGGTGTATCGTTTCTGTGTTTTGTCTGCATGGATGGACCCTTCACGTTGTTAGTAGACTTGAACTTTTCTGTCTCCTGTAGACGACTTTCTTTTGTTCTTTGAGAAGATTCTGTTGCTCAGGTCATAATCACACATGCTGGAACTTTCTCTCTTTGAGTTCCACTTATTTCCACGACAGTTAAGTCCACAGGATGTGGTTATTGTCCTTGAAGTTGATGACTCCTTTTCCCTGTAGATAACCAGTCTTCCCTGGCCCCATGTGTCCTGGGGTCCCCATCTCTGCCACTGCCCTCGGCACTTGCTGTGTGAACATCCACTCTTGTAAATGAGAGGTGTCTTCCCTTAATGATATCCTAATTACAGGAATCACTGGCAAATGGGAGATACTTGTCCTGGGAGATGAGCTTCCCCAAGTGCGTCCTCCAGTCCAAGAGAAGGAATGTGACCCCATCCATTGCTTCCACATGTCCCTAGTTAATCCTGTGGTGTTGGGTTAAGGAGTGGATTTCTTACCCCAGCCATGCAGAATTGGTCAAGGTGATAGTTGAGTTATGCAGCTGTTGGAGAGTCCTTCCTGTTTTCCAACTGTTCAGATAACCCTGTACCCCTGGCGTCCTGCAAGCCGCACGAAGTCACAAGCATGCGGACTCTCTGCACATGAGCTGTTGTGGCACTCCCTCAAGTTGTCTAGCATTGGCATTCAGAATGTTAATAAAAAGTTTTAATTTTGAATGACTTAGGTCATGACAAAGGAATATTGAAAACCTTAGTTTGGAGAGGTGTAGCCAGAGCTTGAGGAAACCAAAAAATTCAGGATCTAGGCTAGTTTATAAGAAATAGTATCCACATTTCAATATCTATAAAGATGTGGTTTTGAAACCATTATTTTCTCTGTGAAATCACCCTTGTTTCCAGAGATAGCCCAATAAAAGCTGATTCGATTGTAAAACACGTCCAGTTTTATGAAACACGGCCTCAGTACTCACAAAGGCTCAGCAAACACTGTGATTGGCCAAATGAGGTTTTCAATAAGCTTGCTTTGCTCAAGATCTTTATAAGGTGTCTCTAGATTGAACTTTTAATGCCCCTTGAAGCCAGAAGCCAAGTCAAAATTTGCGCTCAAACTTACCTTCAAGACGTGCAGATTTCTGTGATTTCCTCTTTTCGAAATCTCCAAACTATCCTGCGGTGTCCCGCACCTGCCCGGCGTCGGCACTGACTCCTCACCTGGTGAGGCTGCTGGGGTGTCAGCAAGGCCTCAGGCCCGCGTCTCCAGGTCGCTTGGTGGCTCCACAGAAGGGCTCCGCCTTCAATCGTTCAAGCTGCCTGCTTCTTTTTGTTTTTTTTTTAAGTTTTTAAATTTATTTTTGAGAGACAGAGACAGCCTGAGCAGGGGAGGGTCCGAGATAGAGGGAGGTACAGAATCTGAAGCAGCTCCAGGCTCTGAGGTAGCTGTCAGCACAGAGCCCGATGCAGGGCTTGAACCCACGAACCGTGAGATCATGAAATGAGCCAAAGCTGGATGCTCAACTGACTGAGCCACCCAGGTACTCCTGTCTGCTTATTTCAGAGTCTTTGCAGGTCTGTCTCAAATCGGACATTCCAGTCAGTCTTGGTCAAATAACCAGTGTGTCCAATGGTGTCCTGTCACAAGGAGAACTGATTCTCAGTGAACTTGTGCAGAGAGGAGGGGAGGACCAGCCCTCAGACGTGTGGGAATGTGTCTGCTGCTGGACCAAGATGGCAGCTGCAGACATGGGGACTGAGGAGTTGAGGGGGACCCACCAGAAGCCCGGTGGCCAGGACCCAGCCAGCGTCAAGAAAGAGTCCCAGCTGGTCCTTCACGTGTGCGGAGTCACCCCGGCCGAGCTGCCATTGCCAGCTGTGCCACGTGTTGGGAATAGACCTTGGCAACAGAGTTGGGGAGGAGAGGAAGTGGTCATTCGCCCACACAGGCCCGAATGGTCCGATCTTATTTACCCTCAGACCTCAGACCATTCCGGGAAGAGAGCTTCGGCTGCACTGTGGGTGTACCTGGCAAAGGGCCGAAGGCGAGGAGAGGGAGGCAAGGAGCCCCTGAAGGGCGGGAGGGGAGGTCCCTCAGCCTGCGGGGCAGGGGCGGTCCCATAGACCCCCCTGGGGCTTGGGCTCCTCACCAAGGAGGACCCTCAGGGGGAGGTTGTCAGCTGCCCAGAGAATGCTGGAGTCAGTCCACCCTGGGAAACTCACAGTAAGTTCCTGGAAAGTCCCAGGAGAGGCCTGGGACTGCAGAGGGTCCCTGTGGAGGCCATCAAATGTGGGGTGACCTGATGAGGTGGAGGCCGAAGCTCAGGTGGTGAGAGAACCCCCCACCCCCCCACCCCCGAGGCCTTGCAGAGGACGTGGGAGTGTCCTGAATCCCTGCAGGGGAGCGGAGGGCAGGGCAGCAGAGGGGAGCCCAACTTTCAGGAGGGGCTGCTGGGGGGTGGGGGGGAGCATGGGGACCTTTAGAATGCTCCCCGTGTTGGACCTGTGCCCGGTTGTAAGTACCCAGGGGTCAGTTAGGGCCTGTGGCCATGTCCAGGCTGGTCCCTTAGGAGCCCGTGTCCCTTCAGCTGTGTGCTCACCACGCGTCCTTGCTTTGCTGTGCATCTTCCCATCGCTCACGCCTGTTGCCTGAAAGTGGCCCATACACTGGGATTTGTCCTCCTCTGCTAAAGTGACCTGTGGCTCTGTCCCCGTGAATCCCTCAGGGACTCTTCCTTCTGGTGCCCTTTTCCTTGACTTCTGGTCCCTGGTTAAATGTTTGAGAGGCCCCGCTGACTTCCTAGTTTCTTGTGGCCCCGAACTCGTCTTACACACGGGGTGTGCCAGGCTCCCGGGCCCTCGACTGTGTCCATGCCCACATCCACCTGATCCAGGGATAGGGTCGTGTGTGCCTCTGTCGGAAGAGAGGGGACTCCCCCAGGCTCTTTGACCTTGTTCCTTCCAGGACGAGAGCAGCACTGGAATCTGAGGGTCCCCACCATCCTGACACTCTGGCTCCGGGTCTTGGAGCTGACGAGGCATAGTCATCTCTGAGCAAGAGAAACGCGTGTCCTCTGATTTCTGTGTTGTCCGCGTGACTACTTCATGTTTAAATCTATACAGCAATGTCTGCTCAGATCTGCTCTGTCTCTTTATACATACTCCTAACTGGGCATAAATCTATGTCCGCTATTGTCACCACCCTGTGCTTCACCCGTCACTGTGTACACTGCAGGGGATCTCCCTGCATGTTGTCACTTTCTACTCACATGTGACCCAGGGGTCCTAGGAACGGAGGGCAGCTCCCTGCCTGTCCCCCTTCATCCTCCCACACCCATGGTAAGGACGGAGCTGTGCAGCAATCGAGTGTGTGGTATGTTTCAGGCCTCTCTGGTCTTTGAGGACGTGGCTGTGAAGTTCACCCCGGAAGAGTGGGCTTTGCTGGATCGAGGTCAGAGGAAGCTCTACAGAGATGTGATGCTGGAGACGTGCAGGCACCTGGCCGCCGTGGGTAAGGATGGCCCCTCCTTTCCCTGGTATTTTAAGGAGGATGAAGAAAATGTCAATAATTTCAAATCATATTCTACATATAGAATATCCTTAGAACTTCACCATATACTATAAGAACTAATAAGTTAAATTTAGAAAAATTGTAGAACACAAATTAATATTCTACAATTTGTTGCATTTCTATATTGACTTCCAGAATAACAGAGAAATTAAGAAAAGAAACCCATATTCAGTTAATTCAAAAACAATAGGATACTATGTTAAAAGTAACCCAGGAAATTGAAAGACCTGTACTCAGGTAGAAAACATTTAATGAAAGACATTGAAGATGATACAACAAAGGGAAAGCTCTATCATTGACATGGATTGTATGGATTGATTTTGTTGAAAATACCCATACTATGAAAAGCACTCAACATATTCAGTGTAATCCCTATTAATATACTGATACTATTTTTCCAAGAACTAGAGCAAGAAATTCTAAAATTTGTATGGAAGCAGAAAAGATTCCAAATAACAAAAGCAGTTTTGAGAAAACATACCAAAGATGAAGATAAAACAGTCCCAGAGTTCAAACTATACGAAACAAAACAGTACTGGCACAAAAACAGACATAGAGATCAAGTCTACAGAATAGAGTCTGGGAAGAAACCCATGCGTATAAGGTCAGATTATCTACAAAGAAGGAGCTAAGAATGTACAATGGGGAAGAGAGTGTCTCTTCAATAAATGGTGCTTGGAAGATGCGACAGCTACCTGCAAGGAGACGACACTGGACCAGCTTTGTACCCCTTACCTGAAAGCAAACTCAGTATAGATTAAATAACTAGGTGTAGGACTTGAACCCAAACATGTCTTAAGACAAAACAGAGGTGCTAATCTCATGGGCATCAGCCTTAGCATTATTTTTATGGAATCATCCCTTCAGATAAGGGAAAGAAAAAGAAAAAAATTGAAGGAGGATCATAACATATTTTCCCACAGAAAATACAGAGATGGCTACTTGACACATGAAAAGCTTCTCAGTATCAGTAATTCTCAGGGAAATGCAAGTCAAAATCACAGTGAGCTGACGCTTCACAGTAATGTGAATGGCTAGTATCAGAAATATAAGAAATACAAGGATTCTAGAGGCGGTAGAGAGAAGGAAACTGATGGTTGGTGGGATTTAAATGCGCGCAGTCAGCTTGGCAAACAGTATGGAATTTTCACAACCAAATGAAACACAACAGTGACAATTGGTCCATAATTGCACTTCTGGATAGTTGACCAAAGGAAAAACCCCAGTACGATAAGATATTTGCACCCCAAGTTCACAGTACTGTAACTCACTGTACTGAAAATAGGGAAGCAAAACAGACGTCCATCACCAGATGAATGGATAATGAAGATGTGGTGTCTCCATACAAGGACTGTCTCTCAGTAATACAAAAGGGACGGATTCTTGCCATTTGTGACATCATGGATTGACCTGGATGGTATTATACCAGGTATATAACTCAGACAAAAAGACAAAATATTTTACTCCTATGTGGAATCTCAATGACAAAATGAACAAACAACAGAAAATAGGAACAGACTTCAAAGTGTAGAGAACAAATTGGTGTTTGTGAGATTGGAAGTGGATTGGAGGGACAGGCGAAATAGATGGAGGGGTTTGAGAAGCACAGATTTGCATGCTTACTGAATACATAAGTCATGAGAAGGACAGGTGGAGCACAGGGAATGTGGTCAATGATTTTGTAGTTTTGAATAGTGACAGTAATTACACTTGTTATGGATAGCTTTTGTAATGCATGTGATCGTTGAATCCCTGTGTTGCACACCTGAAATGAACATATAGATCAGTATGCTTCTACCAAAAAATGAATGAATGAATGAATGATAAAAAGTCCCACAATTATTGGTCATCAGTGACCCTGATGACTAAAGATAGTCCCCATTTTCCAGATTGCTTGTTGTCCTTCAAACCCTTCCTCCTGCTGAGCTCTTCTCAAGGGCAGAGCAGCAACCACACCCACCATCTAATCTGGTGGCACTGGGACAGTGCAGGCAGGCTCCACCGAGGGTCTGTGTGCCTTCAGAACAGGCCAACAGTCAGGTGGACCACGGTCTGGAGAAGGCATTGGTGTTTGGACACATCCTTTAGAAACACGACTCCATCTTTGAGAAGGGTGATGTCTGCCATTCCCCTGGCCTCCCTGTTGGACTTTCCATTCATCGTCACCCATGTGGCCAGTCTTTCTGTCTTCCTATAGAGGTAGGGTGTGGATGTGTGTATTTTGTACTTGGCTTTTCTGATAATACTTATCTTCCCATTAATCTCCATCTATTTTGAAGTATTTCTCAATGAACAGGCTGCCATTTCCTACACCTTCTGTATTATTGCCAACATCCCAAGTTACCAGGGTCCTCAGAATTTTTTGGTCACATGACCATTCATCCTGATGAATTTCATTTACATTATAGGATCAGTATATGAATAGAAACAGACATATGGTCTGTTTTCTTACCCTACACATCGGGTCATTTCCAAGAAATTCAATTAGGCTACCAATTCTTGTAGTTTCTCCCAGTCAGGGTAAAATGAGTGGATCAAAGACTCAGCAGAATGCTTTGGAGAATGAGCCTCTGAGTGAAGAGAAAATACCATTGTTTACAAAAAATGATTCCTGTTCTGTGTTTGTAGAGAAACAGAAATTTCATAGCAGTGGAGATCTGACCCGAATGCAGAAAGGGATTTTGAGGTGAGTGACACTTGCAAGGGAGGATTGGGGGATGTTGGCAGGTTGTGAGATTAAGATGAAATTAAGTAACAGCAGTAAACCTAGCTCAACAATTGTGTAGTCGGAAGTTTCACAAGATAAAGTTTTTATAAATGCATTCTAGGTATTGATTATCAAAAAAACCATTCTGTTGGAAAAAATAGTCAGGGTAAACTATATGTAAGAAACCCAGAATGTTATGACTCTATTTGAGTTGTCAGCCAGAGAGTATGGATGGAGCAAGCATGCCTTTTAGGCTTGTGCCAATTTGTAAGCATGCACACAGTGCCACAAACATTCCCATTTATTGACAGTGGACATTATGTAGTCCAATAATGATTAACAAACACCAATAGATCATTAAGAAAGAGATCGCCTATAACCATTATTCCCTAACCCTGTGCCTTCCTATTTCGAACAGAAGTCCTTTGGTCGAGGGTGTCTGCGAACATATTAAAGGTGATAAACGTGGAGAAACTCTGAACCCGGTTACAAGTCTTACTGTGCGTGAGGGGTGTCCTACTGGAGGCAAATCCTGTCACTGCGGTAAGTGTGGAGAAGCCTTTGCAGACGGTTCCTTCCTCGAGAATCTGCGAAGATCTCCCCCAGGACTCAAACCGTGTCCTGGTGAGCAGTGTGGGCTGGCCTGCAGCTCCGTCCCGAGCCTCAGCCCTCACGTTGACCCAAAACTTGTAGAGAAACCCTTTGAAGGTCAAGACGCCGGGAGAGCATCTGAGACATATGCTAAGAATCTCAGAGGTAAAACATCTATAGAGTGCCAGAAATGTGGAAAAGCTTTCACTTGCACGGCTTCCTTTAAACGTCATGTTCAAGGTCACTGTGGACAGAGAGTCCATGGGTGTGACGTGTGTGGGAAAACCTTCTTGTATCACTGCTACCTTATACGACATGTGAGAATTCATACTGGGGCGCGACCCTATGAATGTCAGGAGTGTGGGCGAGCCTTCGGGTATAAGTCAAGCCTACAAAACCATGTGAGGACCCACACTCGGGAGAAACCCTATAAATATCAGCCAGGTGGGAAAGCCTTCCCTGGTCAGTACTCCTTTCTAGCACCTGTGAGACGCCACACAGGAGATAGAACCTTTGAATGTAAGGAGTGTGGAAAAACTTTCAAGAAACGGCTACATTTTGAATGTCACATGACCACACACAATGTAGTGAAACCCTATGAATGTCAGGAGTGTAGGAGATCATTCAGGCATTCATCAGACCTGCGAGTTCACATGAGGACACACACCGGGGAGAGACCCTATGAATGTAAGGGATGTGGGAAATCCTTCCGGAAGTATCATCATATTAAACGTCACATGGTCATTCACAGTCTAGTGAAACCCTATGAATGTAAGCAGTGTGACAGGGGCTTTGGGGATCAAACACACCTCAGAATCCATATGAGGACACACACCGGGGAAAGACCCTATGAATGTCAGCAATGTGGGAAAGCCTTCAGATATCAATGGAATCTGCGAGGACATCTGACGACACACACCAGGGAAAGACCCTATGAATGTCAGGACTGTGGGAAAGCCTTCAGGTATAAGTCATGCCTGCGAGAACATGTGACGACGCACACAGGGGAGAAACCCCATAAATGTCAGGAGTGTGGGGAGGCCTTCAGGTATAAGTCATGCCTGCGAGAACATGTGAGGAAGCACACGGGGGAGCGACCCAACAAATGTCAGCACTGTGGGAAAGCCTTCATTCGTCACTACACCCTCGTGCTACATACTGCAAGGAGGCACTCAGGGGACGGACACTTGGAATGTAAGGAGTGTGGGGAAACTTTCAGGAAGCATCGGCCTTTTGAACGTCACATGGCCACACACAGCGTAGTGAAACCCTATGAATGCGAGGCGTGTGGCAAAGCCTTCAGGTATCACAGAGACCTGCGTATACATAGAGAGAACCACACTGAGGAAAAGCCCTCTAAATGTCAGCACTGTGGGAAAGTCTTCAGATCTCCTTCAAACCTGGGCGCGCATATGAGGACACACGCCGTGAAGAAACTGTTGAAGTGTATGGAGTGCGGGAAAGCTTTCAGTCAGCTGCAAAATTTAAAAAGTCATTTGAAAACGCACAGCACAGTTAAACCCTATGAATGTAAGAGGTGTGGGAAGGCGTACAAGGTCTCCTCGTCTCTTCGAGTGCACATGAAGAAACACCCAGGGGAGAGACCTTGACACGTCACCGCTCCCTGCGAGAGCCCGGGAGGCTGCACAGTGTCGGGAAGCCTTTGTTCGGAAGGACTCTGGTGAGACCGTCCAGTGTCCCAGTGCCCTGCCAGTACGTGCGACGGCCCTCCGTGGGCAGAACCTCGTGAATGGCTTCTCTGTGTGAAAACCTTCCCTTGTCCCTCTTCTCTTCGAGGACACACGTGTGAGCACAGTGATGTGAAGCATTATGAACTTAGGCACCATGGGAAAGCCTTCAGGTATCCCAGGAATCTGTGAGCACGGACACCGTGTGGGAAAGCACTTATTCTCCCTTTAAGTCTTTCTGAAAATGCGAGCCAGTGCAATGGAGAGGATCCTGCATGGACACAATTTTGGGAATATTTCAGGTATAAATCTTCATGTATTTTGTTAATAAGATTTCAGGCAGGAGAGAAATCTTTTCATTGTTATGAATATGGTTTTGAGTTTTCTGGTGCCTCTTCTGTAATGGGGTTCCCAAGTGTATAAATTGCTAGTTTGTGCCACTGATATGAACACTGATGATTTTAAATATCCTTTTTTGTCCTCTATATCTCTATGATCTAAATGTTATTTCAGACTTGAGGTAGTCACATGGTTATGTACAACGTGTTTCTTTTCCATTACAATATCTTTAGGACCCAGAGGTGATGAGAATGTGTCTATTGTTGGTGTGTATATACAACCTTGAATACTTTTACAAGAAAAAAAAATAACTGAATTTTACACTCCAAAATGTTCCTGTTACATCATAATGAAATGAGACATGTATTGTTGAAAGTCATTTTCTGTTTTCTGTTGTGATACTGGAATATTATGATTTTATGTCTCCTTTTCTGTCTTTATTATTGCGTGATAAATTTTCACATCAATTCTTTTTCTTCAATTCTTAAAAAAATTTCGAAAATACTTATTTTTGGGAGAGAGAGCACACACAAGTGGCTAAGGGGCAGAGAGAGGGAGACACAGAGGCAAACTCCAGGTTCTGAGCTGTCATTGCAGAGCCCAATACACGCCTGAACCCATGAACTGTATGTAAGTTCATGACCTGAGCTGAAAAAGACAATGAATGGACTGAGCCACCCAGGCACCCATTTTTCTTCAGTTTTTACAGTTGATACTGGTTTACCATTTCTGGGACTAATTAGTGTCTTTCATTGATTTTCTTCTAAATTATGACCTAGAAGAGCATCCCTTTGAACCATAACTCAGGCTAACTTGTTTGTTTCCATGAGCAGTGATTGTGGTGGAAATACCAGTGGGGTGCTTTGCTCTGGCCCCCAGGAGGTAACATCTGGAAAGAGTAGTACCCTTAATATCAGCCAGATCTGTTGACCAAAATGTGCCATCTGATAAATTCTAGACTTAAAAGCCTCTTCATCCTTATGAAAGGTAAAAACACTTAATTGTGTCTATAATATTGCACAGTACTGAGGCACCCCAAAGGTATTCCAACTATGGGATGAAATGTTTTTGTTTTTACCTTTCACTAAGGTATTTGAGCACGTAATGGTGTGTAACTCATTCTACTGGGCTGTACATCAAAGGGAAAAGTATTGTTGCCTTGGTACCTTATTTTAAAGGATTTGTAGGGCACTTGGATGACTAGGTGAATAGAATGTGGTATTATTGGTCTTGGATTGTAGGTTTGAACCCCACGTGCATAGAGATAATGTAAGTAAATAATAAAATGGAATCTTACTTTTTAAAAAGATGTGCAAAAGCACACCCAACGTAATATGATCCTCTCTGACTACAGGTGTGGTCCTGGTGGTCTTTGGCTGGAGGTCACTGATAAAGTTATTATCTTAGACTTATTAATGTACTACACTCAATGACAAAAGTCTTGAGTGTGGAAGAGTTTTTTAAATGGAACTGAATGTAAACAACCATAAAATCATGTACCTGGTATAATGACCAAGAATGTAATAGACTTTCAACTAAGAATTGTTACATGAGAAATAACAAGGTAGATTTAACAACCCATAAGTGGAATTGGATGTTTTGATAAACTCTATCTTGAGCAATGAAAAGTAAAAAGAATTAAATCGTTAGTATACAGGTGGTTTTTTAACAAGGAGGGTTTTCTAGGAAACATGTATACAACCTTGAGTTTGAGTAAACAAATGCACACCATTTTTAATCACAATATAAAAAGTGAACACTTACTGAATTCTTGGCTTCAAATCCAAGTAAGAGAAATCTCCCACATCTCGCCTGAGATATGAGGAAGGTGCTCATGTCTCACACGGAAGGATAGAACAGTTTAGATACTCAACAGTCCAGTAGAGGGTCAGAGTTCCTTGTGGTGTTTAGCTGCACTGTTATATCTGTTGTCCTGGAATCAAGATGCCTGGTCTTCTACAATTACTGAGAGAATGGGTGCTTGCTGTACAAATGATGTCATATACAAATACGGTAGGAAGAGGGGAGTCAAAGCACCAGAGAAATTCAATAAGCATGACAGTTTAAATCAATGGCTTGGGGAACACAGTGTGGCTGGGTGGAAAACCCAGTGCTGTGTATTTCTGACCATGATCCATGATTGTGGGGTCATGGAGACAGGAGTGGAAGGCAGGGCCGCCAAGGAAGTCGAAGGGGAAGAGGTGAGTGATGGGTTGGTACATGCTTGACTGACAGGCTGCTAGTTAGAACTGTGGGCTGCAAGCTTGTTGCCAGGGAAGCCCCTGTGCGTTTGTCCGTCTCTGTGGTGACCCCAACACTAGACTGGGGCATCTTCACCGCTGCTGTCAATACTCAGACCATCGGTGAGGTGGCACCTCGACTCACGAATAAGGGGATTGTGGGAAAAGTGGCTGTTGGCCTTACCGACAAGGAAATAATTCAGCAGAACCGTAATTATCTACATGCAGATTTCATTGACCTTTCACAGCAGCACGGAAGAGTGGAGAACAGTGAAAGGATGAAAGGAAATGGTATATGGCAGTTATGTATTTCTTAAATATAAATATACATATAGTCTGAAATATCTATATTTTATTTTTTCTTTAAAATTATTTTTCTATGTTTTATTTATTTTTGAGAGAGAGCATGAGGAGGGGAGGATCAGAGAGAGAGGGAGACACAGAATCTAAAGACAGGCTTCAGGCTCTGAGCTAGCTGTCAGCACAGACCCTGATGTGGGGCTCGAACCCACGAACTGTGAGATCATGACCTGAGCTGATGTTGGACGCTTAACCTACTGAGCCACCCAGGCCCCCCAATATCTGTAGATTTTAGAAAGATAGCTGTATATGTGGTCGGAAGGACTAGGAAAACAAAACCGGGTAACAATTTCAGGTAACACTGGAAGTTGATACCTAAATTCGTGACACAGTATATATATTACAAACAGACACAAACTCTGGGTTCAATATCACACCCCCATAATTCACGTCCACATGGAGCCTCAGAATACAGTCTTATCTAGAAATCAGGTGTTTGTGCATGCAATGAAGATGGGGCCATACTGGATTAAGGTAGGTCTTGACCCAATGATGCGTGTCCTTATGCAACTGGAAATTTGAACACAGAGGCCTGCACTGAAGACAGGGCTTGACCCTGTGAGACAGGAGTAGGAATTGGCATGATGTATCTACCCACCAAGTAATACAAAGAGTTGTGGGCAACCCCCAGAAGCTGGGAGGGAGGCCTGGACAGATTGTCCTTCAGAACTTCCAGAAGGAATCAACCTTGCAAACAACTTGATCTCAGGCTTGCATCAGCCTCGCTTGTGACACCACAAATGTCTGTCCTCTCAGCCTCCTAGTGTGTGGCACTGTGTTACTGCAGCCCCAGGAGAGGAATGCATGGTGAATGAGGGAGGCGACCTTGGATATCCTATGGACAGCTGGAAGCCACTGTGCACACAGCAGAGTGAGAGGGGAGGATGGAGTGGGTCACATGTGCTGGTCATCCAAGAAGACTCACTTAGGTGGTGGTTGGTGTGGACCTTCATGATGAGCTGTTTGGGCAACTTCACAGGATCTGTTACCATGACAACAGACAGCAGGATGGTCATGTCAGACAAGGTGATGGGTCACACTGGGTTGGTAGCAGTGGCAATGATGTGGAATTTGGAGTATGGATAGAATTTGAACTTGAAGCTATCAGCATTCCTTGGCTTAGAGGTGGGCTGAGAGAGCCCAAAGAGATACCATTGTTTTGTTCAGGAGAAATTGGCCTGATGGTGATGCACTTGCCGAGATGTGGGTCCTCACACATGGACAAGGTCTTGGTGCAGCAGGGGTCTATTTAGATGGAGATGAAAGAGTTCAAATGAAAGGAGAGGACAATCTCTTTAATATGTTAATCTATTAAAAGTAATAAAATAAAACATTGAAAAATGTTAATAATCTTTTATAATTCAAAACAAATTTGCATAGAAAGTTATTGGGATCTTTGGTTTCATGTGGATAAACTTGGGGACACTGAAGTAGTTGCAAGTAGTTGAATCAAGCCAGGAAAATGTTTGAGCCCTACAAAGGTGACATAGCTCAATTCAAATGAATGAAGTGTCAAGTACAGAAGTCCAGGCATTTTGGGGTGGCTGAGTGGGTGGGTCAGTTACACATTTAGTTCAGGTCATGATCTCACATCCATGGTATCGAGCCCTGCATTGGCCTCCACAATGACAGCATGGAGCCTGCTTGGAATTCTCTCCCTTCCTCCCTCTCATTTTGACCCACCCCTGCCGCTTCTCTCTCTCTGTCTCTCAAAATAAATAAAGATTAAAAAAAAAAAAGTCTAAGCTTTTAAAGAAAGGAGATTTGGTTTTAAATGGTACAAACCTTTTAATTCTGTTTACATGCAGTATGAAACAGGAAAAGTTGTGCACACAGATGATGAAAGTAAGGAACCCTAAGGAGATGAAGTGTTCAATGCTGAGTAATTGGACCATATGGGAGGCAGGGTGCGTTTTTGGTCAGAACATCAACTCAAGTAGGATGTGAGATGTGGTGGCCACCTTTCTTGTTCATGTTATGGTGTCATGAATTTTCACTGTTTAATATTTACGTTAGGTTTACATCTAATGCATTTTTTGTTCATGTATAATTTCCAGTAGAATGCTTGAAATCAATGACCATAACTCATCCAGTGCCACTTTTTTTAAAACACGTTTTTATTTATTTTTGAGAGAGAGTGTGAGCAGGGGAGGGACAGAGAGTAAGAAGGAGACATAAAATCTGAAGCAGGCTCCAGGCTCTGAGCTGTCAGTACAGAGCCTGACGCAGGGCTCGCATTCATGAACCATGAGATCATGACCTAAGTTGAAGTTGGACACTTAACTGACTGAGCCACCGAGGTGGCCCTAGTGCCACATTTTATTAAAACTTATGTAAAATTATGTCAGTAGTCAGAGAAAAAGCATTTTATAGTATTCAGTATTCACACATGACACATTTGTAGTCATTTAGGAATACATAAGAACTTTCAGATTATTCTGAAGGACATCTTCAAACATGGTTTATGAAGGAATATGTGTGTATGTGTTAGAAGTCACTTGTTGTGTAGACTTGTATACACATCACGAATTCCCAGGATTCCATTGCCCTTGAGCAGCATCTTGGATCTTCTGACCAGCCCCAGGACAGATGGGTGTAGGAATTACAGTAAAAAAGGAGTGTGTCCTGTTTCATAGCCAAAGCCACTATGTATGTAGAACATCACACGCATGTCAGTGTAACCAGTGAAAAAATAATTAAAAGGTATTCAGGATGACCTTACATTTCCACTTCCAAACAATATGAAAAGCATAGTAAGTTTCAAAAGGATAATCAGTACAAAAGGCAAAATGAAGATAGTATTCAAGTATCAAAGTAAGTCTTATGAAGAGGAGAGAGAAAACCTCATGTAAAAATCATACAAGTATTATTCATTGATGTCAAGAGACCAAAACAAATGCAATACTGGAGCATGTTCTAAGGAATGAGAAGCAACATTTCCACCATATCAATAACTGAAGAAAGAGCTGAATCCTTATAATTCCATCACTACTGTAACCAGGTTTTTCTACGCACTTCACAAGCGCACTTCACTTTGAAGATTTATAAATTGGAACAAATGTTCAATAATAGCCATCCTTTTCTATACAATCAGGTGGAAGGACTTAGCCTAGAATGAGCAATCATCAGTACCCTGTATGTTGGAAGCATAATGATGAAGATACGGAATTATAGAAGTATCTTCAAATGGGACTCTAAGGTCATCACATAAACCAGAAACTCTGTTACCTTAAACTCTATGGCCTTTCACTTTAAACAGCTGTTTAGGGACATGTATGATATCAGAAGCATCTCAGTTCCAGGCGTTGGAAACACTCTGCTGAGTATACCCAGCCCTGACTTGAAGACTTCAAGCTATATTACAAAGCTGTAGACATCAAGACAGTGTGGTACAGGCACAAAAACAGGTACATAGGTCAATGGAAGAGAATCGAAAACCCAGAAAAGGACCCCCCACTGTATCGTTAACTAATCTTTGATGAGGCAGGAAAGAATGTTCAATGGAAAAAACCAGTCTCCTCAACAAATGGTGTTGTATGTTGACCAACATGCAAAAGAATGGAAATGGATCACTTTCTAATACCAGACACAAAAGCAAATTCAAAATGGATGAAAGACCTAAATGTGAGATCAGAAACCATAGAAATCCTGGGGGAGAAAAGCGGTAGCAACCTCTTTGACCTTGGCTGTAGCAACTTACTAGTCATAAAGCTAGAGGGAAGGGAAACAAAATCAAATATGAACTATTGGGACTTCATCAAGATGAAAAGCTACTGCACAATGAAGGAAACAAACAACTGAAAGACAACTTGGGGAATGGGAGAGGTTATTTGCAAACAACATATCTGATAATGGGTTAGTATCCAAAATCTATAAGAACTTAGCTAACTCAGCACCAAACCCCCCAATAATCCACTTAAGAAATGGACTGAAGCCATGAACAGACATTTTTCCAAAGAAGACGCACAGATAGCTATCAGACACATGAAGAGATGCACAACATCACTCATCATGAGGCAAATACAAATCAAAACCTCTAGGAGAGTGCTGCCTGAATTGCAAAGTTGGTTAAGCATCTGAATTCAGCTCTGGTCATGATCTCACAGTTCCTGATTTCAAGTCCCCCAAGGCGAGCTATGGGCTAACAGCTCAGAGCTCAGAGCCTGGAATCTGCTTTGGATTTTGTGTGTGTCTCTCTCTGCCCCTCTCCCAGTTGCACGCTCTCTCTCTCTTTCTCTCTCTCAAAAATAATAATCTTTAAAATAATTTAAAAAACCACAATGAGATACCATCTCATACCCATCAGAATGGCTAAAATTAACAACACAAGAAACAACAAGTGTTGGCAAGGATGCAGAGAAAGGGGAGCCCTCCTGCACTATTGCAAATGCAAATTGATGCAGCCACTCTGGAAAACAGTATGGAGGTTCCTCAATAAATTAAAAATAAGCCTACCCTTTGATCCAGAAATTGTACTATTAGGTATTTACACAAAGGATTCAAAAGTACAGATTCAAAGAAGTACATGCACCCCAAGGTTTATAGCAGCATTATCAAAAGTAGCCAAGCTATGTAGAAAGAGCAAGTGAGAACTAACTGATGAATGTATTAAGAAGATGTGGTATAGGGCCACCTGTGTGGCTCAGTTGCTTAAGTGTCTGACTCTTGGTTTTGGCTCAGGTCATGAGCTCATGGTTCATGAGGTCGAGCCCTTCTTGGGATTCTCTGTCTTCCTCTCTCTGCCCCTCCCCTGTTTGCTCTTGCTCTTGCTCTCTCTCTCTCTCTCTCAAAAAAAAAAAAAAAGATGTGGTATATATACAATGGAATATAACTCAGTCATCAAAACGAAGGAAATCTTGCCATTTGTAGTGACATGGATGGAGCTAGAGTGTATTATACTAAGCAAAAGAGTCTGAGGACGACAAATACCATATGATTTCACTCACGTGGTTTTTAATAAATCAGATGAGTATATGGGAAGGAAGGTGGGAAGGAGAAAGGAGAGAGGGAAACAAACCATAAGAGATGTTTCACTCTGAAGAACAAACCGAGGTTGATGGAGGGAGGTGGGTGGTGAACAGGCTAATGGGTGATGGTTCTTAAGGAAGGCGCTTGTGATGAGCACTGGGTGTTGTATGTAAGTGAGGAATCACTGCATTATACTCCTGAAACTAATATCGCACTAACCGGAATTTAAATTAAAAAATTTAAATGAAATAGTCTTTTGTAAAGAGGCAAACTTAAGACTTTTGAAAATATTTGTAAGTCTATAGAGGTACCCATTAAAATGCATATCAAAGTCAGTGTTTTAGAATTATGAATTCCGGGGCGCAAAGGTGGCTTAGTCGGTTAAGCGTCTGGCTTCAGCTCAGGTCATGCATGATCTCACGGTTCCTGGGTTCGATCCCCGCATCGGGCTCTGTGCTGACAGCTCAGAGCCTGGAGCCTGCTTCAGATTCTGTGTCTCCCTCTCTCTCTCTGACCCTCCCCTGCTCGTGCTATCTCTCTTTGTCTCTCAAAAATTAATTTTACAAAACAAAAATTTAAAAGAAAGAATTATGAATTCCTAATTTAATTATTAAGAAAATAATTTTGGGGAGATTGGAAGTTCCCCATAAAAGCCATTGTGGTTATAAATTACATTTGGCTCTGTTGGTTCATTTTGTTAGAAATGCACATTAGGAGAGACCTTGATTTCCAAACCTAAAACTGTCCAGGGTCTCAGCTGGGGGTCCTTGCACAGCACTTTGATGACTGAAATCCATTTCTTGGTTTCTTACTCTAGACAAAAATTTCTAAACATAGGTTTCTACAGGAGGGGCCTCTTGACAAGAAACCAGACTGAAGACAAGTACATTTCCATCAGGCACAGTTCCCGGGGGAACAGTCCAGTTCTGAAAAGTAACTGGAATAAAAGCCAGATGAGTTCTCTCAAAAAGGACAAACCCGTAAAACAGATCTGAAATGACCCTGGACAGAGTAGTCACTGAGACCGGCTGTGATCCCAGGACAAAAGTTACACTCCATTCCAGGTTGTGAAAAAGCAGTGAGCACAGTGGGCTCTGTGGGCCCTGCACCTGTTTGCTCGCCAGCCTGGAGGGGTTGGGGTCTTCTCTGGGTCCACTCGTGATCCCCCAGTAATGTTAGCCTTAAAAAAAAACCCGTTTTATTACCATCCTAGTGGGTGTCAACGGGTATCTGCTTGTAGTTTGATGAGCGTTTCCCTGATGACTCTCTAGCATCTTTTAATGACCCTCTTGACCATTTGCATATCTTCTCTATATAAGCGTCTGCGGAAATGTCAGGTGTGGACTTTCCCTAGCTGTCCTTGATCAGGATGAGGCCTTCCGTTCTGTTCCTAATTGGCTGAGTATATTTGTCAAGAAGGTGTGGTAGGTTTAGTCAGATGCCTTTTCTGTGTCTGGTGAAGCGATCGTGGGTTTTTGTTTCTATTCTGTTCATAAGGCTGATGACTGCTGTTTTGCGTGCTGAACCACCATTTTGTTCCCAGAGAAACCCCACTCAGTCAAGTTGTAGAATCGGTTTTGGTATCAGGATAATCTGGCCTCACAGAGTAGGTTGGAAGTGTCTCTCTACACAGTTGAATTTTGGATATAGATCCCTGCTGTTTGGTGACATTGAGCTCATTTCATGTGCTCTTTGGCCATTTATGTATCTTTCTTGGGAAAATACACTCACATTCTTGGTCCAGTATTTAGTTGTCCTATTTGTCCTTATGTCTTTTTTTTTTATTGTTGTTATATGAATTCTTAAAAACCTGTTTAGATCACAATCCTCATATCAGCTGTGTGACTGGCAAACCCACACTTCATCCCCAGACGAAGGGATGCTGCCTTCATTGTAGCTGATGTCGCTGGGATTCTGTGTCCTTGGATTTTGGGGGCATGTCTAAGCAGTTGATAGTAATTTTATCATAATCATTTGCTCTTTATTTCAATGACGTGATGCCCTGTCATGTTGCTCCAAAGATATTCTATGTGGGGTTCTGATGTTTCAGGGACCCAGAAGTGTTGGTTGGGAAAGAATTCACCCAAGGCAGAGCAAAGGAGTTAGAGATTTACTGAATGTACCACAAGGGAGCCGAGGGCCATGAGGCAGTGGTTGGGGGCTACAGTTATAGGGTGGAAGGGGGGATTATGGGAACATGTAGAAACTTTTTTTTTTGTGGTAACTGTGCATGGTTGTAAGTAGCCCATTGGGGAGCTGGGCCACTTGGAGGTGGGTCACGTCATGAGCCTGTTTTCCATCCATCCGTGTGGTCACTGTGGGCCCTTCGGCCTAACTCAGGTTTACATTGGTGAAGCCTGTTGTCTAAAAGTGACCCTGACATCCCCCTGACAGGTGGACAGTGACAACTCTTTGGTGTTAGGGCGGAGGTGTCAATTTTTGTAGATTCTTCCTGCTGAATGAAGGAGTAGGGATGTCTCTGGTGGGTCAGCATTCAGAAGGAAGAGAAGTCTGAATAAAAGTTGACCAAATCTTCTTCCAGTCCAGGTGTTTAACCAGTTATTAAAGAAGAGGGAGGGATCCTTTCAAGCACCAACATGAGTATTCGTATCTGTTAGTACTCCTGATCCATTACTGGGGAAATCTGAAACATACACAGCACTCTGTTTATTTTTTTTAATAGTTTATTGTCAAATTGGTTTCCATACAACAGCTAGTGCTCTTCCCCACAAGTGCCCTCCTCCATCATCACCACCTCTTTGCCCTCCTCCCCCTTCCCCTTCAACCCTCAGTTCATTTTCAGTATTCAATAGTCTCTCAAGTTTTACATCCCTCTCTCTCCCCAATTCTCTTTCCCTCTTCCCCTCCCCCTGGTCCTCCATTAGGTTTCTCCTGTTCTTCTATTAGACCTATGAGTGCAAACATATGGTATCTGCCCTTCTCCGCCTGACTTATTTTGCTTAGCATGACACCCTCCAGGTCCATCCACTTTCCTACAAATGGCCAGATTTCATTCTTTCTCATTGCCATGTAGTACTCCATTGTGTATATAAACCACATCTTCTTGATCCACTCATCAGGTGATGGGCATTTAGGCTCCTTCCATGATGTGGCTGTTGTTGACAGTGCTGCTAGGAACATTGCGGTACATGTGCTCCTATGCATCAGCACTTCTATATCCTTGGATAAATCCCTAGCAGGGCTATTGCTGGGTCATAATGGAGTTCTGTGGGTAGTTTTTTGAGGAACCTCCACACTGTTTTCCAGAGCGGCTGCACCAGTTTACATTCCCACCAGCAGTGCAGGAGGGTGCCCGTCTCTCCACACCCTCACCAGCATCTATAGTCTCTTGATTTGTTCATTTTAGCCACTCTGACTGGCGTGAGGTGGAATCTCAGTGTGGTTTTGATTTGTGTTTCCCTGATGCTGAGTGATGTTGAGCATCATTTCATGTGCCTGTAGGCCATTTGGATGTCCTCTTTGGAGAAGTGTCTGTTCATGTCTTCTGCCCATTTCTTCACTGGGTTATTTGTTTTTTGGGTGTGGAGTTTGGTGAGTTACTTGTAGGTTTTGGATACTAGCCCTTTATCTGATATGTCATTTGCAACTATCTTTTCTCATTCTGTTGGTTGCCTATTGCTTTTCTTGATT
>NC_043711.1:1875623-1887136 GCF_006229205.1 Suricata suricatta | reverse complement strand
ATCTTGATGAGGTCCCAATAGTTCATTTTTGCTTTCATTTCCCTTGCCTTTGGGGATGTGTCAAGTAGGAAATTGCTGCAGTTGAGGTCAAGGAGGTTGCTTCCTACTTTCTCCTTAAGGGTTTTGATGGTTTCCTGTCTCACATTCAGGTCCTTCAGCCATTTTGAGCTTATTTTTGTGTATGGTGTAAGAAAGTGGTCTAGTTTCATTCTTCTGCATGTTGCTGTCCAGTTCTCCCAGCACCACCTGCTAAAGAGGCAGTCTTTTTCCCATCGGATACGCTTTCCTGCTTTGTCAAAAATTAGTTGGCCGTACATTTGTGGGCCCAGTTCTGGGTTCTCTATCCTATTCCATTGGTCTATGTGTCTGTTTTTGTGCCAATACCATACTGTCTTGATGATGACAGCTTTGTAGTCGAGGCTAAATTCTGGGATTGTGATGCCTCCCGTTTTTGTTTTCTTCTTCAATATTACTTTGGCTATTCGGGGTCATTTGTGGTTCCATATGCATTTTAGGATAGTTTGTTTTAGCTTTGAGAAGAATGTTGGTGCAATTTTGATGGGGATTGCACTGAATGTGTAGATGGCTTTGGGTCATGGCACTCTGTTTTAATGAAAGCATAGGTTCCTCCTTGAGCTGCAGCAGGGTCTCAAGGGCCATTTGGTACTGGAGGGTCATCTCAATTTGTGGGTGACATTGTGTTGGCCATTTGGGGCACCTGGGTGATTTTGCTTTCATGAGACTCAGCTCCTTGTCAGGCTCCATGCTGGGCTTGGAGCCTGCTTGGGATTTTTTCACTCCCTTTGCCCCTCTCCTGTGTGGGTTCAATCAACCAATCAGTCAAGCACTACTATTCTATCGGATCCTATAATATACTACACAGAGATGACTGTTGCATGCCTGGCTAAAGCCTATATTTTTAATTTTTAATTGGCAGTGGCGCTCCTAGGAGAAGTATGGCTCTGGGATAAGACCATTAAGAAGCCTTCTTTGCCTGATGTCTAGCTTTAATGATACTCTAATTATGAGGGATTGCTGGCAAGTGGGAAATGACTTATCCTGAGAGATAAGGACATTCCCAAGTGCATTATCCAGTAAAATATAAAGAATGTGGGGACACCCATTATTTCCACAAGTCCATAGATAATTCCATGGAATGGAGCATGCTCTAGCTTCTACAGAGTGATTTTGAGACCCTAGTCACACAGAATTTGCAAGGTGCTAGTTGAGTTATATGATTGTGGGGAAGTCCTTCCTATTTTCCAGCTTTTCAAATAATCCTGTGTCCGTGGGGTTCTGTTACTATCCCACAGAGTAACAGCCATGGAGATTGTCTATACATGAGCTGTACGGCAGTTTCTCAGAAGCTGGCCTCAAGTTGTCCAGAATCAGTTTTCAGGACTTTAGGAAAAAGGGAAGTGTGGGGTTTTAATGACTGTAAATCAAGAGAATGGAATGTTAAAATTTTTTTAATGGTTTTTATTTATTTTTGAGAGATAGATACAGTGTGAGCAGGGGAGGGTCAGAGAGAGAGGGAGACACAGAATCTGAAGCAGCTCCAGGCTCTGAGCTGTCAGCATAGAGCCTGACATGGGGCACGAACCCACAAACCGTGAGATCATGACCTGAGCCAAAGCCGGACGCTTAACCGACTGAGCCACTCAGGCGCCCCAAGAATGGAATATTGGAAACCATAGTTTGGAGAGCTGTAGCCAGATATTTGAGGAAACCAGAATTCAGGATCTAGTCTAGTTTATAAGAAATAGTATTAAAATCTAATATCTACAAAGCTATGTTATTGAAACATTTTTTTTCTCTCTGAATTCACTCTTATTTTAAGAGATAGCCAAATCAAGATGAATTTATTTGAAAAGTAAGTCCAGTTTTTACAGACTTGGCCCAATTTTTATATAAACTCAGCAAGACTAGTCATTGGCCATATCAATTTTTATAAAAACTTTCTTTACTAGAGCGTTTTATAAGGAATCTCTAGGTTGAACTTCTAATAGCCTCTCAAGGCCAGAAGGCAAGCCAAATTCCAGTCTGCAGACTCGTCTACAATACCTGCACATTTGGGTGAATACTTCTCAAGGTCCCCCAATATCCTGGGTCTTCCTGCACCTACCAGAAAGTGGTACTTTTTACTCACCAGCTAAGGCAGCTTGTAACTCTGTCAGAAAGACATCAGGCCAACATTTCTTTTATTTTTTTTAATGTTTATTTTTGAGATAGAGACAAAGGGTAAGCAGGGGAGGGGCAGAGAGAGAGGGAGACACAGATTATGAAGCAGGTTCCAGGGTCTGACTCTCAGCACAGAGCCTGGTGTGGGGCTCGAATCTAAGAGTGGTGAGATCATGACCTGACTGAAGTTGCATGCTTAAGCAGCAGAGCCATCGAGGCATCCCATGCAGGCCAACATTTCTAAGGGGAATTGTTGAATCCACAATGTTAAACTTAATTCCTTAAAGCTGTCTTTATTCTTATCTAAATCCATTCAGGTCTCTCTCAAGTATGCAACTCCAGTCAAAGCGCTGGTGGAATAATCAATGTGTCCAACAGTTCCCTGTCACAAGGAGAACAGATTCTCAATGAACTTGTGCCAATAATGATAATTGTCATCAAGAAAGAATACAGTTTCTGAATTTCAGAGGGTTCAAGTAGAGAGAGAAGTTTCTATTTGTTCACAAGGGAACATTTTCAACTGTGTTATAAAAAAAATACACTCATCTTTAATTAATTTGGTGCTATAATTTTTTTTCCCCTTTGCAGCTTTCCCATTAGTTCTGGAAATTTTTATTCAGCTCAGTTTTACAAGCTTAAAGATATCAAATACCTGTATTTTTCAAAACAACAACAACAAAAGACTCCTTCTCATGAACCTTGTTTAAGACCACACTCATACTGCAAGAGTATCAGAACAATAAGTAAGAATGACAAAATAAAACACAGAAATGGCCATGGCTAGCGACCTTAGATGAGACTTCAATATAACGCAGCTGACAAGGAAATGTGGTTATTTCTGTGACACCTGGGACTTTAATAAATAGAATGTCAAGCGAAGACATTATTCCATGACTTACTAAAACTGTACAGGTTTTATGAAATCTCTAAAACAGTCATGGCATTTACCCAAGCAACACCACCTGTGACTTCTTGTCGGTCTGACAGTGCTCTCCATGCCACTCCGCATACCAAACACACAACACTAATTAGTGAAAAAGCCTTCCTTTGCGATTAAAATCTTGGGTAAGTTCGTTAGAACCCTCAGAACATTCTAAAGCACATGTCCAAATAAGATTATACATCATTGCAAGTTCTGAGAGATTTTACCTTCAAGTAAGCAACAATCTGATAAAGACAAAACAGAGATTTTGGCTTTCTGGAGAGACAAGGAAAGGAAGAAGACCATTGTCTATATTGTCTTATCAAGAGCAGACTAACAATCCAAGGAAACTTTGTCCTTTTTACCAGGGAGTAAAGTGGAATTTCAGTCTTCTACCAGTGTATTATTAAAATCCATTTATTTTGGGGGGGGCTCCTGGGCGGTTCAGTTGGTTAAATGTCTGACTTTGGCTCAGGTCATGATTCAAGCCCCGCATTGAGCTCTCTGCTGTCAGCCCACAGCCTGCTTTGGATCCTCTGTACCCCTTTCTTTCTGCCCCTCACCCGCTCACTCTCACTGTCTCTTCAAAAATAAACAAACATTATTAAAATATCCATTTATTTCAGGGTCCTTGGGTGTCTCAGTTGGTTAACTGTCTGACTCTTGATTTCGGCGCAGGTCGTGATCTGTTTTGGAGATCCAGACCTGCATCAGACTGTGTGCTGACAGCATAGTGCCTGCTTGGGATTCTCTCTATTTTATTTTAAAATAAATAAATATTCTCAAAAACAAAGGAAAATCCATTTATTTATTTATTTATTTATTTATTTCCTAGTGCATCCTGAGCGCACACACACAAATGATTTTCTAAAGCTTTCCCCCCAGTAGTGTTCTGTTTTAAAATTTTTGTCTGTTTATTTATCATGAGAGAGAGAAAGCAAGAGTGGAGGTGGGCCAGACAGAGAGGGAGAGAGGATGCCAAACAGGCCTCCCCCTGTCAGCGCGTAGCCAAATGTGGGGCTCGAACTCCCAAAGCCTGAAATCATGACTGAACCTAAGATGGACACTTAATCAACGGATGACCCATGTGCCCCTCCCCCCCAACTTTCTACAAGATTCTTTTACATGCAAATTTTGTCCTCAATTGTTGTCTCTAAATAACCAGTCTCATTTTAGGACAAAATTACTTCCTATTTTCTCAGCAACTGTATTCTCATCACTTATGTCTTCCTTATAATCTCCTACTTTACTATATAAAGACTCGTTTTCCTCATTTCCATCCATCATAATTACATTTGGTACCATTTTAACCCTTAGAAACCTTGTTCTCCAGTGAAAACCAATTGTGAACTATTTCACCAGAATTATTTAGATGACATGTTTACGAATACATTTTATAGTTCTTAGAAAAGTGCCTTTTTCATAGTATAGTCTTTCAGTGAGGCACAGCACTTCAATTATCTTTAGTTTCTATGCAATAAGAAGCCAAAAGCAGATAAAAATTATGTTTGATAATTAACATGTCAGTATTTTATCTTATTTAGAAAAGACTGGAGCACCTGGGTGGCCCAGTTGGTTACACATCTGACTTTGGCTCAAGTCATGAACCCTCAGTTCATGAGAGTAAGCGCTGCATCAGGTTCTGTGCTGATGGCTCAGGCCCGGAAGCCTCTTCGGATTCTATGTCTCCTTCTCTCTCTGCCCTTTCCCCACTTGCTCTCTCTCTCTCACACACACACACACACACACACACACACACACGCACTCTCTCTCTCTCTCTCTCTCTAAAAAATAAACACTTAAAAAAATACTTATATGCCCAGTGAATTCTACCCAATTATCATTGAATTTAGGAAAACTTCAAAGTTTCAGGTTATGAAAGCTTTTGAAAGCTATCTTAACATTTACCCAGGAGAATTTGATGAGTCAGACAAAACTGACTTGATTTTAAACTATCTTTTGCTGACAAACTGCAACAGAGATAAAGTGAGCTCATTCGACCTTTAGTAAACCTTGGAAGAATAAAAATTTTATGTGTGATGTGGATAACTCTAAAATAATGTCTATTTAATTATATCAGTAACCTTCCATTAACTTTATACCACATATGTGGCAACTGTGTGCAGTACAAGTCAATCACATTGTTCACCACTGTCCGTTTTTACCTCGAGCACCTGGGCACCGTTCTAAAGGTGGCAGAAGCCCTGAGCCTGCAGGGGCAGCGGTTAGATAATGGGCTGGAATGGGAGAGAGGTCATCTAGGATGTCTCATGGGTCAGGGGGGCCGTAAAACCAAGCAAGACGCTTTCTGGACAATGCCGTGAAGGCTTGCGTATGTGGAAACTCCAAGCATTTGGAGGAGTTCTGGCACAGGAAGTCAAACTGCAAAATCATATTATAAGAATGGTTCTGTGGGAGGGGGGTCATATGTCCTGATTGGGAATTCGTAGGAGTCCAGGAGTCATTAGATGAAAACATGAGATGTTTTTCCTCAATCCTAGTAGGTCAATTCTTTCCCCACTTTTAAATATTACAGCCCAAGGGAGAGTCCAAAAGAACAGAGGGGGTTTGTGCCATTGTGGGGAACACCTGCTTCCAGATACCAGTGGAGTGTCCCACCATGAGGAATGGGGCTCTGACCTTGTCTCAATGTCAGTCAGGGCATCCAGGGTCCTGAAGAAGGACTGGACGTTGTGTGAGGCCACTGACTCTGCGTTTCCCACTCAGGAAAAGGTCGTGACTAATAGCAACAGAAATCCCTGCTGGGGTGTCCCCTGCTGCAGAGAGAGACACACAGTGTTGCCGAAACCCAGTCAAAGAATGGAGGGAGGACCTGCCACTCAGACGTGTTGGAATGTGTTTGCCTACAGATCAACATGGCGGCCGGGTACTCGGGAGCGACGGGACTGGGGGGCTCTGACCAGCAGGTCCACTGAGAGCCAGCCCGAATCAGGAGGGGTCTCAGCCGAGTCCTTCACACGTGCGGGTTCGCCCTGGCCGGCTGCTGTTGGTGACTGCACCCCATGTTGGGAACAGACCAACCCTGAGGGACATAGTGAGAAAGTAGAGCAAAGGGGTCCTTCACCCTCAGGGGCGTGGACTGTCCACCCTGCTCACTCCCCAACTTTCAGACCAACCGTGGAGCCACCCTGGGCAGAGACCTTTCGTTGTCTGAGAAGTGCTAGGTGAGGCCCGCTGCAGGGCGGAAACTAGAAATACTTCCGTGAGATAAAGCAGACTTGAACACAAAGGCTGTGATGAGACAGAGAAGGCCATGACAGGACGACAAACAGATCAATACAACAAGAAGATTATAATGATTGTGCATAGATCTATGCGCCCTGCAAGGAACACCTTAATAGATACAGCAGGTGTTAATAGAAATAAAGACAGAAACTGACAGTAGACAATAATTGTAGGAGAATTTAACACTCTCCGATGTGAATGTGCAGGACATCCAGGCTGATGATCGATAAGGACAGAGTGGATTTCAATGACACGTTAAGCCTGGTGGACTTAACAGATCCGTGTGGACGTCCTTGCCAGCAGCACAGCAGGAGTTCAAGTGCACGCAGAACAGTCTCCAGCGTAGACCATGTGATAGCTACACACACGGGGTATCACTCCGCCACATGATATGGGTGAAGTCTTGCCATTTGTGACAACATGGATGGACCTACAGGGTCATATTTCAAGTAAATAAGTCTGAAAGACAAACACCGTATTTTACTTACATGTGGAATCTAAACAACATGATGAACGGACAAACAACAGGGAATAGAAACAGACTTAAAACTATAGAGAATAAATTGGTGTTTGTGAGATTGGAAGGGGTTGGAGGAACATGTGAAATACGTAAAGGGGATTGAAAGTATGAAGTTGGGCTTATTAAGTAAAGAAGTCATGGGAATGGAGAGTAAGCGCAGGGAATATGGTCAATAATATTGTAATAGTTTTGTGTAGTGACCGATGGGAATTACTCTTCTTGTGGTGAACTTGTTAGTGATCGTAGTTGTCAAATTACTATGCTATGCAACTTACAATATTATAGATCAATATACTTCCACTAAAACAACCCCCCCACTTGTCCGTCATTAACGAACTTGAACTCTAAAGCAAGAGCCCGTCTTCCAAATTGCTTGTTGTCCTTCAAACCCTCCCTGAGGAGAGCTGTTCTCGGGGGAGGGCAGCAGCCACACAGACCATCCAACCACCCAACGGCAGCTGGGGCAGTGCAGGCAGCCTCCACCGAGGGCCTCTGTGCCTTCAGAACAGACCAGTATCCCTCCTGTTGGCCAAGTGCTGGAGGAGGAAGAGGCATTTGGACACATTCATTAGAAAGATGACAGTCTGGGGCGCCCGGGTGGCTCAGTTGGTTAAGCGTCCAGCTTCGGCTCAGGTCATGATCTCACAGTTCGTGGGGTGAAGCGCCACAACAGGCTCTGTGCTGACAGCTTAGAGCCTGGAGGCTGCTTTCGATTCTGTGTCACCCTCTCTCTCTGTCCCTCCCCTGCTGGCTCTGTTTCTCTCTCTCTCAAAAAAAAAAAAAAACATTTAAAAATATTAAAAAATGTTTTTAAAAAAAGGTGACTCTGTCTCTGTTTAGAAGGGTGATGTCTGTCATCACCTCCCTTACCTATCGGACTTTTCGTCCATCTTCGCCCTCATGGCGAGCCTTTTGTGTTCCTCTTATAGAGGCAGGGCGTGGATGTGTGCATTTTGCCCAATTCCTTCCTACTTTGCTTTTCTGATACTTATCTCCACATTAGTCTCCGTTTTTTTTTTTAAGTTTATTTATTTATTTTGAGAGAGAGAGAGAGTGCATGGAAGTGGTAGAGAGAGAGACTCCCAAGCAGGCCGCACACTGTCAGGGTGGAGCCCACGCAGGCTGGAGGTCATGAACCATGAGGTCACGACTTGAGCTTAAGTGGAACCACCCCGGTGCCACAGTCTCCATCTGTTTGAACGTATTTGTGAGTAAACGAGCTGCCATTTCATACACTTTTCCTATTATGCCAAAGTCCCAGATCACTAGGGTCTTCAGAACTTTTCCTTGGTCACATGTCCATTCTTCTTGATGAACTTCATTTACGTTTTGGGATAAGTGTATGAGTAGAAATTGGCACATGGTGAGTTTTCTTACCTTTAGACATCAGATCATTCCCAAGAAATTAAAGTAAGCTTGTAGTTTCCCCCAGCGGAGGTAAAACGTGTGGATCGAAACTCTGGAACACGTTGCAGAATGGGCTCCTTAGAGTGAAGGGCAAACAGTAACACTTACAATAAACGATTCCTGTTCTGTTTCTGGAGAAAACCAGAAGCCTCATAGCAGCAGATAAAGACCCAAACCCAACAAGGGTGTTTGAAGGGTGTAATGCTTGGATGGGAGGAACGGGGGGCGGGGGGATCTGGAGAGATTGTTAGACCACCTTGAAATTAAAGAAGAGCTGCAAATCTAGCTCGATGATTGTGTAGTTGGAATTTTTCACAAGACAGTTTTTATAAATGCATTCGAGGTATTGATCATCTGAAAAACAATCCAGTTGGAAACAATGGTCAGGAAAAACCATATGTAAGAAACCCAGAAAGTTATGACGGTATTAATGCCAAAGCATTATCTTGTTCCATTTCGTAACCTTGCAGATTATCACCTTTTTTTGTGAAAACGATGTTGTCACTCCTAATGTTGAAAACCTAATTATCGCTTATGTAATGTCCTTGGACAACGAACACCAGACGTCATGAGCTTGCAGCTTGAGTGTGGAATGGGGAGCCTGACACACGTCTATTCCCTACTTGTCTGCGAACATCTAGAAGAAACAGTGATCACGTGGTCCGTGAGAATGGCAAACGTGGCCTCAGACAGGGAAGCTGGCCCGGCGTTCAGTATTGGGCTGTGGCATCTCTTCTTGAGCGGAAACCATCTCCCTCCCTGTCGACGAGGCTCCTCCATGTCCCCCTCCTGCCCTCCCACAAGACATGTCCTTGTCTGTGAGGAGTTCAGGGCACATGAGGACCATGTTGGGGTCATGTGTGTAAACAGGCTAGAAAATAGACTGGGGGCTTGAGGGGGGGCGCACCTGGGTGGCTCAGGTGGTTAAGTGTCCAAATCTTGATTTCTGTTCAGGTCATAATCTCAAGGTCATGGGATGGAGGCCCATTTCAGATTCATCACCGAGTGTGGAGTTTCCGCAAGATTCTCTCTCTCCCTCTGCCCCTCTCCACTGTTCACATTTTCTCTCTCTCTAAAATAAAAACAGAAATTAAAATCATTTCGAAGAACTTGCTATGTTGGAAGCATAATGATGTTATTGAGTATCAAAGTGTATTCACATAGGAATCAAAGGTCATCACTTAAGACAGAAACTCTGTTACCATAAACTTCATGGTTTTTTTCCCCCCACATTAAACAGCTGTCTAGAGACATGTGTGTCATCAGAGCATCTCGGTTCCCGGCCTGGGACACAGCTCTGCAGAGGACCCCCAGGCCTGACAGGCCTGTCCCGGGTCACCCGAGAGTGGAAGAGACCCAGGGAGAAGTCTTGATGAACTTGCATTCAGTAAGGTGTCTTAACTGTGACAAGAAAATCACAGGCAACGCAGGAAAAGGAGGGAAATGAGGCTTCAGCAAGATGAAAATCTTTTGTGCATCAAAGGTCATTATCAAGAGATTTAATGGACACCCATAAGTTGGGAGAACATCCTTATAAATCACATATATGATAAGTTTTATCATCCAGAATACACAGAGAACTCCTATCTGAATAACAAAAATCTCATCGCAATCTGAGAGTGAATAAAACCTTGAACAGACATTTGATGCACAAATGTCTCCCAGACACATGAAACGACCCTCACATCAGGACGATGCGAGTCAGAAGCACCACGAGATGCCACTTCCCACTCACGAGGTCGGCTAGGAGCCGGAATCCAGAGACGAAGCGGCGTCAGGATGTGGAGAAACTGGAACCCTGTGCTGGGCTGGTGGGAATTGACCTAGGGCAGCTGACGTGGAGAAACGTTCGGTGGCTCCTCAAAAAGGGAAACGCAGAATTCCAGTGTGACCTGAGGCCTGAGAAGTGGAGGTTGGGTCAGAGGGCGGGGCCTCTCCCTTTCCAAAGGCCAAGTCAAAACTCTATCTCTCCCTCGGTGAGGTCAATGGTCAGTGATCTGTTTTCTCTCTGTTGTTTATTACTTTTTTTTTTTATTACTCATTTATTTTGGAGAGACAGACAGAGAGAGTGCAAGCAAGAGAAGGGGCTGCAGGCTCTGAGCCGCACAGGCACCAGGTCGGTGAACTGTTCTTAAACAAAGGGGACAGGTGAAACTTCACCCGGTGTCGACGAGGAACACAACCGTCCCCAAATCCGACGCTGGACTAGGGAGGCTCCGCAGAGAAAGAGTCGCACTCCCGGGACAGAATAGGAGGCCGGCGGCTATGACGCCCGAAGCGTCTTCCTCAGAGTGACCTCAGGCCAGGTGGTTAGGACAGAAGTATACAGTCGGGCTGTCACTCAGGGAGAAGGAGGCGAGGCCTCGGGGAATCTGTCCAGTGTGCGGCCACAGGGGCGGCACCAGGATGAACTTCCAATCAGAACGTGAAGCGCCGCAGGCTGACCTATCAACGTGCGGCAGCGAGAGAGCAGGATAAGATCCAATCAGGTTGGGGAGATTATCCTCGGAACACCATCCAATCACAATACAAGCACTTTACGACCGCCCAATCAGAGCCCGGGACCTGAACACCATCCAATCTGGCGCGAGTGGGAGACCGCTGGGCGGGGCTCTGAGCCCGGGCGGCGGGCGCATCGGATCCTGAGCTGCCCCGGGTGCGGCTGTGGGCGGCAGAGCCGGGCGCCCCGGGACCGTGGAGCGGGACCCCGACATGGTGAGTGCGCGGCCGGAGGGGCGGGTGGGACCCGCAGAACTAGGTGGAAGCGGCCGCAGCGGGGTGTCCCTGTCCCCAGGGGTCGCACCTGGGTCCTGCGCGGATGGATGGGGAGGGAGGCTGGGGGGCGGGGGCGCAGGGAGGAAGCCCGGGATTCAGGGAGCGTGTGCGACGCCCGAACTAGCAGGAGTTGGCTCCGCGGTGGGGACAGGTAGAGACTGTCCGGCTGGGTGTCACGTAAAGGAACCTATTCGCAGCAATGAGGAGGCACCGGGAGTAGCTTCCGAATCGGCGACTCCCCGGCGGGGAGGGGAGGGTTTCTTCTCCGGAGGGGGAGGCTGACTAATCGGGAAGGGGCGCGTTGTCGGGGGCAGACGAGGCGGGCCTGAGGTTGCCCGGGCCGAGTTGGGAAGCGTGTCTGGAAGGCGCGCGCGCGGCGTGGCGGTCACGGAGGCAGCGCGGCTCCCGGGCGCTGAGACGTGGACGGTGGAAGCCGGCAGGGGGAGCGTCGGGCGCGGGGCC
>NC_043711.1:1868840-1875523 GCF_006229205.1 Suricata suricatta | reverse complement strand
GTGGCGTAGGTGTGACTGTCCTCAGGCTGTCTTAGCTGCCCCGGAATGAAGGAAAGAGAAAAACCAGGGGTTAATGTATAGAGATCACAGCCTAGCAGGATGTGAGTCTCCAACCTCTTACAAATGTGTTAAAATTACGAGGAAAAGGAGCAATTTCCAGAAACCTGTAGTCTCATCCTGGAGCCCCAACATCACCCTCTCCTGCATGGGATAGAACATCTGAGGTGGTCAGTCTCTCCTCACATCCCAGTGCCGCTCTGTCTGCCCTCGGTCCTGGCCCCGGGCCGTAGTAAGCCATGGTTTTGCACCAAAGAACTCTGGAGAATTTTTTCTTGACCTCCCAACCCCCACTCCAAAACCACATCAGCTCCCTGGTGAGGCAGAGGCTGCTCCCCACTGAGCAGTCGCTGGAAGAAAACTATTAGCAGCAGATGCGGAGCTCAGGGGATCATGGGAATGACTTCCAGAGCCCCGAGTCCCCGGAAGGAGGGTGGGTGGGTTCTTCTGGGTTGGGGCCGGGATGGATCTTTCCATGGGGTAGCCTCCTCATCCTGTGGGGGGCGGCCAGGAGGGAATTTGGTGTCTGAGCCTTAGGGCAACAGGTGCCTCTACAGAGTTGCGTCCTGTAAACAAGAATGTTTGTAATGTAAATGAGACTGCTGCTCCTTGAAGAAGTTACTGTGACAACGAGCTAAAAGTAATTGCTGGTAACTCCAGGTCCATCTGCACCGCAGGAATGTCGGGGGGGGGGGGTTGGGCTCCTCAAACTGGTCAGGGAGGTTGGGGCCCCTGAAGATCTGGGGAGTCAGTCTCTATTGCTCCAGGGCCGGGTCCCTGTCATTTGATGAGTTAAGAGGAAAGCTGGAAGTGACGGCTTAGGGAAACGTGGGACAAAGGTCTATGAGTAGCTAGTGACAGACCTGGGAGAGGACCTCAAATGTGCGCCCGGCTGAGGACTATTTCTTACTGTCAGTTCCGACAGGGACCGGCTCCCATCTCAGGGACCCTCCAGTGACACAGAACCAGGCTTGGCTGTTCTGGGAGAGGGGGATGGGCAGGAAGGACCGTGTCCGGATCCGGCCCCTGGGGTGGAGGGAGGCCCCTTGGCTCAGGTCCCCAGGGCCTTATTCCTCAGCTCAGGGGATGCTCAGAGTGCGGGCCACCCGCGGTTCAGGGGCCTGTGGGGAGGATGGTGGCCTGGGCAGAGTTTGGGTGGGAACAGGGCGGTGATGGACAGTGGTCAAACCAGGGTCAGGACAAGTCCTAGAGTAAGGAGAGTCCTGTACTGAGGAGAATGATTGCTCCGTGACCTCGGGACTTGCAGTCACATCCCCAGTGCAATATTTACCATTTGCAGTTTGTAAATAAGCCATCAGGAATCCACGGAGTCTGTGCGTCCGCGAGAGGCGCTTCCTGTCCGTCTGCAGGGGAGGCGGAAGGTGCTGTGTCCGTGCTAAGCGGTCGTGAGTTTCACGTGGTTCCACATGTCCTGCTCGTTCCCGGATCAGACGCCCTACGTGTCGATCCCGAGTCTGAGCACCCGCAATAGTTCTTTAGAGACGTTGTGTCCTGTTCAGGCAGGAAGATGGAGCAGGTGCATTCTGTGGCCATGTCCAGGCTGGTCCCTTAGGAGCCCGTGTCCCTTCAGCTGTGTGCTCACTGAGCATCCTTGCTTTGCTGTGTATCTTCCCATCTCTCAGGCCTGTTGCCATAAAGCGGCCCATACACTGGGATTTGTCCTCCTCTGCTAAAGTGACCTGTGGCTCTGTCCCCGTGAATCCCTCAGGGACTCTTCCTTCTGGTGCCCTTTTCCTTGAATCCCGGTCCCTGGTTAAATGTTTGAGAGGCCCAGCTGACTTCCTAGTTTCTGGTGGCCCCGAACTCGTCTTACACACGGGGTGTGCCAGGCGCCCGGGCCCTCGACTGTGCCCGTGTCCACATCCACCTGATCCAGGGAAAGGGTCGCGTGTGCCTCTGTCGGAAGAGAGGGGACTCCCCCAGGCTCCTTGTCCTTGTTCCTTCCAGGACGAGAGCAGCACTGGGATCTGAGGGTCCCCACCATCCTGACACTCTGGCTCCAGGTCTTGGAGCTGACGTGACATTGTCATCTCTGAGCAAGAGAAACGTGTGTCCTCTGATTTCTGTGTTGTCCGCGTGAATATTTCATGTCTCAGTCTGTACAGTAAAGGTCTGCTCAGAACTGTCTCTGTGTAAATAACCCAGTAAAGTGAGCATTTTAAGTCTCTGTCACCTATTGTCATCCCCCTGCCTTCAAGTTCCAGCCCTTCGGTCACTCTGCGCACCGCAGGGGACCTGCTTGGGCGCTGTCACTTCCCACACGGGTGAGACTCAGGGGCCCTGGGAATGGAGGGCAGCTCCCTGCCTGTCCCCCTTCACCCCCTCACATAGGCGGTGAGGACAGAGCTGTGCAGCAATCGGGTGTGTGGTGTATTTCAGTCCTCTGTGGTCTTTGAGCACGTGGCTGTGACCTTCACCCCCGCCGAGTGGGCTTTGCTGGATAGAGGTCAGAGGAAGCTCTACAGAGATGTGATGCTGGAGACATGCAGGCACCTGGCCGCCGTGGGTAAGGATGGCTCCATCCCTTCACTGGTGTCTTAGGGAAGAAGAAAAGGTCAAATTTGCAAATGATAAGAAACTATCCATAGAATTTCCCTAAGATTTCACCAAAACTATTATAATTAATCAATGAATTTAGAAGCATTGTAGAATACAAAATCAATAACCTAAAATCTGTTGCACTTCCATACCTACTAACAAAATAGGAAATTTTGAAAACAAACCCATGTTCAGTTACTTCTAAAACCATAAAATCCTATGTTAAATAAAAGCAAGGAAGTTGAAAGATTGTACTCTGGAAGGTGTAAAACATTTAGTGAAAGAAATTGGAAGGGCACCTGGGTGGCTTAGTTGGGTTAATCATCAATTTCAGTTCAGGTCATGATCTCACAGTTCCTGGGTTTAAGCCCCGCATCGGGCTGTGTGCTGACAGCTCAGAGCCTGGAGTCTGCTTCAGATTCTGTTTTCTCTTTTTTCTCTGCCTCCTTCTCTCTCTCTCTCTCAAAATAAACATTCAAAAAATGTTTTAAGGAATTGAACATGACACAATAAAGAAAGGCATACCATTGTCACGGATTGTATGAACTGTTATTGTTGAAAGTGCCCATAGTATGAAAAGCACTCTACATATTCAGTGCAGTCCCTATCGATGTACTGACAGTATTTCTCAAAGAACAGAGCAAGAAATTCTAACATTGTATGAAAAGAGAAAAGATTCCAAATAACCAAAGCAGCTTTGAGAACACATACCAAAGATGAAAATAAAACAGTCCTAGATGTGATACTACACTAAAGAAGACAGAATAGTACTGGCAGAAAAGCAGACACAGAGATCAAGTCTACAGAATAGAGAGTCTGGGAAGAAACAAAAGTGCGGGCTGAACATGGGGAAGCCGAAGAAAGCAAGAACGTATGCGACCATGAAGCGAATGCTCAGTCTCCGAGATCAGAGGCTTAAAGAAAAGGATAGATTGAAACCTAAAAAGAAAGAAAAGAAAGATCCCAGTGCACTCAAGGAAAGACATGTCTCCCAACATCCTTCCAGCTTGTTCTCCCAGTATAACACACAGCCGGGCCCGCCTTACCACAACCTAGTTGATACGAACTTTATCAACTTTTCCATTAAAGCCAAACTTGATTTCGTACAATCAATGATGGACCATCTGTATGCCAAGTGTATCCGTTGTATAACTGGCTGTGTAATGGCTGAAATTGAGAAACTGGGGCAAAAGTATCAAGTGGCTTTAAGGATTGCCAAGGGTCCAAGGTTTGAAGGATTACCATGCACACACAATGGAACCTATGCAGATGACTGCTTAGTACAGAGAGTAACGCAGCACACGTGTTACGTTGTGGCCACAGTTGACCGGGACCTTAAACGAAGAATCTGGAAGATCCCTGGAGTTCCCGTCATGTACATGTCTAACCATAGGGACAACATTGAGCAGATGCCAGATGATTATGGAGCCCCTTGGTTCTGATTCTAACACTCTAAAGATAGAGGTCCTGTGTCTTCCTTGACCAACTTTTTCTGTTGCCAGTTCCTAGAGCAATACTCTGTAGGATAAATTATTCTCCGTACCCATTTGCTCTGTTAGGAGCTGCGTGTAGTTAAATACATTCATTTTTTATACTGTTTTGAAATTGATATTTTATATCATTTTGAATTTTTTTGCTTTTTTTTTTTTAATCAAATGATTGGACACATAAAAAAAAAGAGAGAGTCCGGAAATAATCCCATGCTTATAAAACCAGATTATCTACGAAAAGGAGCTGAGAATTCACAATGGGGAAAAGAGTCTCTTCAATAGATGGGGCTGGGAGGATAAGACAGCCACCTGAAGGGAGACGACACTGGACCAGCTTCATACCCCTGACCGGAAAGTACACTCAGTATGGACTAAATACCTGGGTGTAGGACTGGAACCCCTAAGCTTCTTAAGACGAAACAGAGGCACTGAACTCACGGACATCAGCCTTAGCATTATTAATTTTTTTTTGGTCTGGGTGTTTTATTCTTTTTTTTCTTAATAGTTTATTGTCAAATTAATTTCCATACAACACCCAGTGCTCTTCCCCAACCATAGCATTATTTTTGTGGAATCATCCCTTCAGGTACGGGAAACAAAAGGAAACATAAAAAAATCGAAAGAGGAACATAACAGGCATTTCCCCAAGGAAAATATAGAGATGGCCCCTTGACACACGAAAAGCTTCTCAATCTCAGTAATCCTCAGGGAAATGCACATCAAAACCGCAGTGAGCTGCCCCTCCCAGCAGCCAGAATGGCTAGGATCAAAAAATAAATAAACAAAAAATAAAAAGAAACAGGAAATGCAAGTGTTGTTGAGCACGTGGAGAAAAGGGAACTGCTCATTGGTGGGATTCAAATGGGTGCAGCCAGGTTGACAAACAGGATGGAGTTTGCACAGCAAAATGAAACACAGCAATACCATATGGTCCATAATTTCATGTCTGGGTAGTTCCCCAAAGAAATAAATCCAGCACAATAAGCTCTGTGCACCTCAAGGTCACTGTACTGTTACTCACTGTACTGAAGATATGGAAGCAACACAGGCATCCATCAGCAGATGAATGGGGAATGAGGGTGTGGTGTCTACATACAGGGACCCTCCCTCAGGAGTACGAAAGTGACACAGTCTTGCCATTTGTGACAGTATGGTTGGACCTAGAGGATATTATGCCATGTAAATAAGTCAGACAGAAAGACAAAACATGTCACTTATATGTGGAATCTAAATGACAAAATGAATGAAGAAACAAGAGAAAATAGCACAGGCTTAAAATGTAGAGAACAACTTGATGTTTGTGAGATTGGAAGTGGATTGGAGGGACAGGTGAAATAGATGGCGGGGATTGGGAAGTACACCTTTGCATTCATTGAATACGTAAGTCACGGGGATGAAAAGTAGAGCACAGGGGATATGGTCAATACTTTGTAGTTTTGTGTCATGCCAGGAAATACACTTATTATGGTGAGCGTTGTAATGCATGTAATGGTTGAGTCCCATGTTGCAGACCTGACATGAATACATAGGTCAGTATGCTTCCTCCGAAAAATGGATATGTGAATGAATGAATGAATGAACGGATGATTTAAAAGCCCCCTAAGTATCGGTCATCAATGACCCTGAAGACTCAAGTCGGCCCCCATCTTCCAGATTGCTTGGTGTCCTTCAAATCTGCCCTCTTGCCAAGCTCTTCCCAGGGTCAGGGCAGCAGCCACACACATCACCTGACCCCCTAATGGCAGCTGGGGCAGCGCAGGACAGCTTCACCAAAGGCTTATGTGCCTTCGGAACTGGTCACCCCTCGGTGGCATCAGTTTCTGGACAAGGGGTTGGCATTTGGACACATCCCCTAGAAACACAACTCCGGTTTTGAGAAGGGTGATATTTGTCAGTCACCCGGCTTCCTTGTTGGACTTTTCATCCATCCTCGCCCATCTGGTCCTTCCCTCCGTGTTCTTATACAGGTAGGGTGTAGATGTGTGTATCTTGCCCTATTCTCTCTTACTTAGCCTTTCTGATAATACTTACCTTCACATTAGTCCTCATCTATTTTGAAGTGTTTCTGAATGAACGGGTTGCCGTTTCATACAGTTTTCCTATTATTAGCAACGTCCCAAGTCACAAATGTCCTCAGCTTTTGGTCACATGTCCAGTCTTCCTCATGAAGTTCATTTACATTTCTGGATCAGTATATGAATAGACACAAATATACGGTCTCTTTTCATACCTTACACATCAGGCCATTTCCAGGAAATTCAATTAGGCTACCAATTCTTGTGATTTCTCCCAGTCAGGGTAAAATGAGTGGATCAAAGTCTCAACGAAATACTTTGCAGAAAGAGCCTCCGAGTGAGGAGAAAATAGTAATGTTTACAAAAAAATGATTCCTCTTCTGTGTTTGTAGAGAAGCAGAAATTTGGTAGCAGTGGAGAGGTGACCCGAATGCAGGAAGGACTTCTGAGGTGAGTGACATGTGCAAGGGAGGAAGAAGGATGTTGGCAGGTTGTGGGACTGACGTGAAATTAAAGAACAGCTAGAATCCCAGGTCAACAATCGTGTAGTCAGAGTTTTATT
>NC_043711.1:1867623-1868740 GCF_006229205.1 Suricata suricatta | reverse complement strand
ATAAACCACTTCCTCCTCTTCTGCCCTCGGGTCCTGTCCAGGGACTTCAATAGATCACCTTTTTGCACCAAAGATGTTCTCAAGAATTCTTTCTTGGTCTTCAACTCTGGACCCCACCACCCACCATCACCCCAAAAACCTCATCATTAACCATTTGATTCCCTCTTTCCTTCATTCCTGGGCAGCTAAGACAACCTGAGGACGTTCACACCTACGCCACCTGCTGGGAGTGGGGGTGGGAGGTAGGCTTGTTCTGTGCCCACAGCAGGCTTTTGTTTCCCGCATCCGTGAGCAGGACTCGGGGTGGGTGGGTGACAGGTCCGCCGTGGGTCCCCCTTTGAGCCCAGCGGGTGAGGGGGTGCCCAGAAACAGCAATCATATCAGGACCCAGGCCCCTTTCCCAGATCTATGCCTCACCGACATTTGATCTCCCCAAACGGATTTTTATCAAAACTGAATTGGACAGCTGTGGCTCTACAATGGTCAAAAGCAGATTGATGAGGGAGCAGCGATCTTGCAACTCCCCCCCCCATGGGATTTGTGTGACATCCTCAGGCACTCCTGGCTGTCCGAGAACAAGAAAAGGGGGGGAGCACTGGTTAACCGATGGGGAGCACAGTCCTGCAGGGCACGGTCTCCATCAGCTTACAAATGTCTGAGTAGCTTACAAGAAGGGCAATCTTTTTTTTAAATTTTCTTGAAAATTTTTAAAATTTATTATTGAGACAGAAACAGAGCATGAGTGGGGGAGGGTCAGAGAGAGGGAGACACAGAATCCGAAGCAGCTCCAGGCTCTGAGCTGTCAGCACAGAGCCCGATGCGAGGCTCGAACCCACGAACCGCGAGATCCTGACCTGAGCCGAAGTCGGACGCTTCACCGACGGAGCCCCCCAGGCGCCCCAAAAGGCAATCTTATCAATAGAGCCTGACCTCCAGAATCCCACTGACTCAATTCCCTGAAGCCCTAACATCAGCTTCCGACTCCATGGTGCTGTGGGGAACAAACGCCAGATGGAAAAAATTAAATTTCTTGGGGCGCCTGCAGTTCAGCGTCTGACTTCAGCTCAGGTCATGATCTCACACTCTGTGGGTTCGAGCCCCACTTCGGTCTCTGTGC
>NC_043711.1:1865176-1867523 GCF_006229205.1 Suricata suricatta | reverse complement strand
CTGTGTTTGTAGAGAAGCAGAAATTTGGTAGCAGTGGAGAGGTGACCCGAATGCAGGAAGGACTTCTGAGGTGAGTGACATGTGCAAGGGAGGAAGAAGGATGTTGGCAGGTTGTGGGACTGACGTGAAATTAAAGAACAGCTAGAATCCCAGGTCAACAATCGTGTAGTCAGAGTTTTATTCATGAGGCAAATTTTTTTATAAATATTTGTGAGTATTTATAAAATCATCTGAAACCCCATCAGTTTGGAAACAATGGTCAGGGAGAGCTATATGGGAGAAGCCCTGAATGTCACGATTCTATTTGAGTCCTCATCCAGGGCAGTAAGCTTGTTCCACGTTGTGAGCCTGCAGACCGTGCCCCGTACGTACCCATGCATTGACTGTAGTCATTATGTAGTCCTATAATAATTAACAAACATCAATAATTCATTAATTAATAAAGAGATTGATTCTAATGGTTATTCCCTAACACATGCCTTCCTATTTTGAACAGAACTCCTTTGGTGGAGCGTGGCTGTGAACGTACTGAAGGGCATCAAGGTGGAGAAATCCTGGACCCGGTTAGGAGACTTCCTGTGCATGAGGGATATCCCACTGGAAGCAAGTCCTGTGAATGCGCTAAGTGTAGAGATGGTTTTTTCCCTGAGAAGCTGGGGAGATATCCCCCAAGCCTCAAACCGAGTCCCAGGGAGGACTGCGGGCCGGCCTGCAGCTCCATCTCGAGCGTCAGCACTCGGGTGGACACAGACCTTGTAGAGAAGCCCTGTGAAGGTCTGAACTCCGGGAGAACCTCTGAGACTTATGCAGAACGTCTCAGCAGGAAGAAATCTCTGGAGTGCAAGAAATGTGGGAAAGCTTTCACCTGCACAGCCACCTTTCAGGGTCATGTGCAAGGCCACCGTGGACAGAGTGTGCATGCTTGTGATGTGTGTGGGAAAGGCTTTAGGTATCCCTCTGGTCTTGCACGTCATGTGAGAACTCACACTGGGAAGAGACCCTATCGATGTCCGGAGTGTCAGAGAGCCTTCGAGGATATGTCGGGCCTGCAAAAACATGTGAGAACACACGCTCGGGAGAAACCCTATAAATGTCAGCTTTGTGGGCAAACCTTCCCTGTTCAGCTCTCCTTTCTAGTCCATGTGAGAAGTCACACAAGGGACAGACCCTTGAAATGTAAGGAATGTGGGGAAACTTTCAAGAAGCATCTACCTTTTGAGCATCACATGAGCACACACAATGTAGTGAAACCCTACGAATGTCAGGAGTGTGGCAAAGCCTTCAAGTATCCCTCACACCTGCGAGTACATATGAGGACACACACTGGGGAGAGACCCTATGAATGTGAGGAATGTGGGAAATCTTTCCGGAAGTATGACCATTTAAAATGTCACATGACCACACACAGTACCGTGAAACCTTGTGAATGTCAGCACTGTGGCCGATACTTCCGGGATCACAAAGCCCTGGGAGTGCACATGCGGACCCATACTGGGGAGAGACCCTATGAATGTCAGCAGTGTGGGAAAACCTTTAGATATGTTGGAAATCTGCGAGAACATGTGACAATACATACGGGGGAGAGACCCCATAAATGTCAGGAGTGTGGGGAGGCCTTCAGGAGTAAGTCATGCCTGCGAGAACATGTGAGGAAACACATGGAGGAGAGACCCTTTAAATGTCAGGAGTGTGGGGAAGCCTTCATTCGACACCACACCCTCGTACGCCATACTGCGAGGAGGCACTCAGGGGACGGACACTTGGAATGTAAGGAGTGTGGGGCAACTTTCAGGAAGCATCGCCCTTTTCAACGTCACATGGCCACACACAGTGTAGTGAAACCCTATGAATGCGAGGCGTGTGGCAAAGCCTTCAGGCTTCACAAAGACCTGCGAACACATGCGCGGACACACACGGGGGGAAAACCCTGAATATGCCAGCCCTGTGGGAAAGCCTTCACGTCTCCTTCCCACCTGGGAGTCCATTTGAGGACACACGCTGGCGAGTGACCTTTGGAGTGTAAGGAGTCGGGAAAGCTCTCGGTCAGCTGCAAAATTTTCAAAGCCATTTGAAAACAGCACAATTAAACCCTATGAAGGTAAGAGGTGTGGGAAGGCGTACAAGGTCTCCTCATCTCTTCGAGTGCACATGAGGAAGCGCCCTGGGGAGAGACCTTGACACGTCACCGCTCCCTTCTAGAGCACGTGAGGCTGCACAGTGGACGGGAAGCCTTTGTATGGAAGGACTCTGGTGAGACCTTCCAGTGTCCCAGAGCCCTGCCAGTACGTGCGGTGACACTCCGTGGGCGGAACCTCGTGAATGACCGCTGTGTGGGGAAGCCTTCACT
>NC_043711.1:1861810-1865076 GCF_006229205.1 Suricata suricatta | reverse complement strand
CCCTCTACTTCTCAGGCCTCAGGGTAATCAAAAGTGCCCCTGGTCCTCAGTCACCAAGGGACGTGGTACCCTCCACGCGGCCCCAGCCGGGCACAGCCACAGATGTGACACGTTGCAATGCTCAGGTGTGCGTTTTATTCTGCACGGAAATTCAAGCCGATCCAGTTTGTAATCAGTCACCGGGAATGAGGATTGTAAAGGGCTCCATTTCCTGCCTTGGGTGGTGCATTGACGTGGGGCAGCTCTGAGAACATACAAAAAGGGGGAAAAAAGGAAGACTGACTTCTGCTTTTAAAAATGTGAGCCCGATGGTATGTGACTTTTACCTCCATTTTCCAAAACCAATTTAAAGCAAAATAGCCATGAAATCATGCCTCCTGGGCACTTTTGAAATATTTTATGTCTCTATCAATTTGCCTCCTCTGCCTCTTTTGTGTAAGTGGACTCACACTGTGTGCCCTGGTGTGTCTGGTGTCCTCCACGTGGTATAATATTTTCACGATCCGTTCACGTGCATGATGTGTCCGTGCTTCCTTCCTTCTGGGGCTGAGCAGCCGTCCGTCCTGTGTCTGTGCCGCTCCCTGTTCCCCCATCCACGCACTGGGGGACACTGGGCACGTTTCCTTCTTTTGCGGGGTCTGCACGGTTTTGCACCCGGCATTCGTGGGCACACATCTGAGTGTCTGTGTCAGTTCAGGCAGGACCGGTGCCCCGGCCTGTGGGGTCTCTCAACAGGGACCTGGAGGAGGGAACAGGTGAATGGATGGGACAAGAGACACTAAGAATGAGAGAGAGACAGGAGGTCTGATCAAGCTCCAACGTTTATTCAAGGAGCTGATTATATACACAAGCAAGGGGGAAAAATGCAGGTGAAGGAAGGAATGCAGTGGGAAACACAAGGTATCAGGGACCTGCTAACAAATGTTGACAGATGGTAATCTTAGTTCCTGGGACCAGCAGGTATTTAGGACTCTTCCGGAACTAACAGTTATTTACGACCCGTTTGCTGCTTATCTAGCTGTAACACTCCACCAGGGTTAGTTATTACTGTTTTTTTTTTAATTTTTTAATGTTTTATTTAGTTTTGATACAGACAGAGACAGAGCATGAGAGGGGGAGGGGTAGAGAGAGAAGGAGTCACAGAACCGGAAGCAGGCTCCAGGCTCTGAGCTAGCTGTCAGCACAGAGCCTGATGCGGGGCTCGAACCCACGAATGTGAGATCTGACCTGAGCCGAAGTCGGAGGCTTTACCGACTGAGCCACCCAGGCGCCCCTAGTTATTACTGTTTTAATTTTTCCACCAGAGTTCTTAAACTCTTTCCTTGGCTCCTGGCAGACCGGAACACTCGGGTCACACTGGAATTCTGTGTTTCCCTTTTTGAGGAGCCACCGAACATTTCTCCACGTCAGCTGCCCTAGGTCAATCCCCACCAGCCCAGCACAGGGTTCCAGTTTCTCCACATCCTGACGCCGCTTCGTCTCTGGATTCCGGCTCCTAGCCAGCCTCGTGAGTGGGAAGTGGCATCTCGTTGTGCCTCTGACTCACATTGTCCTGATGTGAGGATCATTTCATGTGTCTGGGAGACATTTGTGCATCGTCTTAAGAGAAATGTCTGTTCAAGGTTTTATTTACTTTCTGACTTGGATAAGTTTTTTGTTATTCAGCTAGGACTTCTCTGTGTATTCCGCATGATCAAATCTTAACATACGTGTGATTTACCAAGTTGTTCTTCCATTTTATGCGTGTACATTCAATCTCTTGTTAGTGACCTTAGATGCACAAAAGATTTTCATCTTGCTGAAGCTTCATTTACCTACTTTTGCTTGCGTTGCCGGTGATTTTCCTGTCACAGTTAAGACACCTTACCAACTGCAAGTTCATCAAGACTTCTCCCTGGGTTTCTTCCACTCTCGGGTGACCCGGGACAGGCCCGTCAGGCCTGGGGGTCCTCGGCAGAGCTGTGTCCCAGGCCGGGAACTGAGATGCTCTGACGACACACATGTCCGTGGACCATGTCTGATGTGAAGACCATGAAGGGGTTTCTATTTTAAGTTAAAATCTTTGATTCTTATGCAAACATAATTCGGTACATCCCTACCTTCATCATTATGCGTCCTGTATAAACGTTCCTGATGATCACTCATTTCTGGGAAGTTCCTGCACCTCGTTATACAGAAAAGCATGTCCAGGTTTGAACAGTTGTTCGTACATATAGAATTCAGTAGTGGGATTTGTTAAGGTCCAAGACAATCTTGGGTATATTGATAGAATTCTACTAAAACGATTCCACTATTTAAGGACTGACACCATGGAAACATTTCCTTGAATCAGGAAATTCTCACAAAGCTCCAACTTCAAATCCTATCTGCGCTCCAACCTCCACATCATTGCCACGGCCACCAGCCCCGCGTGATCCACCACCTTGGCCGCCATCACCATCCTTTTCTCCATTGTCAGGGTAACACAGGGGTCCTGCGAGGGGCCCAGTCAGCTCATGGTGAGGGTTCACGCCACTCCCCACCAAAGTCGGTCTTCTTGGCTGACCAGCACATGTGACCCACCCATCCTCCCCTCTCTCATCTCCTGTGCCCCCCCCCCAATTCTGTGGGCCAGTGACTTCCAGCTGTCCTTCGGATATCCCAAGTCCCCTCCCGCCTTCAGAATGCATTCCTCCTGGGGCTGCTGGAGCACAGTGCCACAGGCTCAGCAGCTGACAGGACAGACATTTGTGCTGTCACAACTGAGGCGGCTGGAAGCCTCAGATCAACTTGTCTGCAAGGTCAGTTCCTTCTGGAAGTTCTCAAGGAGAATCTGTCCAGGCCTCCCGCCTGGCCTCTGGGGGTTGCCCACAACCCTTTGCGTTCTCTGGGGGGGGGGCGGACCCATCAAGCTAATCCCTGCTTCTGTCTCACAGGGTCACGGCCTGCCTTCAGTGCAGGTGTCTGTGTCCAGATTTCCCAGTTTTATAAGGACACCATCGTTGCGTCAGGACCTACCCTAATCCCGTATGCCCCGCTTCATTGCATGTGCAGACACTGGATTTCTAGATAAGGGAGTATTCTGAGGCTCCACGTGGACATGAAATGTGGGGGTACGATACTGAACCGAGTTTGTGTCTCTTTGTACTGTATATACTGTGTCATGAGTTTAGGCATCAACTTCCAGTGTTCCCTGAAATCGTTACTTTACTCTTGTTTTCCTAGTCCTTCCGACCACATATGCAGCTATCTCTCTATTTTATACAAATATTTCTGACTATCTGTAC
>NC_043711.1:1859757-1861710 GCF_006229205.1 Suricata suricatta | reverse complement strand
CTACTTTAACGGGTATTTGCAAGCGACCAAACACCATCAGGATCTCAAGTTCCTTCTCTGCAAAAACTATTTCTAAATTATCAGAGACAAACCGCTGAAAGGTGTCCAAATGGCTTCCGAGCCTCCTTCTCCCTCCGCATCTTGTCTCCAGACACGTGGGCGCCTCTCCCACTGCAGACCAGGCAACGGTGCCCCTTCCCCTCTCCCCTCTGCCCCCTCCCCCCTCCTGTGTGCCCTGCCCTCCTCCTAATCCTTTCACAGAAGGTCCCTTGCCTCTGACACTCCCCCCAGTCCTTCCTCTCCTGCACCTGTTCAGACACGCCCCTGTGGGGATCCAAATACAGCTCGATTACATACCTTCACTGGACGAAGGTGCAATTGTGAGCCAGAATTACACTCTCCCCAAGTAACTGAGGATCCCCAGAGGTTTGCTGAAGAATTTAACAGTGATTCATACTCACCTACCTGGTTTCTCACCTTTATACCAATTAGCTCACAGCCTTGCTGGAGACGGCCAGGCCAAACACTGGATGAAGCTGGCCAAATGGGAACATCCTAAAAGTATCCGGAAAAGAAGACACCTACATTTTGCCAAAGATGCTGGAACAGTCACTGGAAATACTACTAAGCAATTAAACATCTTCCCTTAAGTCTGGGGAGTGGAACAAAATTCACACGTGCACACTACAGCCTGATGAATGTTTTCATGATGATCACAATTGACTCCAAATTGTTGTTCAAGAAAATTGTTAGAGGGGCCAAGATGGCGGAGCAGCATGGACGTTCTGTGCTTCTCTCCTCCTTGAAATGCAGCTGGATCAGCACTAAACCGTTTTACACACTCAGAACATTGATATGAGGACTAACACAACAGTCTACAGAATGGGAGCCACAGAATTCGGCAGGCGCAGGTCATGGAGAGGACAACTGAGCAACAGAGAAGCGTGGAGGGTAGAGAGTGACTTTTGTTTACAGAGGGAAGACAGAGATGGAGGAGGGGAGCGTAGAGGACAAGCACTCCCTCCAAAAGCAGCTGGAGAGGAAGAGAAAGAGTGGAAACACACATAAGGGACTGAACAAGAAAGGGAGGAAGCAGAAAGAAAGGATTTCACTAGAGGGTCCTCAGGACTGTGAACAGGGGAGCACAGAGTCGGAAACGCTGCAGCGTGACTGCTACCAGGCGGTGCAGTGGTGGGAAGCGGGGATCCGGAGGAAACAGTGAGGGACTGGGGGTCCTCGGGCCACACGGAGGAGGCGGGTCCTCTGTCAGGAGGTCACATGGCAGAGGCCGAGCAGGCAAAGGTCCTGTTAGACCCCAGATTTCACCACCGTTTATTAGTATCGGAACACGGACGCCAGGGGGCGGTGGGAGGTGGCGTACCAGGACTTTATTGTTGGTAAAACGATGTAAAGGTGCATGTACACATCAAAAATATACACATTGTTATCACCTCCAGGTCCAGAAGACACTGCAATGGGAAAAAGACACGTAGTACATTCCCCTGTGATTAGTTCACGTCTCAGGTAACGACATCTTGGTCATACAGATGTAGAGGAAATGGAGGCCACTTTAAACCATCAGTGTTCGTATCAGTGACACAAGCTAGGAATTATACACTTCAAATCCCTATTAAGGAAGAGGCACCAGCAAAGTCAAAGCCATATTCAACACAACAAAGATTTCTCTCCTGCCTGAATTTTCATGAACAAAATATATGAAGTTGTATACCTGAAGTTTTCCCAAAATTGTGTCCATTCAGAATCACCTCCATTCATTGGCTTGCGTTTTCAATAAAACTTGAAGGGAGGGGTGGCTGGGTGGTTCAGTCATCTGAGCGTTCGACTTCGGCTCAGGTCATGATCTCGTGGTTCAGGAGTTCAAGCCCTGCATCTGGTTCTGTACTGACAGAGCCTGGAGTCTGCTTCAGATTCTGTGTCTCTCTCTCTCTCTCT
>NC_043711.1:1858440-1859657 GCF_006229205.1 Suricata suricatta | reverse complement strand
TTTTCCACGTCCCCTCCCACAGTCCTGTACATTTCCTTAACCGCTCCCTTCCCCTCGCCCCAGTGGGGCCGCTCCCTTTACACATCATTTCAGACATGAAACTCAGCCAGCTCCACCTGAAAGCCAACCAGACTCCGACCAGGCCCAGGTCCACAGAGGCACCCCAGGAGGCCATCTGACACAGACAGAGAAACTGATTTATGTCAACGGGGTGGGGGGGCAGATCGACAGAAGCATCTGTGGTTTGAAGGAGAAAACAAAGATTGGCCCGCTTTTCCTCCACTGGCATTAATGCAAGGAGACATCGATGGGTGAAGCATTACCAAACGATTACCTGCCCATCCCGGGAAGAAACACCCTGTTCACCACGATCAGCACCACTCCTAGCAAGAACCAGTAAGGGAGCAAGGACACGCTTCCATTCTGGTATCGATTTTCAAGTAAACTCCGTGTATTTAACTCATTCCCACCACCACGAAGACTCACGTCACCAACAACACTGTTCTCGCTGTTGACAGGCAAGAAGGGAAGGTGTGTGTGTCTGGCTCCCCATCCCACAGTCTTAACCTGCAAGGCCAAGACTCCTGTGGTTCTTTGTCAGAGGCCATTGCATAAGCAGTATTTCAGTTTTCAAGATTAGGAGTGACAACGTCATTTTTACAAATAGAAAGTAGGAGTTGTAAAGGAATTAACAAAAATCTCAGCCGAAACTAAAATGTCAAAAGGTGTAAGTTTTGTGAGAACACAAAAGGGAAATAAAGTAGAAGAAAGGCGGGAGTCTGTCTGGCCACCTGCAGACTCAACAGGAATAGACTTTACTGCCCCCTGGAAATACTTTCCTCTGCCCAGCAACAGTCCAGCCAATGAGAGGCGGTCACAGCTCAGCCAATGAGAAGCCGCCACCTTCAAACCCCAGTTCCTTCAAATGGACTTTTTCTGTACAAGAGCCCCTCCCCCTCCCGACTCCTCCTTTTCCTATAAAAGGACATCCTCGCCTTTGTTTTCAGGACGTCTGCTCAGATATGCCATTTCTTCCATGTCTTTATTTGCAATTCTTGCAGTTAGTTCCCAAAAGACCCATTTTTGCTGGAAAAACAGACACGTAAGGTTACCCTACTTAGTGTCAGACACTATGCCCATTCGTGTAAGAGCTGCCATGGGAAGGCAACCGAGCGGCCACCTGACTGCGCAGAGCTGGGAGCACTCACAACCCCCAC
>NC_043711.1:1856743-1858340 GCF_006229205.1 Suricata suricatta | reverse complement strand
TCTGCCCCCGACAACGCGCCCCTTCCCGATTAGTCAGCCTCCCCCTCCGGAGAAGAAACCCTCCCCTCCCCGCCGGGGAGTCGCCGATTCGGAAGCTACTCCCTGTGCCTCCTCATTGCTGCGAATAGGTTCCTTTACGTGACACCCAGCCGGACAGTCTCTACCTGTCCCCACCGCGGAGCCAACTCCTGCTAGTTCGGGCGTCGCACACGCTCCCTGAATCCCGGGCCTCCTCCCTGCGCTCCCGCCCCCCAGCCTCCCTCCCCATCCTTCCGCCCAGGACCCAGGTGCGACCCCTGGGGACAGGGACACCCCGCTGCGGCCGCTTCCACCTAGTTCTGCGGGTCCCACGCGCCCCTCCGGCAGCGGACTCACCATCTGAGGGCCCCGCTCCGCCGCCCACAGCCGCAACCGAGGCCGCGCAGGATCCGAGTGCGCCCGCCTCCAGGGCTCAGAGCCCCGCCCACCGGGCTCTCACTCGCCTTCATTGGTTGGTGTACAGACCCCGGGCTCTCATTGGACCATCCTTCAATCCTGTATCGTGATTGGATGGTGTTCAGACATAATCCCCCAGAACCCGATTGGACCTTACCGAGCTTTCGCCCTTCCACTTCGTGAGGGGGCGGGGCCTGCGACCCGACATGTTCTGATTGGTGGGTATTCCTGGCACCGCCCCTGGAACAGCAAATTGGACAGATTCCCCCCAGGTCCCGCCTCCGGCCTCCTGAGTGACAGGCTGATGGTACACTGGTCTCTGATAGTCCTTGGAGGAGGTGGCTCTCAGCTGAATCCGCTCAGTACCGGCAGAGCCGTCTGCCTCCTATTCTGTCCCAGGAATCCGCCCACTTTCTTTGCGGAGCCTTCCTAGACCAGCGTGGATCGGGACGCGACTGAACAGAAGCGTCACAAGACGCTGGTTGACACGGGGTGAAGGTGCACCTGTCCCCTGTGTTTTCGAACAGCTCGAGGTCGTGGCTCCTGGATGGCTCAGAACGCGCAGCCCATTTCGGATTCCGTGTCTCCTCTCTCTGTCCTTTCTCCGATTGCACTCTCTGTGTCTCTCAAAAGTAAACGAACATTGGGGCGCCTAGGTGGTTGAGTTGGTTAAGCCTCGGATTTCGGCTCAGATCAGATCTCACGTTCTTGGGTTCGAGCCCCGCGTCAGGCTCTCTGCTGACAGCTAGCTCAGAGCCTGGAACCTCCTTCTGGTTCTGTGTATCCTTCTCTCTCTGCCCCTCCCCCTCTCATGCTCTGTCTCTCTCTGTATCAAAAATAAATAAAACACTAAAAATATAAATTTAAACAAAAATGTACACGAAATTTAATTTTAAAAATTAAAAAAGTCAAAGAGAAGAACAAGTCGCCTGACCTGCGACCTCACCTAAGGGGCATCAGGTCTCTCTCTGGGTTTTGACCTGCCTGGCCTTTGGAGAGCGTGAGGCCCCGCCCTCTCAACCACCCTCTACTTCTCAGGCCTCAGGGTAATCAAAAGTGCCCCTGGTCCTCAGTCACCAAGGGACGTGGTACCCTCCACGCGGCCCCAGCCGGGCACAGCCACAGATGTGACACGTTGCAATGCTCAGGTGTGCGTTTTATT